>NC_050098.1:143668812-143971842 GCF_902167145.1 Zea mays
GCAGGAGATCAAGAATAAAATGGTTCTACTGAAACCCCTACAAGATGCCTTCCACTCTGTGGCTCTTCATTGGGTTCAGTTAGATTCTACTGCCCCTTGACAGAATGCTTTGCTCTGTTGGTTGATGATCCTGAGCATGGTGAGGTGTTGATAACAAATGTGGAGTGCCCACACTCCTGTCGGATGTTCTATGCCTACTGTAAGGTTGCATGGCACGCTGGTGTCACTTGCACAGAGTTCAAGTTCCAACGACCGAGGAAGGATGAGCAGGACAGAGAGGACCTACTACCGAGGAAGGTCGAACAAGAGAGCAAGTGGCAGATGTGCCCCGAGTGCAAGATATATGTGGAGAGGATTGGGGACTGTGTATTTATCATTTACAGGTACTTCTCACAAATAGAACATTCATTACACTGAGTACAAATGATGATCATCTTCTTTGTTCCAATTTACAGGTGCAGGCACTGCTTTTGCTACCATTGTGCATCCCCAATGTCTAGCGACAACCGTTGTTGCAAAATTGAAAGGGAAATGTGCCCTTGGGCAATTTCCATAAGTATTTTGGTGATTAGATGTCCAACACATTATTTGAGTACTTATGTGCTAAATATGTGAAAGGTGCAAATCAAAGTAAAAGGTACGTTTCTAGACTTAGTACATTGTTTTTGTGAACTAACATTGTTTGTCTAAGTGCTAGAAACAGTGCCGAAAAGAGAGGAATCGGATTACAAAAGACTTGGCTGTGAGCAGCCAAACCTCAGCTCAGTCTGGCACACTAGACTGTCCGATGGTGCACCGCACAGTGTCCGGTGCGCCAGGCTGGTCCGCGGTGAACTCGCCACTCTCGGGATTCGATGGCGGCGTACGGCTATAATTCACCGGACTGTCCGGTGGTGCACCGGACTGTCCGGTGAGCCAACGGTCGGTCGCGCAATCCGCGGGCGACACGTGGCCCGCAGCAACGGTCGGTTGGGAACACCGGACTGTCCGGTGTGCACCGGACAGTGTCCGGTGCGCCAACCGACCCCGAGGACCAACGGTCGGATGCGCCTAATTTGGAAGGCGATCGCGCACCGGACAGCTACAGTGACTGTCTGGTGCCCGACAGAAGGCAAGTTTGGCCTTCCAAGTTGGCCTCCAACGACTCCTAGCTGCATTGGGGCTATAAAAGGGACCCCTAGGCGCATGGAGGAGTTACCCAAGCATTCACTAAGCATTCTAAGACTCCCACACTTCGTCTCCGCTCATTTGATCGATTGTGTTAGTGATTTGAGCTCCGTTGTAGTTGTGAACACTTTGTGCTTCGTTTCGAGCTCAAGTCTTGGCTTGTGTGCGTGTGTGCTGCGGATTTGTGTGTGTTGCTCTCCAACCTTACTCTTGTGCATTCTTTGTGATCAATATTGTAAGGGCGAGAGGCTCCAACTTGTGGAGATTCCTCGCAAACGGGAAGAAAACTATAAGGAAGAAAGCTGTGGTATTCAAGTTGATCATTGGATCACTTGAAAGGGGTTGAGTGCAACCCTCGTCCATGGGGACGCCATAACGTGGAAGTAGGCAAGTGTTACTTGGCCGAACCACGAGATAAAAATCGCGTGTCTCTTGTGTCACTTTCTCTGTGATTGTTTTGTTGACAAGAACTCGCCTCAAAGCTACTTAGTCACACTAACTCTTTCAAAACTAAGTTTTGTGGCTATTTAGTGTTTGATTTTACAGGATCACCTATTCACCCCCCAACATTGGTGCCTCCTCCGGTGAACTCACTTCCACTATTGAGCTGATGGCTTCGTTCAACAACCAAGTCATAGCACCTTCGGCTACGAAGCTGGTGCTCCCAATCACGGGCGGTTCAAGTTCAGAGCCAGCCAACAAGAAGCAGAAGAAGGAAGCACATAGAAGAGTGCAGCATGTTGGGGTGCAAGGACCCTTCATCAAGTCCAAGTTGTCTCACATTCCAATCACCTTCTCCCAGGAGGACCTTCAGCTCAAAGATTACCCTCACAATGATGCTATGGTCATATCTTGGGTCATCAAGGGATTTCTGGCCCATATTGTTCTGGTTGACATAGGCAGTGCAGCGGATATCATATTTGCTAAGGCCTTCAGACAGATGCAAGAGCCAGAGGTCAAGATTCATGATGCTACACACCCTCTCTGTGGCTTTGGAGGAAGGCAAATTGTTGCACTAGGTAAATCACAATGTCAGTTACCTTCGGCTACGTCCACAACACAAGAACTGAACAGGTTGTCTTTGACATTGTCGACATGGAGTACCCCTATAATGCAATCATTGGTCGAGGGACACTTAATGCCTTCGAAGCAATACTTCATCCAACATATTTATGCATGAAGATACCTTCGGAACAAGGGCCCATTGTTGACCATGGGAGTCAAGAAGCTGCCAGAAGGACTGAAGGGAATTGGACAGATTCAAAGGCAATCCATAACATAGATGGAGCTGAACCTGTCAGCAGTATAAATACAAAAGAGAGAAGGCTGCTTTGGCGGATCAGCCGAAGCCTATGCTTCTATGTGAAGATATAGCAGAACAAAGGGTACTGCTGGGGTCTCAGTTATCTGATGAGCAAGAGAACACTTTGCTAAGATTTTTATTCAACAACAAAGATGTCTTTTCTTGGTCAGCCAATGATCTCTATGGTGTTAATAGAGATGTTATTAAACATTCACTCAATGTGGATCCATCTTTCAGGCCAAGAAAACAGAGGCTTCGGAAGATGTCTGAAGACAAAGCTGAAGGTGCTCAGAACAAAGTGAAGAGACTACTTAGTGTCGGTGTCATCAGAGAGGTGAAATACCCAGAATGGCTAGCCAACACTGTTATGATGAAGAAGGCCAATGGTAAATGGAGAATGTGTATTGATTTCACAGATCTCAACAAGGCTTGTCCAAAGGACAAGTTCCCATTACCAAGAATAGACTCTCTTGTAGATGCAGCAGCTTCTTCAGAGCTCATGAGTCTACTGGATTATTACTCAAGCTATCATCAAATTTGGATGAAGAAGGAAGACGAGCCGAAGACTAGCTTCATAACTCCTAGTGGCACCTATTGCTATCTTCGCATGCCTGAGGGGCTCAAGAATGCTGGAGGAAGCTTCAGCAGAATGACAGCCAAGGTCCTTCATTCTCAAATAGGCAGGAATGTACTGACCTATGTTGATGATATCATAGTGAAAAACACGAAGCAAGAAAATCACATTGCTGATTTGCAAGAGATATTTGCTAATTTCAGGCAAGATGGCCTGAAATTAAATCCAGAAAAGTGTGTTTTTGGAGTGAAGAAGGGCAAGTTCCTTGGCTATTTGGTATCAACGAAGGGAATTGAAGCCAACCCGAGCAAGATTGAAGCTATCCTTCGGATGGAGCCACCAAATTCAAAAAGGGGGCTCAACGATTGGCAGGAAGGCTTGCGTCATTGAATAGGTTCATATCAAGATCAGCAGAGAGGAATCTACCATTCTTTGAAATTCTAAGGTCAGCCGAAGTTTTTCAGTGGGGTCCAGCTCAGCAAAAGGCTTTTGAAGAATTAAAGCAATACTTGATAGATCTGACAACTCTAACTCCACCTTCGCCAGGGGCTCCATTACTCCTGTATGTAGCAGCTTCTCACTCTGTAGTTAGTGCGGCGCTTGAATAGGAGAAGCAAGATGGCCAAATCAAGAAGCAGGCCCCAGTGTACTTCGTCTCCGAAGTTCTAAGTTTATCAAAGAAAAATTATACAGAATTGGAGAAGCTGTTGTATGCTGTGTGAAAGGGAAATAGGGTTTAAACCTTTTCCTAAATGATTTTGGTGGTTGAATTTCCCAACACAAATAATTGGACTAACTAGTTTGCTCTAGATTATACATTCTACAGGTGCCAAAGGTTCAACACAAACCAATAAAAAGAACAAGTTAGAGTTCAAAAGAAAGGAGCAAAAAGGAAACCGAAGTGTTCCCTGGTCTGGCGCACCAGACTGTCCGGTGTGCCACCGGATAGTGTCCGGTGTGCCAGGGGCCGTGCACTCCAAACCTCGCAACTTCGGGTTTCCAGACGCAGCTCCGCTATAATTCACCGGACTGTCTGGTGCACCACCGGACTATCCGGTGCACCACCGGAGCAACGACTATCTACGTGCAACGGTCGACTCTGACGGATGAACAGTGCAGCACAGTAACGCAGTAGAAGTCAGAGCAGAAGGTCAGAGTGGCACCAGACTATCCGGTGTGGCACCGGACTGTCCGGTGTGGCACCAGACTGTTCGGTGCCGCATGAGGACAAAGCCTCCAACGGTCGACCAGCTCCAAGCCCTAACGACAGGGTGACATGGCGGCGCACCGAACATTGTTCGGTGCGCCCATCGCCAGCAGCCTTCTCCAACGGCTACAATTTGGTTGGTGGCTATAAATACCACCCCAACCGGCCACTTCAAGGAGTGGGAGTCCAAGCAACATTCCAAGTCATATAGTTGACATATTCAAGCCCTCCTAACCACCTCTATTCATTGATCCATCCTATACACAAGATTTAGACCACTACAATCAACACAAGTGCCACAAAAGAGAGATCAAGCAAAAGAAAGATTCTAGTTTCAGTTTAGCAATAGAGCCTTGTGAGAATCATTGAGAGAAAGTGTTTGCTACATCTTGTCATCATTCGCGCGTGGAGTTTTGACTCCCATCGAACTTCCTCCAAAGTTTTGGAGGCTTGTAAAGCTAGCAAGAGACACCTAAGAGTGTGGTGATCCTTGCAGGATCTTAAGTGATCCTTGAGAAGAAGAAGAGTTCGCCGGTCTTGGTGATCGGTGGAGAGAGGGAAAGGGTTGAAAGAGACCCGTCCTTAGTGGACTCCTCAACGGGGGCTAGGCCTTCGAGGGTCGAACCTCGGTAAAACAAATCACCAGTGTCTCTTGTGTTTATTGCTTGTGATTTGTTTGTTCTCTCCCTTTCTATGTTCTTTTGCGCTACTCTTTGCTAATATTATTTTGTGTTGCTTCAAGTTAAATTCACATTTAGAGAAGCAACTCCTTGCAAGAAAAGAACTTGTGTTACTCCTCTTCTTATCCAAGCCCTCTTGCATTATTCTCCACTTCTAGTAGTATTGCTATTGATCAAATTCCGCACTCTTTACAACACTCATTGCAAGCAAAGGACTTAGTTTTATACTTCGATAATTGTGAATCTTGTTCTAACCACTAATCAAGGGATCTAGTTTGGATTTAGAATTATAATTTACAGGTTTCGCCTATTCGCCCCCCCTCTAGGCGACTTTCAATTGGTATCAAAGCTAGGCACTTCATATTGTGTAAAGCCTAAAATTAGTAAAAAAATAAAATAAATAGATATATTTATGATAGTATTTCTATAAATTTTAATAGGCCTCTAGAGAATTTACTAGGACCTTTCCTATCATAAATCCATTAATAATGTTAATTTAGTTAAATAACTACTAAATAAATAATGGGGTGATGCGTCTCTTGCTTATAACTTGTGGTGATACATCATATTAAAATGAGGTATCATAATTTACATTTGACCTCAAAATTTTAAATGAAAACATAAAAGAGAATTAGGAAAGGAAAGAAAAGAAAAGGAAAATAGTATAATATATATATATATATGTCTATTTAAACTGGTACTTTTATTTGTGCATATAATCTGTGTGAAACCTACAGATCAAATTTGAACTCAAATATCAGATTTGAAATTGAGGAGGAAATTCAAAATAGAATAAAAACAAGAAAACAAACGCTCGACCCATTTGGAATTTGTGAATCAAACTAGAAAAAAAACTAAAATAGGAATAGCAAAAAAAGAAGAAGTCACCGAAGCCCTTACCTGCAGCCTGGCTCACGGTCTGCCCAGGAGCGTTTATTCCCCCTCCCCCGCATGGCCCATCTACCGGGAGAATTCCACTCACACACCACGCAGCCCACGTTCGTTTATTCTTTCTTTATTCATTTGGCCGGAGCTTACATCACCCTGACCTCAGCAATGACGCCAACTCTGTCTAAGTGACATGTGGGCCCTTGGCCAGCCACACAGCGTACCCATGCCTGGTGGACTCCAAACTGCCTGGCCGAGTTCCACGCCAGCTCTCGCCCATCGGCACCGTAACAACCCCACGCTTCTCGGCATCCGGTGCATAAATACGGGAGCTGCGACCTGATCCTGACTCATAGGCTCGGTGGAAACCAATGTCCCATGCCCCCATATTGACCCGGCGTGAACGTTGTGGCAAGCAAGAAGTAGCCGCCAGGGACAGCGCTCGAAGCACAACCATCTTCTGTCGTCGCCGCGAAAATCTACCACCAAGGGATCATCGGCGCAAGCCGCCTTGAGGTATGACACTGATGCTTGCGATAGTACCTCATATCGAAGCCTTCCACGTTCAGTCACGGCCTCCGCCGCATCTAGAGTGGTCCGTCAGAAAGGGATAGGATATGGTGAAGATGAGACCAAACCACAAACGGAAAATCAACGGCTAAATTAGAAAATGAACATATCCTTTCAGATCCCTGCGCCTAGCCATAAATCTTTCACTGGGGCCCCGGTAATGGCGTGCCACCGCGGGCGGGGGAAACGACGCCGCTGCTGGGTTTCTGGGTAGAAGATGAGCCGTGGCAGTTGGATCTTGATTCGACGGTCTTGATTAGATCTGGGGGAAATTTGTGCGTGCCGTTGATCTGCGGATGGACGACCCCGATTAGCGCACGCGTACCCTTTCACTAGGATTCTCCCGGGTCGCCGGATCGGGATCCCGTGGCCCAGGATGGTGCTGGGCGTTATAAAATCCGCGGCGTTGATTTCTAATCGGACGACTCAGATGGCCTCGTACCCCTTCGGCCGTGTCAAATTCTAAAAGAGTCCTTGTGTTCTAACAGATTCAACCCGCAGTCCTGATGGTGGTGATCTGAGTCTGTAGAAGTTTTATAATTTTACCCCGGAACTCTCTGGTAATTGGTGCTCGGTCCAGATAATTGATTTAACAGGGAAACTAATTGGGAAATTGATTTTTAATGTAAAAACAAATCTCTAGAACTTGTTTAATTCATATAAAATTCATATTAGGTCCAAATTGACCCATTCCAGTTCCTATAATTTTGTTTTAATATTGTTTATTACTTAGTACCACTATTTTCACATGAAACCCATATTAAATTGGATCACCTAATTAATTTTGTATCAAGCACATACAGACTTCAGAAAATCATAACTGATTTATTTTATCTCGGTTTCAATCCATTCAAGTTGCGTTAGCCTCATATAGATATTTACTACGCAGTAGAATTATTGATTATATGATATCCCATACTTTTATAATTAAGTAACTAATGGGATCAATCTATGTTTATTGGATTAATTTTTCTAATATTAAGATTAAAGGTGAATTGATTATTTCATTAGATTATCTTTATAAAATCAACTCAAGACCTAGTTTTAATTGCTTCATCACATAGATCTCCCGTAAATCACAACTCAGTAACCGTAACTTTGATCTTAGTGATTCTCGTTCCCACGATCTCGTAGCAACGCGTAGCTTATTCTTACGCAGTTAGTTCTTATGATTGATGTGATGTTAATGTTGTCTATACCATATTTGTTTGTATTGCTACGACTAGCAGTGAGGTTACGAATCTCGAAGAGCAAGTTGGTACTTGGAAGCTCAAGTCCTAGGCAAGTTGTGCCCTTGATCACTTCTTTTTACCCACTCATGTTCTAATTAATCATAATGATCTGCATAGGTTAATTTTGATGGGACCCAATAGGTTACCCTAGTTTGATTATCTTTATACCTTGTTTACCACTGAACTTTTTGGGTAGTACTTGCTAGTGCTTTATGTGGTTTTGGGTATGAAGATACATTATTCATGATTATACTTTTGTTATCCGTTGTTATTTACTGTTCATGATAAGATCATTATGTTAATTGGAACATGGAGAACCACCCGGGAAAACAGTGCTACCACAAGGGTTTAATGGGACGCCCTTGGCCGATTAATTAGGAAAGCTAGTGGAAGACTACCTTACCCGAAAGGGGCAAGGGCAGTAGGGGAGTGGTCAGTGTAGGGAGGCCCTCGGGAGGATTTTGCTGCGATGGCGGTCCTGCAAGGGATTCCTGCATTGGAGCTTCCTATAAACTGTAGCGGGTTTTCTGAAGCTAGTGGAACTTTGTAAAAGCCTCGTAGTGTTACCCTGCCTCGCCTCCTCGGTAGAGGTGTATGGGAAGTCGCGATCCCTTGGCAGATGGGTAACATGACTTGTGGGTAAAGATGCGCCACCTCTGCAGAGTGTAAAACTGGTATACTAGCCGTGCTCACGGTCATGAGCAGCTCGGACACTCACATGATTAAATTATGGAACTTAAACTCAATTTGTCATATGCATTGCATCGCAGGTGAGGCTGTTACTTTTGTTATTACTTTTCTTAATTGGGTTGGTATTTACTTATACTTAGTAATTGCTAATAAAATTTTGACCAACTTTAAAAGCAATGCTCAGCTTCAACCATCTCCGTTGGTAAGCCTTACACTTCACATGAGCTCCCATCTTTGGCGAGTTCATTCACATTATTCCCCACAACTTGTTGAGCGATGAACGTATGTGAGCTCACTCTTGCTGTCTCACACCCCCCACAGGTCAAGAACAGGTACCGCAGGATGAGGCGCATGGAGGATGCTGTGATGAGTTCGTGAGAGAGATCTAGGCCATCGTCTCCCAGTCAACTTTGGGTTGCTGGACCGTTGTCTCCTTATAATGTAATTATTTATTTATTTTGTATAGAACTCCTATTATGCAGTAAAGATGTGACATTCGATCCTGTGCCACTATGCATCATATGTGTGAGACTTGGTCCCAGCACACCTGGTGTTTATGTTTGCGCCCGGGCTTTGGACCCCCTAAAACCCGGGTGTGACAGAAGTGGTATCAGAGGAATGTTGACTGTAGGACGAAACCTAGATAGAACTGGACAACCAATACTTACTCACCTTTGCTACTCTAATTCTTTCTAAACTTTTCTTAATCTTTTCTCATCTACTTCCGCTTTACTCTGATTATTCTTAACTTTTTCCTTCTAAAGACAAAATTAGATTTCACACTTTGAAATCCTGTGCCTAAAGTGACTTTTAGGAATAGGAGACCTACTCTTAGGAACAAAAAACTATTTTTATAAGTATCTATGTGCTTGAATGTTTGTTCTTGTGATACATGTCTGATTTGGATCTTTGATTGAGTGTGATGGGTTGTGGAGTAATGTCCACAATTGCATCTAAATATACACCTAGACATAAGGAAAAATATTTATAAAATAGACAACACAGAATATTCCCTATTAAAAATACATCAAGCCTAATGGATCCATCTTATCTTAAAAAGATTCTCCCTTATCCTAATAGATTCATCTTATCTTGAAGGATTCATCTTATCCTAATCACTTTACTTATCTCATCCTAAAGTAACAACTAGGATCTAATCCAAAATAATGATATCAGATCTAAGTTATATTTGTGTGACTAAAACCACATGATTTATCCCACCATGATCATGATCTAACCCAAATTAATTGGATCTTATCTAATCTAAAATAGTCATACCAATTTATTCTAGATCTGATCCAACCTAATAAGTTAATCTAACCTAACGAAGTCTAACCTTAAGTTGAGCTAACCTAAGGACAGTCACTCAACAAGTTAACACTAGTGAAATAAACTGGATTCAACTCCTATGAACATTGTTCTCCCCTCATGCACTTAAACCTAAATTAGTGCATTAGACCAACTCAACCGTGAGCATAAGAGCTAACCCAACCAATAGTGTCATGATAGATTGCATAATCTGTTTATCCCCACCTAACCTCAAACAAACTTTTGACCTACATCATGTAGTCTATCTTACCCACATCTATCTTAACCATATTCCCTGACCCGATGATATACACTAACCTCGAATCAATGAGACCAAGACCATAAAAAGAACAAGATCAACCTTGTCAAGAAAGGAGAGAAGTCAAACTTGATCATCAGATGCATTACCATCCAACACGGAGTTATTCTCACCATAAACTGTCTTACTCCAGGCTATTTTTGCCCTAACCTATCTTTTATCCTACACAATAAGGTGGCTATACGTATATATACCCATGCTTTCGTGACCACTTTCTAAATAACATGAAACTTCTTATTCCTAAATTAATTAGAAGTTAAAGGCCAAATAGTAAATAAAGCTTTTTACATCCCTGTCCTTGCAAATCTCGAGGACGAGATTTCTGTTAAGGGGGTAGAATTTGTAAAGCCTAAAATTAGTAAAAAAATAAAAAAAATAGATATATTTATGATAGTATTTCTATAAATTTTAATAGGCCTCTAGAGAATTTACTAGGACCTTTCCTATCATAAATCCATTAATAATGTTAATTTAGTTAAATAACTACTAAATAAATAATGGGGTGATGCGTCTCTTGCTTATAACTTGTGGTGATACATCATATTAAAATGAGGTATCATAATTTACATTTGACCTCAAAATTTTAAATGAAAACATAAAAGAGAATTAGGAAAGGAAAGAAAAGAAAAGGAAAATAGTATAATATATATATATATATATATGTCTATTTAAACTGGTACTTTTATTTGTGCATATAATCTGTGTGAAACCTACAGATCAAATTTGAACTCAAATATCAGATTTGAAATTGAGGAGGAAATTCAAAATAGAATAAAAACAAGAAAACAAACGCTCGACCCATTTGGAATTTGTGAATCAAACTAGAAAAAAAAACTAAAATAGGAATAGCAAAAAAAAGAAGAAGTCACCGAAGCCCTTACCTGCAGCCTGGCTCACGGTCTGCCCAGGAGCGTTTATTCCCCCTCCCCCGCATGGCCCATCTACCGGGAGAATTCCACTCACACACCACGCAGCCCACGTTCGTTTATTCTTTCTTTATTCATTTGGCCGGAGCTTACATCACCCTGACCTCAGCAATGACGCCAACTCTGTCTAAGTGACATGTGGGCCCTTGGCCAGCCACACAGCGTACCCACGCCTGGTGGACTCCAAACTGCCTGGCCGAGTTCCACGCCAGCTCTCGCCCATCGGCACCGTAACAACCCCACGCTTCTCGGCATCCGGTGCATAAATACGGGAGCTGCGACCTGATCCTGACTCATAGGCTCGGTGGAAACCAATGTCCCATGCCCCCATATTGACCCGGCGTGAACGTTGTGGCAAGCAAGAAGTAGCCGCCAGGGACAGCGCTCGAAGCACAACCATCTTCTGTCGTCGCCGCGAAAATCTACCACCAAGGGATCATCGGCGCAAGCCGCCTTGAGGTATGACACTGATGCTTGCGATAGTACCTCATATCGAAGCCTTCCACGTTCAGTCACGGCCTCCGCCGCATCTAGAGTGGTCCGTCAGAAAGGGATAGGATATGGTGAAGATGAGACCAAACCACAAACGGAAAATCAACGGCTAAATTAGAAAATGAACATATCCTTTCAGATCCCTGCGCCTAGCCATAAATCTTTCACTGGGGCCCCGGTAATGGCGTGCCACCGCGGGCGGGGGAAACGACGCCGCTGCTGGGTTTCTGGGTAGAAGATGAGCCGTGGCAGTTGGATCTTGATTCGACGGTCTTGATTAGATCTAGGGGAAATTTGTGCGTGCCGTTGATCTGCGGATGGACGACCCCGATTAGCGCACGCGTACCCTTTCACTAGGATTCTCCCGGGTCGCCGGATCGGGATCCCGTGGCCCAGGATGGTGCTGGGCGTTATAAAATCCGCGGCGTTGATTTCTAATCGGACGACTCAGATGGCCTCGTACCCCTTCGGCCGTGTCAAATTCTAAAAGAGTCCTTGTGTTCTAACAGATTCAACCCGCAGTCCTGATGGTGGTGATCTGAGTCTGTAGAAGTTTTATAATTTTACCCCGAAACTCTCTGGTAATTGGTGCTCGGTCCAGATAATTGATTTAACAGGGAAACTAATTGGGAAATTGATTTTTAATGTAAAAACAAATCTCTAGAACTTGTTTAATTCATATAAAATTCATATTAGGTCCAAATTGACCCATTCCAGTTCCTATAATTTTGTTTTAATATTGTTTATTACTTAGTACCACTATTTTCACATGAAACCCATATTAAATTGGATCACCTAATTAATTTTGTATCAAGCACATACAGACTTCAGAAAATCATAACTGATTTATTTTATCTCGGTTTCAATCCATTCAAGTTGCGTTAGCCTCATATAGATATTTACTACGCAGTAGAATTATTGATTATATGATATCCCATACTTTTATAATTAAGTAACTAATGGGATCAATCTATGTTTATTGGATTAATTTTTCTAATATTAAGATTAAAGGTGAATTGATTATTTCATTAGATTATCTTTATAAAATCAACTCAAGACCTAGTTTTAATTGCTTCATCACATAGATCTCCCGTAAATCACAACTCAGTAACCGTAACTTTGATCTTAGTGATTCTCGTTCCCACGATCTCGTAGCAACGCGTAGCTTATTCTTACGCAGTTAGTTCTTATGATTGATGTGATGTTAATGTTGTCTATACCATATTTGTTTGTATTGCTACGACTAGCAGTGAGGTTACGGATCTCGAAGAGCAAGTTGGTACTTGGAAGCTCAAGTCCTAGGCATGTTGTGCCCTTGATCACTTCTTTTTACCCACTCATGTTCTAATTAATCATAATGATCTGCATAGTTAATTTTGATGGGACCCAATAGGTTACCCTAGTTTGATTATCTTTATACCTTGTTTACCACTGAACTTTTTGGGTAGTACTTGCTAGTGCTTTATGTGGTTTTGGGTATGAAGATACATTATTCATGATTATACTTTTGTTATCCGTTGTTATTTACTGTTCATGATAAGATCATTATGTTAATTGGAACATGGAGAACCACCCGGGAAAACAGTGCTACCACAAGGGTTTAATGGGACGCCCTTGGCCGATTAATTAGGAAAGCTAGTGGAAGACTACCTTACCCGAAAGGGGCAAGGGCAGTAGGGGAGTGGTCAGTGTAGGGAGGCCCTCGGGAGGATTTTGCTGCGATGGCGGTCCTGCAAGGGATTCCTGCATTGGAGCTTCCTATAAACTGTAGCGGGTTTTCTGAAGCTAGTGGAACTTTGTAAAAGCCTCGTAGTGTTACCCTGCCTCGCCTCCTCGGTAGAGGTGTATGGGAAGTCGCGATCCCTTGGCAGATGGGTAACATGACTTGTGGGTAAAGATGCGCCACCTCTGCAGAGTGTAAAACTGGTATACTAGCCGTGCTCACGGTCATGAGCAGCTCGGACACTCACATGATTAAATTATGGAACTTAAACTCAATTTGTCATATGCATTGCATCGCAGGTGAGGCTGTTACTTTTGTTATTACTTTTCTTAATTGGGTTGGTATTTACTTATACTTAGTAATTGCTAATAAAATTTTGACCAACTTTAAAAGCAATGCTCAGCTTCAACCATCTCTGTTGGTAAGCCTTACACTTCACATGAGCTCCCATCTTTGGCGAGTTCATTCACATTATTCCCCACAACTTGTTGAGAGATGAACGTATGTGAGCTCACTCTTGCTGTCTCACACCCCCACAGGTCAAGAACAGGTACCGCAGGATGAGGCGCATGGAGGATGCTGCGATGAGTTCGTGAGAGAGATCTAGGCCATCGTCTCCCAGTCAACTTTGGGTTGCTGGACCGTTGTCTCCTTATAATGTAATTATTTATTTATTTTGTATAGAACTCCTGTTATGCAGTAAAGATGTGACATTCGATCCTGTGCCACTATGCATCATATGTGTGAGACTTGGTCCCAGCACACCTGGTGTTTATGTTCGCGCCCAGGCTTTGGACCCCCTAAAACCCGGGTGTGACAGAAGTGGTATCAGAGGATTGTTGACTGTAGGACGAAACCTAGATAGAACTGGACAACCAATACTTACTCACCTTTGCTACTCTAATTCTTTCTAAACTTTTCTTAATCTTTTCTCATCTACTTCCGCTTTACTCTGATTATTCTTAACTTTTTCCTTCTAAAGACAAAATTAGATTTCACACTTTGAAATCCTGTGCCTAAAGTGACTTTTAGGAATAGGAGACCTACTCTTAGGAACAAAAAACTATTTTTATAAGTATCTATGTGCTTGAATGTTTGTTCTTGTGATACATGTCTGATTTGGATCTTTGATTGAGTGTGATGGGTTGTGGAGTAATGTCCACAATTGCATCTAAATATACACCTAGACATAAGGAAAAATATTTATAAAATAGACAACACAGAATATTCCCTATTAAAAATACATCAAGCCTAATGGATCCATCTTATCTTAAAAAGATTCTCCCTTATCCTAATAGATTCATCTTATCTTGAAGGATTCATCTTATCCTAATCACTTTACTTATCTCATCCTAAAGTAACAACTAGGATCTAATCCAAAATAATGATATCAGATCTAAGTTATATATGTGTGACTAAAACCACATGATTTATCCCACCATGATCATGATCTAACCCAAATTAATTGGATCTTATCTAATCTAAAATAGTCATACCAATTTATTCTAGATCTGATCCAACCTAATAAGTTAATCTAACCTAACGAAGTCTAACCTTAAGTTGAGCTAACCTAAGGACAGTCACTCAACAAGTTAACACTAGTGAAATAAACTGGATTCAACTCCTATGAACATTGTTCTCCCCTCATGCACTTAAACCTAAATTAGTGCATTAGACCAACTCAACCGTGAGCATAAGAGCTAACCCAACCAATAGTGTCATGATAGATTGCATAATCTGTTTATCCCCACCTAACCTCAAACAAACTTTTGACCTACATCATGTAGTCTATCTTACCCACATCTATCTTAACCATATTCCCTGACCCGATGATATACACTAACCTCGAATCAATGAGACCAAGACCATAAAAAGAACAAGATCAACCTTGTCAAGAAAGGAGAGAAGTCAAACTTGATCATCAGATGCATTACCATCCAACACGGAGTTATTCTCACCATAAACTGTCTTACTCCAGGCTATTTTTGCCCTAACCTATCTTTTATCCTACACAATAAGGTGGCTATACGTATATATACCCATGCTTTCGTGACCACTTTCTAAATAACATGAAACTTCTTATTCCTAAATTAATTAGAAGTTAAAGGCCAAATAGTAAATAAAGCTTTTTACATCCCTGTCCTTGCAAATCTCGAGGACGAGATTTCTGTTAAGGGGGTAGAATTTGTAAAGCCTAAAATTAGTAAAAAAATAAAATAAATAGATATATTTATGATAGTATTTCTATAAATTTTAATAGGCCTCTAGAGAATTTACTAGGACCTTTCCTATCATAAATCCATTAATAATGTTAATTTAGTTAAATAACTACTAAATAAATAATGGGGTGATGCGTCTCTTGCTTATAACTTGTGGTGATACATCATATTAAAATGAGGTATCATAATTTACATTTGACCTCAAAATTTTAAATGAAAACATAAAAGAGAATTAGGAAAGGAAAGAAAAGAAAAGGAAAATAGTATAATATATATATATGTCTATTTAAACTGGTACTTTTATTTGTGCATATAATCTGTGTGAAACCTACAGATCAAATTTGAACTCAAATATCAGATTTGAAATTGAGGAGGAAATTCAAAATAGAATAAAAACAAGAAAACAAACGCTCGACCCATTTGGAATTTGTGAATCAAACTAGAAAAAAAAACTAAAATAGGAATAGCAAAAAAAAGAAGAAGTCACCGAAGCCCTTACCTGCAGCCTGGCTCACGGTCTGCCCAGGAGCGTTTATTCCCCCTCCCCCGCATGGCCCATCTACCGGGAGAATTCCACTCACACACCACGCAGCCCACGTTCGTTTATTCTTTCTTTATTCATTTGGCCGGAGCTTACATCACCCTGACCTCAGCAATGACGCCAACTCTGTCTAAGTGACATGTGGGCCCTTGGCCAGCCACACAGCGTACCCACGCCTGGTGGACTCCAAACTGCCTGGCCGAGTTCCACGCCAGCTCTCGCCCATCGGCACCGTAACAACCCCACGCTTCTCGGCATCCGGTGCATAAATACGGGAGCTGCGACCTGATCCTGACTCATAGGCTCGGTGGAAACCAATGTCCCATGCCCCCATATTGACCCGGCGTGAACGTTGTGGCAAGAAAGAAGTAGCCGCCAGGGACAGCGCTCGAAGCACAACCATCTTCTGTCGTCGCCGCGAAAATCTACCACCAAGGGATCATCGGCGCAAGCCGCCTTGAGGTATGACACTGATGCTTGCGATAGTACCTCATATCGAAGCCTTCCACGTTCAGTCACGGCCTCCGCCGCATCTAGAGTGGTCCGTCAGAAAGGGATAGGATATGGTGAAGATGAGACCAAACCACAAACGGAAAATCAACGGCTAAATTAGAAAATGAACATATCCTTTCAGATCCCTGCGCCTAGCCATAAATCTTTCACTGGGGCCCCGGTAATGGCGTGCCACCGCGGGCGGGGGAAACGACGCCGCTGCTGGGTTTCTGGGTAGAAGATGAGCCGTGGCAGTTGGATCTTGATTCGACGGTCTTGATTAGATCTGGGGGAAATTTGTGCGTGCCGTTGATCTGCGGATGGACGACCCCGATTAGCGCACGCGTACCCTTTCACTAGGATTCTCCCGGGTCGCCGGATCGGGATCCCGTGGCCCAGGATGGTGCTGGGCGTTATAAAATCCGCGGCGTTGATTTCTAATCGGACGACTCAGATGGCCTCGTACCCCTTCGGCCGTGTCAAATTCTAAAAGAGTCCTTGTGTTCTAACAGATTCAACCCGCAGTCCTAATGGTGGTGATCTGAGTCTGTAGAAGTTTTATAATCTTACCTCGGAACTCTCTGGTAATTGGTGCTCGGTCCAGATAATTGATTTAACAGGGAAACTAATTGGGAAATTGATTTTTAATGTAAAAACAAATCTCTAGAACTTGTTTAATTCATATAAAATTCATATTAGGTCCAAATTGACCCATTCCAGTTCCTATAATTTTGTTTTAATATTGTTTATTACTTAGTACCACTATTTTCACATGAAACCCATATTAAATTGGATCACCTAATTAATTTTGTATCAAGCACATACAGACTTCAGAAAATCATAACTGATTTATTTTATCTCGGTTTCAATCCATTCAAGTTGCGTTAGCCTCATATAGATATTTACTACGCAGTAGAATTATTGATTATATGATATCCCATACTTTTATAATTAAGTAACTAATGGGATCAATCTATGTTTATTGGATTAATTTTTCTAATATTAAGATTAAAGGTGAATTGATTATTTCATTAGATTATCTTTATAAAATCAACTCAAGACCTAGTTTTAATTGCTTCATCACATAGATCTCCCGTAAATCACAACTCAGTAACCGTAACTTTGATCTTAGTGATTCTCGTTCCCACGATCTCGTAGCAACGCGTAGCTTATTCTTACACAGTTAGTTCTTATGATTGATGTGATGTTAATGTTGTCTATACCATATTTGTTTGTATTGCTACGACTAGCAGTGAGGTTACGAATCTCGAAGAGCAAGTTGGTACTTGGAAGCTCAAGTCCTAGGCAAGTTGTGCCCTTGATCACTTCTTTTTACCCACTCATGTTCTAATTAATCATAATGATCTGCATAGGTTAATTTTGATGGGACCCAATAGGTTACCCTAGTTTGATTATCTTTATACCTTGTTTACCACTGAACTTTTTGGGTAGTACTTGCTAGTGCTTTATGTGGTTTTGGGTATGAAGATACATTATTCATGATTATACTTTTGTTATCCGTTGTTATTTACTGTTCATGATAAGATCATTATGTTAATTGGAACATGGAGAACCACCCGGGAAAACAGTGGTACCACAAGGGTTTAATGGGACGCCCTTGGCCGATTAATTAGGAAAGCTAGTGGAAGACTACCTTACCCGAAAGGGGCAAGGGCAGTAGGGGAGTGGTCAGTGTAGGGAGGCCCTCGGGAGGAATTTGTTGCGATGGCGGTCCTGCAAGGGATTCCTGCATTGGAGCTTCCTATAAACTGTAGCGGGTTTTCTGAAGCTAGTGGAACTTTGTAAAAGCCTCGTAGTGTTACCCTGCCTCGCCTCCTCGGTAGAGGTGTATGGGAAGTCGCGATCCCTTGGCAGATGGGTAACATGACTTGTGGGTAAAGATGCGCCACCTCTGCAGAGTGTAAAACTGGTATACTAGCCGTGCTCACGGTCATGAGCAGCTCGGACACTCACATGATTAAATTATGGAACTTAAACTCAATTTGTCATATGCATTGCATCGCAGGTGAGGCTGTTACTTTTGTTATTACTTTTCTTAATTGGGTTGGTATTTACTTATACTTAGTAATTGCTAATAAAATTTTGACCAACTTTAAAAGCAATGCTCAGCTTCAACCATCTCCGTTGGTAAGCCTTACACTTCACATGAGCTCCCATCTTTGGCGAGTTCATTCACATTATTCCCCACAACTTGTTGAGCGATGAACGTATGTGAGCTCACTCTTGCTGTCTCACACCCCCCACAGGTCAAGAACAGGTACCGCAGGATGAGACGCATGGAGGATGCTGCGATGAGTTCGTGAGAGAGATCTAGGCCATCGTCTCCCAGTCAACTTTGGGTTGCTGGACCGTTGTCTCCTTATAATGTAATTATTTATTTATTTTGTATAGAACTCCTGTTATGCAGTAAAGATGTGACATTCGATCCTGTGCCACTATGCATCATATGTGTGAGACTTGGTCCCAGCACACCTGGTGTTTATGTTCGCGCCCGGGCTTTGGACCCCCTAAAACCCGGGTGTGACATATTGAGTCTAACAACTCGAAGTGATGGCTCGAAGAAGATCCCAAAAGAACAAGAAGACAACTCCGAAGGAGGTAACTCTTGAGATATTACTTCCCGATTGTTCTAATTATGTTTCATGGTCTACTAGTGTAATAAATGCTTTTAGAACTGTAGATTCACAATTAGAACAAATTTTAGACAAGAGTATGATACCCTCTAGTTATAATGGGAAAATGCTTCCAAGGAAGATCAAAGATGTATACGCTTAAACTACCTAGCTTATGACATCTTAAGTAATTCTCTTAGCAAAGAAGATTATTGTGCCTTCATAATGAGATATGATGAACCCATTCATGATGCGCATGATATTTGGACTAGAATTAAAATCAAATTTGATGAGTCCAAACATAATGGTTCATTTGATGCTTCTACTTCATTTAGTTCTTGTGAAACTAACACTTTGAAGGAAGAAGAAAATGAACGATGGAGACCAAACAATGAATCCACCTCTCCAAAAGGTTTGTATTCCAATTTCGATTCCCACATATGTTGTGTGGCTAATGAAAATGATAGTGGAAGCACAAATGAGGATGAGGAGGAAAGAAGCTTTATGCAACTCTACGCTCATCTAAGCCAGGAAGATAAGGCGGTCATGCTCAAACTTCTAAAAAGAGCAAGAGAGCAAAGTGAAGCTCTTCAAATGCTAGAAGATGTTATCGCCATAAAAAGCCAATGCTTTGAAGAGTTGACTAAAGAACATGATGAACTAAAGTGCTCTCATGTTGACTTGGTCCAAAGGTATGAGACTATTTCAATTGAGCAAAATAACTCTTTATATTGTGTCGCTCAACTGGTAACTAGGAATGCCATGCTTAAGGACCAAGTAGAAAAACTAAAAATTGAAAATCTAGCTTTTCAAGAAAAACAAGATATGCTTCTATGTTCTTGAAAGGGAATTAGGCTTACACCTAGTTCTTATATAATTTTGGTGGTCGAATTGCCCAACACAAATTATTGGACTAACTAGTTTGCTCTAGAATATATGTTCTACAGGTGCCAAAGGTTCATCTACAAAAATACTAAATCGACTGTCCGGAATACCGTAGATTATTCCGGACAGGAGAAGCTTTTTGGAAAAACAGGCCAAGCGCGGACCGTCCGGGCCCTTGCGGCGGACCGTCCGCACCACCAGGATGACCCTCGGATAGAACCAATGCAAAAATCTGAGTCTGCACTATGGACCGTCCGGAGGAGAAGAGCGGACCGTCTGGGACCTCGCGCGGACCGTCCGGCCTCAGGCGCGGACCGTCCGGTAGGTGAGGAACCGAAAAACCCGAAGGTGACGGGTTCGGAAAAATGAATTATAGCGTCCGCGCGGACCGTCCGGGGTGTGCGACCGGACCGTCCGCGCCTGACTTTATCTGACATCTGACGACGCATTAAATGCAATATAGCCGTTGATATAGCCGTTACTGCTGACCGTTGCATTTTCAGCCGTTGATCTACAGGCGCGGACCGTCCGGACCAGGCGGGCGGACCGTCCGCGGTCGGCAGAATGGAGCAACGGCTAGAAAGTGGTTGGGGGTTATAAATACCACCCCAACCACCTCCATTCACATCATCCAAGCATTCCAACCTTCAACATTCAATACAAGAGCTAGCAATCCATTCCAAGACACATTCAAAGCCTCCATCTCTCCAAGTTTCACAATTGTGAAAAGAGATCATTAGTGATTGAGGCAATCGTGCTATTTGTCGCTCTTGTCGCTTGGTTTTTGCAATCGTGCTTTCTTTCAATCTTTCTTGCAATCAAACTCACTTGTAATTGAGGCAAGAGACACCAATCTTGTGGTGGTCCTTGTGGGAACTTTGTGTTCCAAGTGATTGAGAAGAGAAAGCTCACTCGGTCCGAGGGACCGTTTGAGAGAGGGTAAGGGTTGAAAGAGACCCGGCCTTTGTGGCCTCCTCAACGGGGAGTAGGTTTGAGAGAACCGAACCTCGGTAAAACAAATCCGCGTGTCTCACTTCACTATTCGCTTGCGATTTGTTTTGTGCCCTCTCTTGCGGACTTGATTATATCTCTAACGCTAACCCGGCTTGTAGTTGTGATTATTTTTGAGAATTTCAGTTTCGCCCTATTCACCCCCCTCTAGGCGACTTTCAATTGGTATCAAAGCCCGGTGCTTCATTAGAGCCTAACCGCTCGAAGTGATGTCGGGAGATCACACCAAGAGGGAGATGGAGACCGGCGACAAGCCCACTACGAGCCAAGGGAGCACCTCATCGGAAGAGTCCCGCACCAAGAGGAAGGAGAAAAAGAAGGACTCCTCCAAACGGAAGGAGAAAAGATCTTCTTCCTCACTCCACAAGGAGAAGAAGGAAAAATCTTCTTCCCACAAGTCGCATCGGAAAGGCGACAAGCACAAGAGCATGAGGAAGGTGGTCTACTACGAGACCGACACTTCATCAACATCCACCTCCGACTCCGATGCACCGTCCGTAACTTCTAAGCGCCAAGAGCGCAAGAAGTTTAGTAAGATCCCCTTACACTATCCCCGTACATCTAGACATACTCCATTACTTTCCGTTCCATTAGGCAAACCGCCAACCTTTGATGGCGAAGATTATGCTAGGTGGAGTGATTTAATGAAATTTCATCTAACCTCACTCCACAAAAGTATATGGAATGTTGTTGAGTTTGGAGCACATGTACCATCCGTAGGGGATGAAGATTATGATACGGACGAAGTGGCCCAAATCGAGCACTTCAACTCTCAAGCTACAACCATACTCCTAGCCTCTCTAAGCAAGGAGGAATACAACAAGGTGCAAGGGTTGAAGAATGCAAAGGAGATTTGGGACCTACTCAAGACCGCGCACGAGGGTGATGAACTCACCAAGATCACCAAGCGGGAAACGATCGAGGGGGAGCTCGGTCGCTTCCGTCTTCGCCAAGGGGAGGAGCCACAAGATATGTACAACCGGCTCAAAACCTTGGTGAACCAAGTGTGCAACCTCGGGAGCAAGAAGTGGGATGACCACGAGGTGGTTAAGGTTATTCTTAGATCACTCATTTTCCTTAACCCTACTCAAGTTCAATTAATTCGTGGAAATCCTAGATATACTCAAATGACCCCCGAGGAAGTTATCGGGAATTTTGTGAGCTTTGAATGTATGATCAAGGGCTCCAAGAAGATCAACGAGCTTGATGAACCCTCCACGTCCGAAGCACAACCAGTGGCATTTAAGGCGACGGAGGAGAAGAAGGAGGAGTCTACACCGAGTAGACAACCTATTGACGCCTCCAAGCTCGACAATGAGGAGATGGCTTTAATCATCAAAAGCTTTTGCCAAATCCTCAAGCAACGGAAGGGGAAGGACTACAAATCCCGTTCCAAGAAGGTTTGCTACAAGTGTGGTAAGCCCGGTCACTTTATTGCAAAATGTCCATTATCAAGTGACAGTGACAGGGATAACGACAAGAAGGGAAAGAGGAGAGAAAAGAAGAGGTATTACAAGAAGAGGGGCGGCGATGCCCATGTGTGCCGCGAGTGGGACTCCGACGAGAGCTCCACTGACTCCTCCTCCGACGAGGACGCCGCCAACATCGCCGTCACCAAGGGACTCCTCTTCCCCAACGTCGGCCACAAGTGCCTCATGGCAAAGGACGGCAAAAGGAAGAAGGTAAAATCAAGATCCTCCACTAAATATGAAACCTCTAGTGATGAGGATGATGCTAGCAATAAGGAGGATAACTTGCGCGTTCTTTTTGCCAACCTTAATATGGAACAAAAGGAAAAACTAAATGAGCTAATTAGTGCCATCCATGAAAAGGATGACCTCTTGGACTCCCAAGAGGACTTCCTAATCAAGGAAAATAAAAAGCATGTTAAGGTTAAAAATGCTTACGCTCTAGAAGTAGAAAAATGTGAAATACTTTCTAGTGAGCTAAGCTCTTGCCATGAAACTATTGACAACCTTAGGAATGAAAATGCAAATTTGTTAGCTAAGGTTGATTTAAATACTTGTAATGTTTCAATTCCCGATCTTAGAAATGAAAATGATTGTGGCAGAACCACCCGAATTATTCCAGCTTAAGTGCCTAAGTCACGCCTCAGGGGCCGTAACACACTTAAATCGGAATAACCCGTCAGTCCCTCAGATCTAGTCTGATAGAGCCACTTAACCAGGATCAAATTCCACAATCTCACTCGAAGGTGAGTCACAGAAGAAATACAATAAAACAGGAAACCTCAAATTAAGTACGGAGTTATTACATAAATCGGAGTTTTTGGAGTAGCAAATAAAGTTCACAAATTAAAGTGCAGCGGATAATCGATGTCGTCGGTAACGAGGAAATGGGCAAGGCCTAGCCCACTACTCCTCATGCTCCTCTCCTGCCGGAGCAACATCCCACTCGACCGTCCAACCCGGTGGCAGGGTGGTAGGCCAAGTCACACCATCAACTACATCCTGCATGGTACCTGCAAAAATGGTGCCACAAGCAAGGCTGAGTATACTAATACTCAGCTAGACTTAACCGGTGTGAGGAGTCTACTCCTCTACCTCTAGACTATGCAGCTGTTGGGCTGAGGGGTTTGGTTTGCCAAAAGCACTAGCTGTTTCTAAAATCAACTTTTAGCTTTTCAATTTCTACCATCATTAACTTAGCTAGATTGGCTCCTTCTAAGCATACATGGTAACAAGCAATTAGTTCAATCAACAAGTTATCTCATGTAATCCACATTTCACTTCTTACTCGATGTAGTACAAGGAATCAAGCAGTCTCATTAGCTGCGAGAAGCAGACGATTCGAATCGAGTTTTAACCTTGCAAGGTAAACTTAAACACACGGCATGTCAGGGTACTCCGACCCCACACATGACAACCGTCCCCATCGATTCCCCGTTCGCGTCCAGGCCTCACCGCCTTGGCATACAATGCTCCACTGACCCCGGCTGCCGCCGTGCAGTGACCGCACTTGTACCCACCATAGCTAGCATGGGAGACCCTGTCTCAGGTCGCATGAGGGATAAAGTCCGCGCCCGGCTTCACTCAGGTACTAGGTTTACTGGTTACCATTTTTCCCGGCATGTGCTTAGTACGTTCAAAAGCTTGACTCAGGTATCCACACATTAATCCTTAATTCATTTTTCCCGTCTCATGGACAAGGCATCCTCCCTGGATCCAAGTCCATAGACCAACATATATCCCATTATCAAGATGAATACAATCAATTCCTGACCTCGCGCGAGTGCTAGAAAAATCACTCGACTTCTACCGAGATCCTGATTAGCAAGCAGCTACTCGACCTAGCATACTAGTATTCATCTCAAAAAGGAGTCCTAAGTTCATGCAACTAGAGGTTTCAAGCAACTCCTACACTTAAGTGCACATTACAGTCCTACAAGCATTAAGTGTAGTAAAGTAGCATATATTAACATGGTTATGCATAAAACCGGGGCTTGCCTTCAATTGCTGGGGCTGCGGGGAGATCCTCAATAGCAGCCTCTGAAGCCTGCTCCTGGTCCTCCTCTTGGACAGGTCCTTGCTCGGGGATGAGCACGTACTCTCCGTCGGCAAGATTACAATCTAATGAATGCAATGCGTAAGATATATGCATGATACAATATGTGCTTTAGAATTTACAACTTTTAAAAATGTAGGGTCTTTAGAATTTAAGCAAGTTAACCTTACTTATGTAAAACCTTTTAGTGGTATACTTGGTAAATTGGGTTAGTTTTAATGGGATGAGGTTTATTCCTCCTTTTCTTTTCTTTTATTCCTTTTTAATGTTTTGGAGTAGGTTTGAACTACAAGTTGCTTTTATAGAATTCCAAAAATTCTGCAAAAATTACAGTGGCTTGTTACTGGTGTATGATTCTTTGTCTCAAAATTTGGGGTTCAGAAAGTGAATGGTTTTCTCTGGACAAAATTGCCAAATCTTAAGGCAGAAGGGGTACTTTGAACTACAACTATTATTTAACAGTGGGTAATTCTTTAAAACTTATTTTTGCTGGCTTTTAGGTGTCATAACATGACTTGATACAAATTTCTAGTCATTAATACCTTTTAATTCTTTTCCTATGGTTTTCTTAAGGTTTCTAGCCAAAGGGGTGCTTTCTACTACCACTATGTTTGAAAAACATCAAACAACAGAGTTCTTATTTTTCTTAGCTAGTATTTTGTGCAAGAGCAATCATTCTGGAGTTTGGTTTCTTTTTGCTTAAGGGAAGGGGTGGTTTGCATTATTTAAGTCAAATGGCCTTTCTCACAAATTGCTAGCAAAAGGCATGGGTTCACTTCTTTTTCATGGGTTTGTATTTTTCTCTGGTGGTTTATCTCATCATGGACTTAGCTAATTTTTAGTTGCCCATTATCTCATTATTTGAGGTTGTTTATGATTTATTGGGAAAATGCCTTATTACCACTTTGTATTTATTTTCCTTACTTAAAAAGTTAGGCTGGGGTGCTCTGTATTTTTGTAGTGGGGCTCTGGTGGTTATAAGTTCACTGGATTTTTGTTAACCACTTTGGTTATGGTTTTGCAATTTTAATAATTGATTTTCAGTCTACATAAGGCTGATTAAAGCATCTTAATTAGAAACTGGTCCTAATTAATGGTCTCTGCATTTTTCCTAGGTTCTTGGTTGCATAAGTAAACTAGGAAAAATATTACTAATCATTGTTCAACATTCTCTAATGCTTTTCTGATTTTCTCTAAGTTGTGGACAAAATGGCTTTAAATGAATAACTACATCATAATCTCTAATGCTGGGGATTCTACTATTTTTAAACAATGTCTAATTAGGGTATAAGCATCTACAAATTTTCTTAAGCTCAGTACAGAAGAAAAACTAATTTTCCTTAATTAAACAAGGTTTAGGGGGTTTCTGTTTTTAATTTTAAGCTCTAAAATTTAGAACAGAAAGCATATGGTTCAATAATTTTAAATGATAGATCATAATATTCCAGAGCTAGCAAAATTGGTTTGACAGCTTTTCATTAAGATTTCATCAAGTTATGAATTTTCTAAGTTCTTTGGTTATTTAAAAAGAATAACAGAATTGATAAAAGGGAAAAACCACTTTGCACTGGGGTCCCTGGCGGTTTTTCTAAGTTTTCCTCGCGAATCAGTCCTTAGGTTACTATTCATATGAGTCGCTGACATTACAGAAAACCCCTCGGGTTCTACAGAACCTAACCCGAGGTCCTTCTTCTACCTCAAACAGTAGCCGCGGCGAAGAAAAGGGCGGAGGGGCTTACCGGCGGCGAGACTGTTCCGGTGAAGTGGTCGAGGGCGAAGGGGAGGTCGCGGGGATCACAACGGTGTGCGGAACGTCAACGGAGATGGCCGGAGTTGGTCGGTCCACGCGCGCAGGCGGGGATGCTCGTCGGCGGCGAGGAGACCGGCCTGGTCACGGCGAGATAGTTCAATCAAATGGGTCAGGGAGATCCACGGGATGCCAGAGAAGACATGAGCGAAAGGAATTGGGCGGAGACTCACTGGATAGCTCGGTCCACGCGCGGCGGCGGAAGACCGAAGTCCGGTGAGGTTGATCTCGGGCCTCCGGTGAAGTCCGGTCGGGTCCGAGGGCTTGGCGAGCTTCACGGGCTACTGGCGGAGCTAGCCGAAGCACAGGTTGGGCTGGAGGGCGGTTGGAGTGGGCTGGCCACGGCGGCCGTAGCTCTGGCGGCAATGGCGGGCGGAAATACGCTCGCCGGAGCTAAGGAACGGTGGCTGGCCGATGAGGGTGAGTGCGGGGCGAAGAGAGGTGCGCCCGGGGAGGCTTTATAGGCGCGGGCGGGCACGGCCGAGGGCGTGGGCACGCGGCGGACTTGACCGGACGCCGGGGCGAGCGCGCGCGCGGGTTGGGCGAGCTCTGGCGTGCCGACCAGGGTCGAACACGTGTGCCCGTGCGTTCTGCCCAAGCTCTGGCGCGTGTGGTCGCTCATCCGAGCCTGCTCTCGCCTGGGTCAGTGCACAAAACCTCTTCTCCTCCCTACAAGCTACCATTCTTGTGTGGAGGTCATAGGATTTTGCCTACTGGTTGCAGAGATATGGAGCCAGGAAATCTGGTCTGTCTCCCTGCCCAAACCCGAGGCAAATCCCAAGTTTTGTCGTGTCTAGGGCTCGCGTCCCAATGCCATCTTCTGGCACACGACAGAGAGGTTAGTTAGACACAAATTTGTCAATGGGGCCATTAGGATTCGAGTTAGGGATCAAGGTGAACATCCCTGATCTTTGGGTCAAGGTCTGAATTTCAGAATTCTGAAATTCAGAATTCCCAATGAGTCCCAACAAAAGAAGCTTGATTTGGGGGTTTTCTTGAATTATTTTGGCTAAGCTTTCTCAATCTATCTTGTTGCTTATCAAATATACTTTAACTTATATTATTGGCTCAACTCAAAATTTTAAACTTTTCATTCCCTTTTGCTTATTTTCTTGAATTTTGTTCATGGGGTTCACTTAGAGTTCTTAATTAGGGTTGCTCATTCTTATCTTTTCAAGGACTCAATTGTTTTGATCATGACACTTTTAAACATATACTTGGTGAATTCTTTGTCACTTAAGTTATTTTGATGCTCATGCTTACTTTGGTTCACAGGAAGTAATGGCTCTTGGTGTGGCTTTTTAAGAGAAACCCTAGGTGACACTGGGGTGTCACAGCCTTCCCCCCTTAAAGGAATCTCGTCCCGAGATTCAGGCCAGAGTCCTCCCGGGGTGAAGCGAAGGGTGAGACTGATAGGAAAAAGGGTGATGATTGTTATTATTAGGGCAAAACTGCTCTTCGAATGTCATTCTCTTTGCAACTTCAGAAGGAAGTCCTTTTAAGTTTTATCTTTTAGTTACTTCATTCTGAATTAAGATCATATTTTTGGAAATTAGATTCGAAAGGCAGGAGGAGGGGTTGGGGGTGATTACATACCAGCTTCCTTAGGTAGGCAATCGGGGAAGTTGGATCTTAAGAATTCCTCGGTTTCCCAAGTAGCTTCCTCCTCTGAGTGATTACTCCACTGGACCTTGAACATCTTGATCGATTTAGCCCGAGTTGATCTTTCCTTGCAATCCAGAATCTTGGAGGGGTACTCTTGGTACGAGAGATCTGGCTCTATCTCCAATTCTGGCTCTGCTAGAATCTCAGTCGGCAATCGAACACACTTCTTTAGCTGAGATACATGGAATACGCTGTGAATGGCAGACATCTTTGAAGGTAACTTCAGCTTGTATGCCACGGGTCCACATGCTTCAATGATCTCATAAGGTCCAATGTAACGAGGGGCTAGCTTGCCTTTGATTCCAAACCTCTGCACTCCCTTGGTGGGTGATACCTTGAGGTATACAAAACTTCCCACCTCGAACTGGAGAGGTTTCCTTCTTCTGTCATGATAGCTCTTCTGCCTGGCCTGAGCAGCTTCTAGATTCTTCCTGATCAGCTTGACCTTCCTTTCGGCTTCAGTCACCAAATCAGGTCCAAAAACTTCTCTTTCACCAGGCTGAGACCAATTGAGTGGTGTCCTGCACCTTCTCCCATAGAGAGCTTCAAAAGGTGCCATCTTTAGGCTGGACTGATAACTATTGTTATAAGCAAACTCTGCCAAGGAGAGGTGCTTATCCCAGTTCTTGCCACAATCGATCGCACAAGCTCTCAGCATATCTTCCAGAATCTGGTTTACCCTTTCCGTCTGACCATCAGTCTGTGGGTGGTAAGCTGAACTCCTGATTAGCTTGGTTCCCAAAGACTCTTGCAATTGTTCCCAAAATCTGGCAACAAATTGGGCTCCTCGGTCAGAAACAATGGTCCGAGGTAATCCATGCAAACACACGATTCGGTCGATGTACAATTCTGCATACTTCTGAGCCTTATCAGTGGTGTGCACAGGAAGAAAATGTGCCACTTTCGTCAATCGGTCCACAATAACCCAAATTGAATCATGATGACGAGAGGTGTTGGGCAGACCCACAATGAAATCCATGCTGATATCGTCCCACTTCCACGAAGGTACGGACAGTGGTCGCAAAGCTCCAGTGGACTTCAAGTGGCTTGCCTTAACCCTCTGACAGGTGTCACACTCTGATACATACTGGGCTATCTCCCTCTTCATTCTGGTCCACCAGTACAAAAGCTTCAGATCATGGTACATCTTGGTGCTTCCCGGATGCATAGAGAATTTGGAGAGATGAGCCTCATCCAAAATTTTCTTCTTGAGATCCCGGTCCTTAGGAATTACCAATCTGCTTTTGAACCATAACACACCCTTCTCATCCTGGCGGAAACAATCATACTTCTCAACCTTCTGATGGAGATTCTTCTTGATAATCTGCACTCCCTTGTCACTGAGCTGGGCCATGATAATCTGGTCTTGCAAAGCTGGCTCAACAGAAATGTGAGACAAAGAACCAGAAGGAATCACTTCAATTTGCATCTTGCTCAACTCATCACACAAGGTGTTAACACGAGAATCCATCAGAATACAGTTGCATTGCAACTTCCGACTCAAGGCATCAGCTACCACATTAGCTTTCCCTGGGTGATAATGTACCTCCAGGTCATAATCCTTGATCAGCTCTAGCCATCTTCTCTGCCTCATGTTGAGATCAGCCTGAGTAAAAATGTACTTAAGGCTCTTATGATCAGTGAAGATGTTGCAGTGGGTTCCCATCAGGTAGTGCCTCCACATCTTCAATGCATGAACCACTGCTGCTAACTCAAGGTCATGAGTGGGATAATTTTGCTCATGAGGCCTGAGTGCTCTTGAGGCATAAGCAATGACTCGGTTGTCTTGCATCAAGACACAACCTAGCCCGGTGCCAGAGGCATCGCAATACACATCAAAAGGCTTGCTGCTGTCGGGTTGCGCCAAAACTGGTGCGGTGGTCAGATGCTGCCTCAATGCATGGAAGGCATCTTCGCACTTCTGACTCCACACAAACTTGACTTCTTTCTTCAGCAACTCAGTAATAGGCTTCGCAATCCGAGAGAAGTCCGGAATAAATCTTCGGTAATAACCGGCCAATCCCAGAAAACTCCGAATCTGGCGAACAGTCGTTGGTGGCCTCCAGTTCATCACCTCTTGCACTTTATCAGGATCAACAGCTATTCCATCCTGAGAGATAGTGTGACCCAAGAATTTGATTTCCTTTAGCCAAAAATCACACTTGGATAGCTTGGCATAAAGGTGGTGCTCTCGCAGACGTTGAAGCACTACATGCAAATGCCCGGCATGTTCTTCTTCGTTCTTCGAGTACACCAGAATATCATCGATGAAAACCACTACGAACTTGTCCAATTCTGGCATGAAAACAGAATTCATCAGAGACATGAAGTATGCTGGTGCATTTGTCAGCCCGAATGACATCACCAAAAATTCATACAGCCCATATCTGGTTGAGAATGCCGTCTTCGGAATATCACTTGCTCGTATTTTGATCTGATGGTAGCCAGAGCGAAGGTCTATCTTGGAAAACACCTTGGCCCCGACCAACTGGTCAAAGAGAACGTCAATACGAGGCAAAGGATACTTGTTCTTGATAGTTACCGCATTAAGATGGCGGTAATCTATACACAGCCTCAAGCTTTCATCCTTCTTCTTCACAAATAGCGCTGGACATCCCCAAGGCGAAGTGCTTGGGCGAATAAATCCCTTATCCAGCAACTCTTGCAACTGCTTTTTCAACTCTGCCAGCTCAGCGGGTGGCATTCGGTAGGGCCTCTTAGAAATTGGGGCCGTTCCCGGTTGCAACTCGATGGCGAATTCAATATCCCGGTCCGGTGGCATTCCTGGCAATTCATCAGGAAAGACATCTGCATACTCACAGACCACTGGGATCTTCTTCAGGGGTATCTCTGTCATAGAGAAAGCACATGACTGAGAAGAACCCTGACTAGGCAGAATCAAAGTGAAATTCCCGCAGAAAGGAGAATTAACTTCCACGGTACGACTGGCTACATCAAGCACAACTTGGTGCAAGGTCATCCAATTTGCTCCTAGAATAATGTCCACATTTTCCAATCCCAACACAAGAAGAGTGGTTTTGACAATGTGGCTTCCCAGTTGAATAGGCACACTTTGGTTTAATTGGTTAGTTGCAATTTTACCCCCAGGTGTGACTATCATGAATGACCCTTTTGAGTGAGAGAATGGCAGTTTGCAATTAGCACTGAACTTTTGGCTAATGAAACTATGAGATGCACCAGAATCAAACAGAATTAAAGCAGGTTGATTATAAACTGAAAAGGTACCGGTCATGATAGGAGCTCCTTCTGGCACTTCCTCTAGAGCAGTGAAGTTGAGCTTCCCTAGCCTGACTTGCACCTTCTGCTTTCTTCCCTTGTCTTGATTTGGTGCTGGCATCTGCCTCTGCTGGTTCCTGGGACAATTCTTGGCATAGTGGCCCACATTGCCACAAGTGAAACACTTGTTCCCATTGCCCTGGCGGAACTGCTGCTGCTGCAGAGGCTGATTGTTCCTTGGGGCGGGAGCTGGATAGCGGTTGGGTGCCGGCTGCTGCTGCTGCTGAGGTGGCCTGATCACCCATCTGCCTGCCTGCTGCTGAAAACCCCTGCTCTAATTGTGAGAAACAATCCGGAACCTCTGAGCCTGAGCGGATGGTGCTGCCATTGGTGCCTTCCTCTTCTTCTCTGCCCGGTGAGCAACAATGCAATCCTCCTGAGAGATGGCCATGTTGACCAACTCATTGAAGCTATTGGCCCGGACAGTGTTGAGTCGTTCCCGCAGCTTGGTATTGAGACCCCTGCGGAAGCAATCCCTCTTCTTTTCATCAGAATCAGCATGATACCCTGCATACTGGCATAAGTCGTTGAAGGCTTGTGCATACTGCAGTACCGTGCGGGTTCCTTGATTGAGGGCCAGGAATTCATTCAACTTCCGATCAAGAATGCCAGCTGGAATGTGGTGTCCTCTGAAGGCGGTCTTGAATTCCTCCCAAGATACTTCATGATCAGCGGGGAGCATAGCACGGAAGTGGTCCCACCAAGTCCGAGCTGGGCCGCGAAGCTGCTGTGCGGCGAAGCGAGCCTTGGCCTCATCAGGGCAGTCTCCCGTGAGGAGGGGAAACTTGGACTCGACGACGCGAAGCCACACGTCGGCGTCCAACGGATCCTCTGCCTTGGTGAACAAGGGCGGCTGCGTGCTCAGAAACTCCTGGTATGTTGCCATAGCCGGAGGTCGCTGATGCTGGCCTCCACCATGATGCTGTTGGTGGGGCTGGCGCTGCAAGAGCTGTCGCAGAATCTCATTCTGCTGGGCCATCAGCTCCTGCACTGTGGGAGTTGGAGGAGGTGGCGGGGGAGCTTGCTCATTCTGCCCGCGACGCTGCCTCGCTGCCATCTGAAAACAGAGATTGTCGCCAATGTTATCCCGACTCATATTTCCGAACGACAAGATATCATCTCATATGGAAGGAAAAGGCCATAATCATAATATTAGGTTCGAAAATGAAGATAACATGGTGACAAGGATCCCACAGATATCAAAAGTTTACAGGGTTACATTAATCAGGGGAAAGTACCCATAAGCCTAGTCCAAAAGGTGATACTACTAAGCTCGCATAGGTTTCTATCCGCCTAAAGAAATGTCAAAGCGACTGCTTAACCCTGAGCGGTGGAAGCGACACTGGATACGGGTGAAGGAGGCATCGCGGAGGTAGTCCCATTGGCACCAGGGGCTGGTCCTAGCTCCTCGGGAGCCTCTTCTCCCTCGCTTCCTGCTTCATTGGCCTCCATCTCTAGGTGGTGCATGTCCAAGTGGTCATTGGCTTCCTCGAGTTCCCTCTGCACGTCGTGGAGCTGGTTCTCCAAGACATCAATAGTGTTATCTCGGATCTCCACTTGCTGCTCCAGGGTGGTAATACGCTGGCTCAGCCTTTCCACCTGCAGATCCTTCTCCACCAACTCTGTGGATAGGTCGACCACAAAATCTTCTCGACTATCGAGAGTGAGCTTGGCAGCCTGAGCGGTGTTAGCAAGAAGTGTCATAGCATCGCTCTGAAGGGCCTGAAGGCGGTACAGCGCACTCATGCACTGAACAGTGACCCTCCCAACCAAGTCAGGATACATTGCCCACACATCCTTCACATGGCTCACGCGGTTACACCACATGGGATCATCCTTCTTTTCAGCAGGGAAGAGTCCCAAGGGGTGCATCACCATCTCCAGGGGATGGTAGCCACAGAAAGTCGTCAGAGTCTTCATGGCTGCTGCCTCAACGGTGCCGTCCGTCCTGAGTCCAATCGTCTCAGAGTCAAGAGAACGCCAACCCGGCTGAAGGGGATGAGCCTCCAAAGTTAGCCAGACCCGACAACGAGGTACCCGATGCTCCTCATACAACTGCACCGTGTACATAGGGGGCGTAGGGTAACCGACGGAGTTAAGCACTTCCCACAAGATGGAAGGAAAGCCATCGCGAGAAAGGAAGTCAGAATTGAAACGAGAGTCTCCTCCACTGGCGGGGGTAGGTGAATTCATCTGCGGAAGGGAATCAAGATAAAGATTATGGTGGAAGGAAAAAGAAAAAGAGAGCCCGGATGATTTTAAAGAAAAGGGGTTAGCTCAAATTTTAATTCCTCTTTGTGTTTTATAATGCATGCATGCGGAAAGAAACGTTGCCTCTCAAAAGGGAAATAGGGTGCCTTTTTAGGGCATCCTAAAATATAAGTATTGGCCCACAGGGCCTAATTAATTAGCCACCTATTTCTCCCTCTATGCCTAAGGCCTTTCGTCCTAGGTCTAGCGGTCTAGTCCTGACGATCCGTAGTAGTTTCTAGGCAAGTTTTAGATTTTGAAAATCGGTATTCATGGTTTATTGTCCTTCTCTATGGTGGAATTTGCTCTGATACCAGCTCTGGCAGAACCATCCGAATTATTCCAGCTTAAGTGCCTAAGTCACGCCTCAGGGGCCGTAACACACTTAAATCGGAATAACCCGTCAGTCCCTCAGATCTAGTCTGATAGAGCCACTTAACCAGGATCAAATTCCACAATCTCACTCGAAGGTGAGTCACAGAAGAAATACAATAAAACAGGAAACCTCAAATTAAGTACGGAGTTATTACATAAATCGGAGTTTTTGGAGTAGCAAATAAAGTTCACAAATTAAAGTGCAGCGGATAATCGATGTCGTCGGTAACGAGGAAATGGGCAAGGCCTAGCCCACTACTCCTCATGCTCCTCTCCTGCCGGAGCAACATCCCACTCGACCGTCCAACCCGGTGGCAGGGTGGTAGGCCAAGTCACACCATCAACTACATCCTGCATGGTACCTGCAAAAATGGTGCCACAAGCAAGGCTGAGTATACTAATACTCAGCTAGACTTAACCGGTGTGAGGAGTCTACTCCTCTACCTCTAGACTATGCAGCTGTTTGGCTGAGGGGTTTGGTTTGCCAAAAGCACTAGCTGTTTCTAAAATCAACTTTTAGCTTTTCAATTTCTACCATCATTAACTTAGCTAGATTGGCTCCTTCTAAGCATACATGGTAACAAGCAATTAGTTCAATCAACAAGTTATCTCATGTAATCCACATTTCACTTCTTACTCGATGCAGTACAAGGAATCAAGCAGTCTCATTAGCTGCGAGAAGCAGACGATTCGAATCGAGTTTTAACCTTTCAAGGTAAACCTAAACACACGGCATGTCAGGGTACTCCGACCCCACACATGACAACCGTCCCCATCGATTCCCCGTTCGCGTCCAGGCCTCACCGCCTTGGCATACAATGCTCCACTGACCCCGGCTGCCGCCGTGCAGTGACCGCACTTGTACCCACCATAGCTAGCATGGGAGACCCTGTCTCAGGTCGCATGAGGGATAAAGTCCGCGCCCGGCTTCACTCAGGTACTAGGTTTACCGGTTACCATTTTTCCCGGCATGTGCTTAGTACGTTCAAAAGCTTGACTCAGGTATCCACACATTAATCCTTAATTCATTTTTCCCGTCTCATGGACAAGGCATCCTCCCTGGATCCAAGTCCATAGACCAACATATATCCCATTATCAAGATGAATACAATCAATTCCTGACCTCGCGCGAGTGCTAGAAAAATCACTCGACTTCTACCGAGATCCTGATTAGCAAGCAGCTACTCGACCTAGCATACTAGTATTCATCTCAAAAAGGAGTCCTAAGTTCATGCAACTAGAGGTTTCAAGCAACTCCTACACTTAAGTGCACATTACAGTCCTACAAGCATTAAGTGTAGTAAAGTAGCATATATTAACATGGTTATGCATAAAACCGGGGCTTGCCTTCAATTGCTGGGGCTGCGGGGAGATCCTCAATAGCAGCCTCTGAAGCCTGCTCCTGGTCCTCCTCTTGGACAGGTCCTTGCTCGGGGATGAGCACGTACTCTCCGTCGGCAAGATTACAATCTAATGAATGCAATGCGTAAGATATATGCATGATACAATATGTGCTTTAGAATTTACAACTTTTAAAAATGTAGGGTCTTTAGAATTTAAGCAAGTTAACCTTACTTATGTAAAACCTTTTAGTGGTAAACTTGGTAAATTGGGTTAGTTTTAATGGGATGAGGTTTATTCCTCCTTTTCTTTTCTTTTATTCCTTTTTAATGTTTTGGAGTAGGTTTGAACTACAAGTTGCTTTTATAGAATTCCAAAAATTTTGCAAAAATTACAGTGGCTTGTTACTGGTGTATGATTCTCTGTCTCAAAATTTGGGGTTCAGAAAGTGAATGGTTTTCTCTGGACAAAATTGCCAAATCTTAAGGCAGAAGGGGTACTTTGAACTACAACTATTATTTAACAGTGGGTAATTCTTTAAAACTTATTTTTGCTGGCTTTTAGGTGTCATAACATGACTTGATACAAATTTCTAGTCATTAATACCTTTTAATTCTTTTCCTATGGTTTTCTTAAGGTTTCTAGCCAAAGGGGTGCTTTCTACTACCACTATGTTTGAAAAACATCAAACAACAGAGTTCTTATTTTTCTTAGCTAGTATTTTGTGCAAGAGCAATCATTCTGGAGTTTGGTTTCTTTTTGCTTAAGGGAAGGGGTGGTTTGCATTATTTAAGTCAAATGGCCTTTCTCACAAATTGCTAGCAAAAGGCATGGGTTCACTTCTTTTTCATGGGTTTGTATTTTTCTCTGGTGGTTTATCTCATCATGGACTTAGCTAATTTTTGGTTGCCCATTATCTCATTATTTGAGGTTGTTTATGATTTATTGGGAAAATGCCTTATTACCACTTTGTATTTATTTTCCTTACTTAAAAAGTTAGGCTGGGGTGCTCTGTATTTTTGTAGTGGGGCTCTGGTGGTTATAAGTTCACTGGATTTTTGTTAACCACTTTGGTTATGGTTTTGCAATTTTAATAATTGATTTTCAGTCTACATAAGGCTGATTAAAGCATCTTAATTAGAAACTGGTCCTAATTAATGGTCTCTGCATTTTTCCTAGGTTCTTGGTTGCATAAGTAAACTAGGAAAAATATTACTAATCATTGTTCAACATTCTCTAATGCTTTTCTGATTTTCTCTAAGTTGTGGACAAAATGGCTTTAAATGAATAACTACATCATAATCTCTAATGCTGGGGATTCTACTATTTTTAAACAATGTCTAATTAGGGTATAAGCATCTACAAATTTTCTTAAGCTCAGTACAGAAGAAAAACTAATTTTCCTTAATTAAACAAGGTTTAGGGGGTTTCTGTTTTTAATTTTAAGCTCTAAAATTTAGAACAGAAAGCTTATGGTTCAATAATTTTAAATGATAGATCATAATATTCCAGAGCTAGCAAAATTGGTTTGACAGCTTTTCATTAAGATTTCATCAAGTTATGAATTTTCTAAGTTCTTTGGTTATTTAAAAAGAATAACAGAATTGATAAAAGGGAAAAACCACTTTGCACTGGGGTCCCTGGCGGTTTTTCTAAGTTTTCCTCGCGAATCAGTCCTTAGGTTACTATTCATATGAGTCGCTGACATTACAGAAAACCCCTCGGGTTCTACAGAACCTAACCCGAGGTCCTTCTTCTACCTCAAACAGTAGTCGCGGCGAAGAAAAGGGCGGAGGGGCTTACCGGCGGCGAGACTGTTCCGGTGAAGTGGTCGAGGGCGAAGGGGAGGTCGCGGGGATCACAACGGTGTGTGGAACGTCAACGGAGATGGCCGGAGTTGGTCGGTCCACGCGCGCAGGCGGGGATGCTCGTCGGCGGCGAGGAGACCGGCCTGGTCACGGCGAGATAGTTCAATCAAATGGGTCAGGGAGATCCACGGGATGCCAGAGAAGACATGAGCGAAAGGAATTGGGCGGAGACTCACTGGATAGCTCGGTCCACGCGCGGCGGCGGAAGACCGAAGTCCGGTGAGGTTGATCTCGGGCCTCCGGTGAAGTCCGGTCGGGTCCGAGGGCTTGGCGAGCTTCACGGGCTACTGGCGGAGCTAGCCGAAGCACAGGTTGGGCTGGAGGGCGGCTGGAGTGGGCTGGCCACGGCGGCCGTAGCTCTGGCGGCAATGGCGGGCGGAAATACGCTCGCCGGAGCTAAGGAACGGTGGCTGGCCGATGAGGGTGAGTGCGGGGCGAAGAGAGGTGCGCCCGGGGAGGCTTTATAGGCGCGGGCGGGCACGGCCGAGGGCGTGGGCGCGCGGCGGACTTGACCGGACGCCGGGGCGAGCGCGCGCGCGGGTTGGGCGAGCTCTGGCGTGCCGACCAGGGTCGAACACGTGTGCCCGTGCGTTCTGCCCAAGCTCTGGCGCGTGTGGTCGCTCATCCGAGCCTGCTCTCGCCTGGGTCAGTGCACAAAACCTCTTCTCCTCCCTACAAGCTACCATTCTTGTGTGGAGGTCATAGGATTTTGCCTACTGGTTGCAGAGATATGGAGCCAGGAAATCTGGTCTGTCTCCCTGCCCAAACCCGAGGCAAATCCCAAGTTTTGTCGTGTCTAGGGCTCGCGTCCCAATGCCATCTTCTGGCACACGACAGAGAGGTTAGTTAGACACAAATTTGTCAATGGGGCCATTAGGATTCGAGTTAGGGATCAAGGTGAACATCCCTGATCTTTGGCTCAAGGTCTGAATTTCAGAATTCTGAAATTCAGAATTCCCAATGAGTCCCAACAAAAGAAGCTTGATTTGGGGGTTTTCTTGAATTATTTTGGCTAAGCTTTCTCAATCTATCTTGTTGCTTATCAAATATACTTTAACTTATATTATTGGCTCAACTCAAAATTTTAAACTTTTCATTCCCTTTTGCTTATTTTCTTGAATTTTGTTCATGGGGTTCACTTAGAGTTCTTAATTAGGGTTGCTCATTCTTATCTTTTCAAGGACTCAATTGTTTTGATCATGACACTTTTAAACATATACTTGGTGAATTCTTTGTCACTTAAGTTATTTTGATGCTCATGCTTACTTTGGTTCACAGGAAGTAATGGCTCTTGGTGTGGCTTTTTAAGAGAAACCCTAGGTGACACTGGGGTGTCACAATGATGATTTGCTTGCTAAGATTAAAGAATTGAATGATTCTCTTGCTAGCCTTAGAGTAGAAAATGAAAATTTGATTGCTAAGGCTAAAGATTTTGATGTTTGCAATGTTACTATTTCCAACCTTAGAAGTGAGAATGATATGTTGCATGCTAAGGTTGTTGAATTAAAATCTTGCAAACCCTCTACATCTAATGTTGAGCATGTTTCTATTTGTACTAGATGTAGAGATGTTAATATCAATGCTATTTATGATCACATGGCTTTAATTAAACAACAAAATGATCATATAGCATTATTAGATGCTAAAATTGCCGAGCATAACTTAGAAAATGAAAAATTTAAATTTGCTAGAAGTATGCTCTATAGTGGGAGACGCCCTGGCATCAAGGATGGCATTGGCTTCCAAAGGGGAGACAATGTCAAACTTAATGCCCCTTCTAAGAATTTGTCTAACTTTGTTAAGGGGAAGGCTCCCATGCCTCAGGATAACGAGGGTTACATTTTGTACCCTGCCGGCTATCCTGAGAACAAAATTAAGAAAGTTCATTCTAGGAAGTCTCACTCTGGCCCTAACCATGCTTTTTTGTATAAGGGTGAGACATCTAGCTCTAGGCAACCAACCCGTGCTAAGTTGCCTAAAAGGAAAACTCCTAGTGCATCAAATGATCATGACATTTCATTTAAGACTTTTGATGCATCTTATGTGCTTACTAACAAATCCGGCAAGGTAGTTGCCAAGTTTGTTGGGGGCAAACACAAGGGATCAAAGACTTGTGTTTGGGTACCCAAAGTTCTTGTTTCTAATGCCAAAGGACCCAAAACCGTTTGGGTACCTAAAGTCAAGAACTAAAATTGTTTTGTAGGTTTATGCATCCGGAGGCTCAAGTTGGATACTCGACAGCGGGTGCACAAACCACATGACTGGGGAGGAGAAGATGTTCTCCTCATATGAAAAGAACCAAGATCCCCAACGAGCTATCACATTCGGGGATGGAAATCAAGGTTTGGTCAAAGGATTGGGTAAAATTGCTATATCACCTGACCATACTATTTCCAATGTTTTTCTTGTAGATTCTTTAGATTACAATTTGCTTTCTGTATCCCAATTATGTCAAATGGGCTACAACTGTCTCTTTACTGATGTAGGTGTCACTGTCTTTAGAAGAAGTGATGATTCAATAGCATTTAAGGGTGTGTTAGAGGGTCAGCTATACTTGGTAGATTTTGATAGAGCTGAACTCGACACTTGCTTAATTGCTAAGACTAACATGGGTTGGCTCTGGCACCGCCGACTAGCCCATGTTGGGATGAAGAATCTTCATAAGCTTCTAAAGGGAGAGCACATTTTAGGATTAACAAATGTTCATTTTGAGAAAGACAGGATTTGTAGCGCATGCCAAGCAGGGAAGCAAGTTGGTGTTCATCATCCGCATAAGAACATCATGACGACTGACAGACCACTGGAGCTCCTTCACATGGACCTATTCGGCCCGATTGCTTACATAAGCATCGGCGGGAGTAAGTACTGTCTAGTTATTGTGGATGATTATTCTCGCTTCACTTGGGTATTCTTTTTACAGGAAAAATCTCAAACCCAAGAGACCTTAAAGGGATTCTCGAGACGGGCTCAAAATGAGTTCGGCTTAAGGATCAAGAAAATTAGAAGCGACAACAGAACGGAGTTCAAGAACTCTCAAATTAAAGGCTTCCTTGAGGAGGAGGGCATCAAGCATGAGTTCTCTTCTCCCTACACCCCACAACAAAATGGTGTAGTGGAGAGGAAGAATCGAACTCTATTGGACATGGCAAGAACCATGCTTGATGAGTACAAGACACCAGATCGGTTTTGGGCCGAGGCGGTTAACACCGCTTGCTACGCCATCAACCGGTTATATCTACACCGAATCCTCAAGAAGACATCATATGAACTTCTAACCGGTAAAAAGCCCAATATTTCATATTTTAGAGTTTTTGGTAGCAAATGCTTTATTCTTGTTAAGAGAGGTAGAAAATCTAAATTTGCTCCTAAAACTGTAGAAGGCTTTTTACTAGGATATGACTCAAACACAAGGGCATATAGAGTCTTTAACAAGTCCTCAGGACTTGTTGAAGTTTCTTGTGACGTTGTGTTTGATGAGACTAACGGCTCTCAAGTAGAGCATGTTGATCTTGATGAGATAGGTGAAGAACAGGCTCCATGCATAGCGCTAAGGAACATGTCCATTGGGGATGTGTGTCCTAAGGAATCCGAAGAGCCTCCACATGCACAAGATCAACCATCCTCCTCCACGCAAGCAACTCCACCAACTCAAATTGAGGATGAGGCTCAAGATGTTGAAGATCAAGAAGATGAGCCACCTCAAAATAACGGCAACGATCAAGGGGGAGATGCAAATGTTGAAGACAAGGAGGATGAAGAACCAAGACCGCCACACCCAAGAGTCCACCAAGCAATCCAACGAGATCACCCCGTCGACACCATCCTCGGCGACATTCATAAGGGGGTAACCACTCGATCTCGGGTTGCACATTTCTGTGAGCATTACTCTTTTGTTTCCTCTATTGAGCCACACAGGATAGAGGAAGCACTTCAAGATTCGGATTGGGTGATGGCGATGCAAGAAGAGCTCAACAACTTCACGAGGAACGAGGTATGGCATTTAGTTCCACGTCCTAACCAAAATGTTGTAGGAACCAAGTGGGTCTTCCGCAACAAACAAGACGAGCATGGTGTGGTGACTAGGAACAAAGCTCGACTCGTGGCCAAGGGATACTCCCAAGTCGAAGGTTTGGATTTCGGTGAAACCTATGCACCCGTAGCTAGGCTTGAGTCAATTCGCATATTATTAGCCTATGCTACTTACCATGGCTTCAAGCTTTACCAAATGGACGTTAAGAGTGCCTTCCTCAATGGACCAATCAAGGAAGAGGTCTATGTTGAGCAACCTCCCGGCTTTGAAGACAGTGAGTATCCTAATCATGTCTATAGGCTCTCTAAGGCGCTTTATGGGCTCAAGCAAGCCCCAAGAGCATGGTATGAATGCCTTAGAGATTTCCTTATTGCAAATGGCTTCAAAGTCGGCAAGGCCGATCCTACTTTATTCCCTAAAACTCTTGACAATGATTTGTTTGTATGCCAAATTTATGTTGATGATATCATATTTGGGTCAACTAACAAATCTACATGTGAAGAATTTAGTAGGATCATGACACAAAAATTCGAGATGTCTATGATGGGGGAGTTGAAGTATTTTCTAGGATTCCAAGTCAAGCAACTCCAAGAGGGCACCTTTATTTGCCAAACAAAGTATACACAAGACATTTTAACCAAGTTTGGAATGAAGGATGCCAAGCCCATCAAGACACCCATGGGAACCAATGGACATCTCGACCTCGACACGGGAGGTAAGTCTGTGGATCAAAAGGTATACCGGTCGATGATTGGTTCATTGCTTTATTTATGTGCATCTCGACCGGACATTATGCTTTCCGTATGCATGTGTGCAAGATTCCAATCCGACCCTAAGGAATCCCACCTTACGGCCGTAAAACGAATCTTGAGATATTTGGCTTATACTCCTAAGTTTGGGCTTTGGTACCCTCGGGGATCCACATTTGATTTACTTGGTTATTCCGATGCCGATTGGGCGGGGTGTAAGATTAATAGGAAGAGCACATCGGGGACTTGCCAGTTCTCGGGAAGATCCTTGGTGTCATGGGCTTCAAAGAAGCAAAATTCGGTCGCTCTTTCTACCGCCGAAGCCGAGTATATTGCCGCAGGCCATTGTTGCGCGCAATTGCTTTGGATGAGGCAAACCCTGTGGGACTACGGTTACAAACTAACCAAAGTTCCTCTTCTATGTGATAATGAGAGTGCAATCCGCATGGCGGATAATCCCATTGAGCATAGCCGCACTAAACACATAGCCATTCGGTATCATTTTCTTAGGGATCACCAACAAAAGGGGGATATCGAGATTTCATACATTAACACTAAAGATCAATTAGCCGATATCTTTACCAAGCCACTTGATGAACAATCTTTTACCAGACTTAGGCATGAACTTAATATTCTTGATTCTAGGAATTTCTTTTGCTAAACTTGCACACATAGCTCATAAGTATACCTTTGATCATGTCTCTTTTATTTGCTATGACTAATGTGTTTCAAGTATATTTCAAACTAAGTCATAGGTATATTGAAAGGGAATTGGAGTCTTCGGCGAAGACAAAGGCTTCCACTCCACTCTACTACTCATCCTTCGCCGTCGCTCCGCATCACTCTCCAACGTTGGTATAATCTTCACTCATTTATTTTATGACCAAAGGAGGAGAAAGTACTTCATAGGGCTCTAATGATTCCGTTTTTGGCGATTCATGCCAAAGGGGGAGAAAATATGAGCCCAAAGCAAAAGGACCGCACCACCACACCAATTTCAAAAACTAAGTGTTGAATATTTTTCAATTGGTATCCTTTTGTGTTCAAAAAGGGAGAAAGTAGTATTTCAAAAATGATATATCAAAACCCTCTTGAACACTAAGAGGAGGAGGATCTCATTTAGGGGGAGTTTTGTTTAGTCAAAGGAAAAGCATTTGAAACAGGGGGAGAAAATTTCAAATCTTGAAAATGCTTTGCAAAATCTTATTCATTTACCTTTGACTATTTGCAAAAGAACTCTGAAAAGGATTTACAAAAGAATTTGCAAAAACAAAACGTGTGGTGCAAGCGTGGTCCAAAATATTAAGAATGAAAAAAACAATCCATGCATATCTTGTAAGTATTTATATTGGCTCAAATTCCAAGCAACCTTTGCACTTACATTACGCAAACTAGTTCAATTATGCACTTCTATATTTGCTTTGGTTTGTGTTGGCATCAATCACCAAAAAGGGGGAGGTTGAAAGGGAATTAGGCTTACACCTAGTTCTTATATAATTTTGGTGGTCGAATTGCCCAACACAAATTATTGGACTAACTAGTTTGCTCTAGAATATATGTTCTACAGGTGCCAAAGGTTCATCTACAAAAATACTAAATCGACTGTCCGGAATACCGTAGATTATTCCGGACAGGAGAAGCTTTTTGGAAAAACAGGCCAAGCGCGGACCGTCCGGGCCCTTGCGGCGGACCGTCCGCACCACCAGGATGACCCTCGGACAGAACCAATGCAAAAATCTGAGTCTGCACTATGGACCGTCCGGAGGAGAAGAGCGGACCGTCTGGGACCTCGCGCGGACCGTCCGGCCTCAGGCACGGACCGTCCGGTAGGTGAGGAACCGAAAAACCCGAAGGTGACGGGTTCGGAAAAATGAATTATAGCGTCCGCGCGGACCGTCCGGGGTGTGCGACCGGACCATCCGCGCCTGACTTTATCTGACATCTGACGACGCATTAAATGCAATATAGTCGTTGATATAGCCGTTACTGCTGACCGTTGCATTTTCAGCCGTTGATCTACAGGCGCGGACCGTCCGGACCAGGCGGGCGGACCGTCCGCGGTCGGCAGAATGGAGCAACGGCTAGAAAGTGGTTGGGGGCTATAAATACCACCCCAACCACCTCCATTCACATCATCCAAGCATTCCAACCTTCAACATTCAATACAAGAGCTAGCAATCCATTCCAAGACACATTCAAAGCCTCCATCTCTCCAAGTTTCACAATTGTGAAAAGAGATCATTAGTGATTAGTGACTTGAGAGAGAAAGTGATCCGTGTGCTATTTGTCGCTCTTGTCGCTTGGTTTTTGCAATCGTGCTTTCTTTCAATCTTTCTTGCAATCAAACTCACTTGTAATTGAGGCAAGAGACACCAATCTTGTGGTGGTCCTTGTGGGAACTTTGTGTTCCAAGTGATTGAGAAGAGAAAGCTCACTCGGTCCGAGGGACCGTTTGAGAGAGGGTAAGGGTTGAAAGAGACCCGGCCTTTGTGGCCTCCTCAACGGGGAGTAGGTTTGAGAGAACCGAACCTCGGTAAAACAAATCCGCGTGTCTCACTTCACTATTCGCTTGCGATTTGTTTTGTGCCCTCTCTTGCGGACTTGATTATATCTCTAACGCTAACCCGGCTTGTAGTTGTGATTATTTTTGAGAATTTCAGTTTCGCCCTATTCACCCCCCCTCTAGGCGACTTTCAGTTCTCATGAAAATCTTACGGATGATCATATCATGTTAAACATTGCTCATGAGGTTGAGATAGAAAACTTAAAATGCCAACAACCTCACTCATGCACATGTAATCAAATTGAAACTATGTTACCATGTGCTATGTTGCTCGTCAATAAGCAAATCCGCCTTTGAGCTAGAATTTGCAGGAACAAAAGATGATACATATCAAGAGCTCAAAGAAGAAAATGAGAGGCTAAAGATGAGCTTGACACAACTAAAAGGGAAGTGCACTGCTCAACCTTCTCAAGATAACCGTGATCACATGGTGAAGAAGCTTGAGACGGGATCAACCGTGGCATGCACTGAATCCCTTGAAGAAAATGTCAATGACTTGAGGATTTCCAAGAGGAAGGAACAAAAGAAGAAAATCAGTACCTCTGCCAAAAGCCTCAACCGTGCCTCCATGCAAGGTAACATCCAAGGTAATAATCAAGCCACACTTCACACTAAGAGAAGTAAGAAGTGTAGTGAATGCTTTGAAAAGGGACACTTGATTAGGTCATGTCCCTATATTGAAAATGGCTTGATTATTAACAAGGATAATAAACTTTGTTTTAAATGCTCAAAGAAGGGACACTTGATTAAATCTTGTCCCCATTTGAAACAAAAAGGCATAGTGTTAGAAAAGAAAATACTAACTAACCCTGTAGCAAGCAAGAAACAAGGAAAGAAGAAATCTTCAAGACTTGAAGATCGACTATGCTACATATGCCGAAAGAAGGGACGTCAATGCAAGGACTGTCCCATTGGTAATTATCCCACTTCTAGTTCGTCAATTATTTCACACGTAACTAGGCAACCCAAAATTGCAACTTGTGCTAGAAAGGTAATGAGTTTACCAAGTGCTAACACAAAGGACTTTTGGGTTCCTAGATCTTTGTTGACTAACCTTGATGAACCCATCAAGCGATGGGTACCAAAATATGCTTGACAAGCTTTGCAGGAGAAGGAGATGATATGAAGCTTTGGGGGTGCTTGAGAGATTCAATTCAATTCTTATTAACTCAAGCTATCAATCTTCAATGATCTATATATCCAAGATTGACCCAAAGTTGTTTTGAATTATTATGTCTAAAACTCATATCATCTCGGGGAAGATATTGTTGTTGTAGGAAATAAAGAATTATCCTGTGCGGAAAAATCAAGGCCTACAACATGGAGGAAAGCCAAAGGATGGTAACATTTATGCTTTTAAGTGCAAGTATCTTAAATTATCATTTCTTATGTGTCTTGTGTAGTCACATAGATAAAGGAAGCACTCCAAATGTTTTTAAAATTATGTCACCATTCTTTGAAGAAATTCCTCTCATATGGTAGATTGCATATTCATCATCTCTATACTATGGCAATCTACATGCTTTAAATTATTGTAAGAACCTCATGGCATGTTTTACACTAATTATCCTATTATAGCCATGTTCTAGATATAGAGAGATATTCCAAGTTCTTAAAAGAATAAGGTGTCATGTAAGGAATCCAAATCCTTAGGACACTTATAAAGGGAATCTCTCTTTATATCTAGAATCGTGAGACTAATGTTTTTATCTAAATAACCTAAGTAGTCTCACATGTAGAGAATAAGTTTCTCTATGGAAATGCGTAATCTAACATGAAAAGAAAAGTCAATCCAATGATTTATATTTTTTCCTCTTGCTTAAAATTGGAATGATTCTTCTACATTCATCGCTCTCCATGTTATGAATTAGATTTATTCCCATAATCTTAAAGAATCAACTGTGCTTGTTTCATAAGTTAAAACTGAGCATACATCTTGAAATAATCTAGTTCATATTATAAAGTTTCCGTGCTTTAGTAATCCACTTTTCATTCATTGTCAAAAATGATTACAAAAAGGAAAACTAGTGCTTGTGTTACTAATGACATATCTCTTGAGCTTACTTATGAAAATCTACAAGAGAGTAAGTGCAAGCCACAAGCCTCAAGGGGTACTCTTCACCCAAAGGAAGAAAGGTAAAAGCAAAGGTATGAGAACTCATCTTCTTAAACAAATATAGTTCCCATCAATGGTTATTTACTCTAACTTATCATATTCTACCTATGTGAAGAATAGATTCTTTATTGGACTTAAATCAGCTAGATGTGCATTCAATCTAGTTTTCATAAATGCACTTGTCCATTAGAATCTAATTCATGCCTTTGCTATATCTATCCTCATATTGATATGCGTTTAAGTTATGATTCAATATGAAGAAGTGAATTTCCTATGATTGATCAAAATGTTTTAAAGGTGCATATTCCTCTTTTATAATGATGTGCACTAATGTTAAGGATTTTTACTTCATGTCTGTGTAACTTATGGATGATGAATTGTTTATATTTCTAAAGAAATCATCCTTCATCATATACTCCCTTGTGCTATTAACATCTCTCTTGAGTATTTTCAATAAGTTTGGAAGGAAAAAGAGACAACTACAAAGGGAGAACACTCAAATGAAAGAGGAAGACATCAAGAACAACAACACCTACTTGGACAATAAGGTCTTCAAAACAATCAATGGTGTGGTTGTAAGCATTATAAATCTTTTTCATTGTGAGAATACTAGGCATAAGTTGTTTATTGCAAATCTTATAAGCCTTGATCAAGATGAATAATGCTTCTCCCTATTTGTCTTTAAAAGTGAGTGCATCTATCCAATTCTTTCAAACTTTGATGCATATCTTTAAGGGAAGCCTATTTCTATATCTTGATCATATTGAGACTAATACTTTCAATACTTTATCTTAATAATCTCATATAGTCTCAAGTATGAGAATAAGTTTCTCATAAAGTATGCTACTACATTTTAATCCAACTTGGTTAAATAATGTCACCTTTATCAAGGATTGTAACTTTCACTATTAAAGTAGCATATTTACTGGATTCTCCTATTTTAAGCTTGTTTGATAATCTAATGCATATGTTGTTCTTTTGATTGCATCTGTTATTTGTTTGATCATTGAATAACTTCACTCATGTTTCTTAGTGCCTCATATAATTTCAATCGATATCTCTCTTGATATGCACTAAGTTAAAAGGAGAATTCATGATACATTTATGCAATTTGTGATCTACTTGATATATAATAACAATGACTTAGAAAAGGATCACTAGTTGTAGAACCCTCTCTTGTGCAAAATATTTCCATACACTATCTTGAATATAGGTCTTAAGTAACTAAGACTAAGGACAAAGCACAATGAAGAGAGCATCTCTATGTGAAGGTACAAAAGGGTAAAACTACTTCCTCTCACTTATACATGTACCTAAATCTTCATCTTCTATACATTCCTTGCATATCTTGTATAAAAGGAAGAGAAAGCATGTCTATGCATATCCCTGCTTCATACCTAGTTAAAACCTGCATTTTTGTTAAAACTAGGTGAAGTGATTTATTGTCAAAGAGCTTAAAGCTTAACCTTGTAACGAGGATAAGCTACCTTTGTTTCAAAGGTGGAGGGTCCTTAAGTCTCTTTGAAATCCTTAAGGGCAATTGCTTAAAATGTTTCCAACAGGCTTTCATAAGTGCATAGTCTGTCGTGAGCATCACACTTTTATTATGACACATTGCACTTCACATTTTCTATGATATAGATATGTTCTCATTAACCTAATTATGTGCACTTGGCATTTAAGGCCAAAATCTGTATTCCTCTCAAGGCACATATTTAGAGGGAGCAATCTATATTATATAGAACTGTCTAAGCTTAATTGACATATCCTTTTAACCATGTCTCTTTCCTTTGGTACATTTGCATATTTCCTATCTCTCTTGTGCCAAGGCTAAGACTAATATGTTTCCATGAGTATCTTGTGTATTAAGTCTTAGATTGAAAGGGAAATGGAGTATTCGGCAAAGACATCGCTTCCACTCTATACCATCGGTATTATCTATCCTTTTGCTGGTATTCCGCCATCTCTCAAAATTGGTATAATCTCTCACTCATATTTACTTATACCCATGCGGGAGAAAGTAAAAGGGCTCTACAGACTCTGTTTTTGGCGATTAATGCCAAAGGGGGAGAGAGTATTAGCCCAAAGCAAAAGGACCGCACCACCAACACACCAATTTCAAAAAAAAATCGAAACAAAGCTTAAGTTTTAATGTTTTCAATTAGTATCTTTGAAATGAGTATTCCTCTAAGAAATTCTATATCAATTGGTACCTATATTTTAAGGAGGAGTTTTTCAAAAATTGGTATCTAAAATATTTGATCTTCTTTCAATTTGTAAAACCCTCTTGAACACTAAGAGGAGAATTTCATTAAGGGGGAGTTTTGTTTAGTCAAAGGAAAAACATTTGAAACAGGGGAAGAAAATTTCAAATCTTAAAAATGCTTCTTGAAATCTTATTCATATATACCTTTAACTATTTTCAAAAAGACTTTAAAAAATAATTACCAAAAACATTTGCAAAAACAAAACAAGTGATGCAAGCGTGGTCCAAAATGTTAAAAATAAAGAAAGCAATCCATGCATATCTTATAAAAGTATAAATTGGTTTAATTCCAAGCAACCTTTGCACTTGCCTTATACAAACCAGCTCATTCTGCAATTATATATTTGCTTTGGTTTGTGTTGGCATCAATCACCAAAAAGGGGGAGATTGAAAGGGAAATAGGGTTTAAACCTTTTCCTAAATGATTTTGGTGGTTGAATTGCCCAACACAAATAATTGGACTAACTAGTTTGCTCTAGATTATACATTCTAAGGTGCCAAAGGTTCAACACAAACCAATAAAAAGAACAAGTTAGGGTTCAAAAGAAAGGAGCAAAAAGGAAACCAGAGTGTTCCCTGGTCTGGCGCACCGGAGTGTCCGGTGTGCCACCAGACAGTGTCCGGTGCACTAGGGGCCGTGCACTCCAAACTCCTCAGCTTCGGGTTTCCAGGCGCAGCTCCGCTATAATTCATCGAACTGTCCGGTGCACCAGCGGAGCAACGGCTATCTACGCGCAACGGTCGACTCTGACGGATGAACAGTGCAGCATAGTAACGCGACAGAAGTCAGAGGGCCCCGGACTGTCCGGTGTGGCACCGGACTGTCCAGTGCCGCATGAGGACAAAGCCTCCAACGGTCGACTAGCTCCAAGCCCTAACGACAGGGTGACGTGGCGGCGCACCAGACATTGTTCGGTGGCGCACCAGACTGTCCGGTGCGCCCATCGCCAGCAGCCTTCTCCAACGGCTACAATTTGGTTGGTGGCTATAAATACCACCCCAACCGGCCACTTCAAGAGTGAGAGTCCAAGCAACATTCCAAGTCATATAGTTGACATATTCAAGCCCTCCCAACCACCTCTATTCATTGATCCATCCTATACACAAGATTTAGACCACTACAATCAACACAAGTGCCACAAAAGAGAGATCAAGCAAAAGAAAGATTCTCGTTTCAGTTTAGCAATAGAGCCTTGTGAGAATCATTGAGAGAAAGTGTGTGCTACATCTTGTGATCATTCGCGCGTGGAGATTTGACTCCCATTGAACTTCCTCCAAAGTTTTGGAGGCTTGTAAAGCTAGCAAGAGACACCTATGAGTGTGGTGATCCTTGCGGGATCTTAAGTGATCCTTGAGAAGAAGAAGAACTTGCCGGTCTTGGTGATCGGTGGAGAGAGGGAAAGGGTTGAAAGAGACCCGTCCTTAGTGGACTCCTCAACGGGGACTAGGCCTTCGAGGGCCGAACCTCGGTAAAACAAATCACTCGTGTCTCTTGTGTTTATTGCTTGTGATTTGTTTGTTCTCTCCCTTTCTAAGTTCTTTTGCGCTACTCTTTGCTAATATTATTTTGTGTTGCTTCAAGTTAAATTCACATTTAGAGAAGCAACTCCTTGCAAGAAAAGAACTTGTGTTACTCCTCTTCTTATCCAAGCCCTCTTGCATTATTCTCCACTTCTAGTAGTATTGCTATTGATTAAATTCCTCACTCTTTACAACACTCACTGCAAGCAAAGGACTTAGTTTTATACTCCGATAATTGTGAATCTTGTTCTAACCACTAATCAAGGGATCTAGTTTGGATTTAGAATTATAATTTACAGGTTTCGCTTATCCACCCCCCTCTAGGCGACTTTCACTGTGTTAATGGCCTCCAGGAAGCTTCGGCATTATTTTCAAGCATATCACATAATTGTTCCTTCATCATAGCCTCTGAAGGACATAATGAGGAACAGAGAAGCTACTGGAAGGATTGGAAAATGGGCTGCAGAGCTTAACGAATTCAGTATTGACTATGTACATAGATCCTCAATTCAGTCCTAGGAGTTAGCAGACTTCATTGCTGATTGGACGCCAGAGGCTCAGGAAGAAGAAACAAACAAAGACGCTGAAGCCTGGACAGTGTTCTGCGATGGTTCCTGGGGAACCTTCGGCGCAGGTGCGGCTGCTGTCCTAGTTGCGCCTTCTAAAGTCAGAACATGTTATGCAGCAAAGCTTGACTTCAGTTATACAAATAATATTGCTGAATATGAAGCACTTCTGTTGGGGCTTCGGAAGTTAAAGGCAATGGGAATAAGAAGGGCCATCCTTAAAACTGACTCTCAAGTCGTTTCTGGCCATGTAGACAAAAGTAGTAAGGCGAGAGATCCGAAGCTTGAAAAATATCTGGATACAGTTCGAAGGCTGGAGGCTTCTTTCGAAGGTTTTTCCGTCAAGAATATTCCAAGAGGAGAAAATGAGCATGCAGATCCATTAGCCAAATCAGCGGCACAGGGCCTCCCTCTACCTTCGGAAGTATTTTTTGAGAAAATAAAAAGCACCTTCGGTTGAACTTATGGAGAGAGCAGTGCTTACAATTTCCCCTGTACATAGTGAAGATTGGAGGACTGAAATTATATCTTTCCTCCAAGGTAATTGTCTTTCGGATGATGAAGCTTATAATAAGAGAATAGAAGCAAGGACAAGACCGTATGTGATAATAGAAGGGGAATTATACAAACAGGGAATCTGTTCTCCACTCCTCAAGTGTTTATTCAGAACCGAAGGTATAGAATTAATGAAGGAGATACATGCAGGTCTGTGTGGACCTCATATTGGGTCTAGGCCCTTGCTGGGAAAAGTATTTAGACAAGGATTTTATTGGCCGAAGGCAGCTTCAGATGCAGCAGAGCTAGTTCAAAAGTGCGATAATTGTCAAAAATGTGCAAGAGATCAGAAGCAACCTTCGTCTCTCATGCAGCTAATACAGCCTACTTGGCCATTGCAAAGATGGGGCCTGGATTTGTTAGGCCTACTTCCACCAGCGCAAGGTAATTTGAAATATGTTGTGGTGGTTGTAGAATATTTTTCTAAGTGGATTGAAGCAAAGCCTTTGGCTACAATAACTTCGGTTACAGTCCAAAAATTCTTCTGACAAAATATTGTTTGTCGCTTCGGCGTGCCGGAGGCTATAACTGTGGACAATGGAACGCAGTTTGATGCCAAAACGTTTAAAGAGTTCTGTGACCAGATTGGTACGAAGATCCATTTTGCATCAGTTAGGCATCCGGAGTCAAACGGGCTGGTAGAAAGAGCAAATGGCATTATTATGACAGGAATAATGAAGCTAATCTTCAATCAGCCTAGAGGAAAGTGACCAGATGAGTTAATTAAAGTGGTGTGGAGCCATAATACAACCATCTCAAGATCAACAGAATTTACACCTTTCAAACTATTATTTGGTGACGAAGCTATAACTCCAGAAGAAGCTAAAGCAGGATCAATAAGAACAGTAGCTTCGGTAGAAGACGAAGCTGATTATCACGTAACAAAATATACTATAGAGGGGATCAGACTTCAGGCTATAGAGAACATCAATAAATATCAAGCCGAAACAATAAAATGGCGTGACAGGAAAGTTTGATTGAAAAATATCAAGCCAGGACATTTGGTGCTTCGGAGAGTAGCCAATCCAGACACAGTAGGCAAATTGCAGCTGAAATGGGAAGGGCCTTTTCTGGTGGTATCTTCGTCAAGGTCCGATTCTTACAGATTGAAGGATATGGACGACAACGACATACCTAGATCTTGGAATGCGGATGAGCTTCGGCGATACTATATGTAATATTGATGTAATCTTTTTTCATTTTTTCTATGGTACCCTTTTCCTTTCAAGAGGGGAGAAAGGTTTTTAATGGGGCCATAGCTTGTAGTTTTTCATTCTTATTTTAGCCCCATGAGGGCCAAATCACCCAAAAGATGTAATATGTAAATCTGAGCAAGCACCATCGAGTGCAAAAAGAAAAACTGAGAGAAGCTCAAAAGACGTCCCCAAGGGGATGCAGAGCATGACGAAGCTACAAAAAGTCGTTCCTAAGGGAGCACAGCGTAAGTTTTCTGCTCAAAAGTCGTTCCTAAGGGAATGCAGAGCCAAATACCGCCGAAATATAAGGGGAAGAGGTTCAAAAGTCGTTCATAAGGGAATGCATAACTTATACCGCCGAAATAGAAGGCGAAGAAGTTCAAAAGTCGTTCCAAAGAGGATGCAGAACTTATACCACCTAAATAGAAGGTGAAGAAGCTCAAAAGACATTCCTAAGGGGATGCAGAGCTTAAGACTCAAAAGACGTTCCTAAGGGGATGCAGAGTCTGGGTGTGGCTTCGTATGCGTGTGATTGGACATTCATTTGCACATTACATCATTCATTGCATTCATACACATTCATGTAGACATCCGTAGGATCATCATCATAATAACATAAAGTACAAACAGATACTTCGGCTTTGATGACAATGCTTCGATGAGCATAAAGAAGCAAAGATACACTTCGTTGTGTACGAAAAGAAGGGAAGGTGTTTTTCGCCTTCGGCTCAAAAGATACAAGTTTCGTCCACATCAAAGCAATTCACACACGGTTGGAAAGGTAAAAATATATTACAAGGTATGGACAAATTTACAGAGTAATGTTTGATTCCTAAATTACAATATCTTTTATAAAGATAATTCAAATGTCTCTAAAGCTTTGTACAGCAGCTTCATCAATCTTCGAAATGAGCTACGGACTATTGACCTTCGACATCATCATTCTGTACACAACAAAGCAGTATAAGGTAAAAAGTAATTACAAGAGAAGGTAAGCAACATGTATAAGTTTTATACCGGTTTAAGATGACCTCGTGCCTCATCACCAGCTAAGTTCTGCCCACCCTTCGTCCAAATTTGTGTTATAAATCTATTCCCAATACTTCAGGCTAGGCTGGGGATATCAGTTAGATCTGCTAGAGATAGACTGAAGTTCGGTCTGTTTACTATCTTTCCGTGCGTGCAACCAGCCTTCATAAAAGCCACAGTTGTGCCGCGAGAAGCTAGCAGGGCACAAAAGTCACCATGCCCAGCTATTACTTCGTCAAGCGCCTCAACTTCGCTTTCAATATGCTCAAAGGTGCTTGGCAAGTCTTCAACCGAAGGTTCAAATTTTTCAGAGCTGGCTCCCACTGAGTTGAAGACCTGTCGTAGCCGTTGCACGCAGCGGTTGCCGAAGTTTAAGCAAATATTCCGAAGCTTTTTTAGGGATTCTTGTAGATTTGAGTTTTTCTCGACTTCAGCGTCGAGCCTTGCATCAAAATTCTTCCTTTCTTGTTCGAAGCTTTCTGATTTTCGGAGGAGTTCATCATTTAATCTAGCAACTTCGGCTTGGGCTTCTGCCAATGAACCCTCCATTATCTGAAGAAGGAAGTCCTTTTTCTCCAGAGAAGCTTCATGATCTTTGATTTTCTTTTCTATGCCCTCGATTATAATCTCATTCTTTTTATCCTCAAGATCTTGCTGCATCCTCACTGCTTTGCTTAGTAGCATACTCTGTACAAAATAGTCTTCATCAGAAATTTTCTGCTTCATCACAAAAATTAAAAAGATAAGGAAAAAAGCTTTACCTTAAAATTAGAATATAATAAGCTGCCGACGATATGTTGTCGCCGGTAGCTGCTAATGTCAGCTTCAAGCTTCGGAAAACCAACACTCTTCGATAGAGTGCTGATAATCTTCGCCCCAGTGCGGTCTCGAATACATCCTAAGGCTTCTTCATTAATTCCACCAAAGAGCATGGCTCCTGGCTGGTAGCCGCAGGATGCAGCATACTCCTGTAGCTCCTCCTTCTCAGCCTTGGATAATTCTTGACCAACTAGATTCTGAAAGCTGAAGCCTTTTTCTTCCAAAGTGTCTTCGGCAATTTCTTTCCCTTTCTCAGTGTAACACTCCTGGTGTTACTGCCACTAAAACTTGAGCATAACATCATAAGCATTGGCATTTCATGTGTTTGTCACACCTAGAGTGCATTCACTAGGCAAAAATTTCAAACAAGTTGTATTGCTATGACATTTTATGGGTACCCTAGAGTAGGATACTTAACCCCAGATTGGGCGTAATAGAGTAAACAAGGCTTAATAAGGGAAAACTTTAAAACTCAATGGAAATAATCATAAAATGTCACTAGGAATGGACGTAAGTAGCATCCAAACCCTAGAATCACAAAAAACCCTAAATAGAACCCTGGAAAACCCTAAACTTAAACCATAGGGGGCTAAGTGCAAAACTAGTGCACTTTCGGACTAAAGTGCAAAAACCATGAAAGTAAGGCACCTTAAGTCATATGGTTCACAAGTATGTGGATTTGCAAGTAAAACCTTGAGATTTGGACTTAATTGCAAAAAGTCCTATTTGAACTCTATGGGCTAAGTCTAAATTTCAGTGTAATTGGCTCAACTTTGGGGCCTTGTAACTTCCAAACCATAAAGATTTTGCCCTAGGTCACCACATCAAGTTTGTAGAGCTATTATAGGAGAACAAGTTTACTTAAGTAACTAACCACTGGTGCTGAATGAAATCTGAAGATAAATGAGCCTGAAGTTGGACTGTCAGACTGCTTGGAGTCTGAATTCAGACTGACAATGGAATTGCATGAAGTTAGGGCTCGAATTCAATCATGACCCAGTGGGAATTTGACTAGGGATGCTATAACAAAGATGAAGATGGTTTGTAGGGCTACAACTTTGCCGTAGAGCATTGGTTATGTTGCCATGGAAAATTGGGAGAAAATCTACCCTAAACATCGTCTGTCAGGCGCTCTATCAAATGTTCCAATGGTACAGTAGCCAAAAGATCTGTGGATTTGGTGAGCTGGCCGCCGGTGACCCCTTCGCCGGGATTAGTGTTGCTCGCCATGATTAGTGCGTGCGGGCTATGGATTGAGTTCACCGGCGAAAAGATCTCACCGTGGATATGGTCGGGGTACTGTGGCCGGCCTGTCACTGTACCCACTTGCGCCGCGATGTGGCCGCACGACCGTCGCCTCGATGATCGCCGTTCATCGGTGTCCGCCACGCTACTAGCCATGCTACCACCCTGCTGTAGATCACTAAAGCCAGCATCGTTGTCACCGGAGACTTAACCAGTAAATGCCACATTGAGCGGCCTCCGGTGACTAGGGCTGGGCAAAAAACACGTAACCTGAAACCCGAACCCGGATTACCCGAACCCAAACCCGAAATACCCGAAACCCGAATTTTGTTCGAGAATTTCGGGTAGCAACTTGCAAAACCCGAATTTATTTCGGGTAATTCGGGTATCACAATCGGGTACCCGAAATACCCGAATTACCCGAACTTTCATTTGTACATCTATAATTATGTGTAAGTGTGCATAACTTGTGATTGTAGATTGCTTATGTTTTATATGTCCATGTATATCATTATTCAAACTATGTTTTTATACTAATTTAATAGGGTATATGTGTTTTTATGAAGCCAACACAATAGTTCGGGTAGTTCGGGAATACCCGAACCCGAACCCGAAATTCCGGGTACCCGAATTTTCGGGTATTGCAAAACCCGTTGTAATTTCGGGTATCAATTCTCAAAACCCGAAATTTTAAAAACCTGAATTACCCGACCCGAAAATTTCGGGTAACCCGAACGCCCACCCCTACCGGTGACTCCTCTCGTTTCTTATCGATAGCCATCCACCGCTCAAATTCGTCGTACTCACGGGCGATCTCTATAAATTGATGCCTCAGTGAGCTCCGTTAGATTATCCCCAAGCCAGAGCACCCACTCTCGTCTCCAATCATCCACCGTAGCGCTTCAATTCGGGTTTTCCCCCAAATTGGATCTCCGCGTGGCCAGACCACTCTGGTATGGCTCTGCACTTCTTGTATGATGTTTTTGCAGCTCTGTGTACCCGTGATGCTCGTCGTGGCAGCCATTTGACCAATTCGGGCATGATTGAACGGGAACGCGGGCTCGACGTCACGGTTTCCGCCGTGCGCGTGGGTAGGACCTTCTCTAAGTGTGCCAGCCAAAATTGAAGATTGTTCTTAGGTCGCCTTAGGTTGGGAATGTTCACCCTGTAGCTATTTTAGACAGTCACCGCCGGTCATGGCCAGTACGTGTCGCGTCGGTGATCGACGGCGAGCGCGCTGTGGCCAGGGGTTTATTTGGAGAAGAAACAAAAGTCGGGGGACCTCTATGTAATTGTCAGAGAGAGAATGAATAGTGGTTAAGGGTTCTTAACGGATTATTCAAGTAGCGAGGGCCTCTGTTCAAATCTGCCAGCGCGGGCACGCGTGCGTGGGCGCTTTCCTCCTGTCGCGGGCTGACTTGGGCCGGTTTCGGTCCAATACTGTTCATGCCTTTTCTTTTTCCTTTTCTGCCAGAGCTAAAACAATTCTAGAAAATTGCAGAAAAATGATAAAAACACCAAACCAATTTTGCTAGGTTTTTAATTTCCTATAGAATTTAATAAAAATAGTTCCATGATTTTTAGTCCAAATAGGAAATTATAGAGCATTTAAAATAGCCAAAAACCATGCTTCTGGATTTTTAGAAAATAAATAATAAATCCAAAATTCACTAAACTTTTAGGATAAACTCTAAATGATATTTAGAGGCCTTGGGTAAAGTTGGGTATGATTTGGACCTTGTTTGATACTTAGAACCCAAAACCCTACCCCTGCCCTTTGAACTTCACTATTGACTCCGAAAACCCTAAGTTCTCGGAGATCCGTGAAGGAAAGTTGTATTCAAGACTTTAGATAATAAACTTTTATTGTTTTTGCATCTTCATGAGCACTACATGAGCATTCATTATTATACTTGGCTATATTTAGAAAACGAAGAGGAAGTAGAAGTCGAAGAGATAAGGACTTCATCACCATCACCACCTGAGGAACATCAGGCAGGCAACTGTTTTTATTTTGATATCTGCGGAACAGAGCCTGATTCACCAGTAACACAAGGCAAGCCCCGGTGCATTTGCCACCTCCTTGTTCCTTTTAAAATCTTTCTCACTTGCTTGATGCATTAGGTGATAGGAGTTGTATGCTAAACCAATTCCTGTATTTCCTTCCTTGGATTTGATTACCTTCCTTTGATCCCCAGTTTTACAAAAAAAGGTTTTTCTTATGCTTAGCCCTGCTCTAGAAAACAAAATGTTTTGTTTTCACAAAAGATGATGTGGCAAAGTGGGTGGGATGTTTTCGAAAATAAAACTTGATGTTGGATCCATCATGGCCATGATGGGTTCAACATCGGAAAAGATGTACCCCCGTCAGGTACCAAACTTTGGGTTTGAAAAGATAAAGCTGAGACCGGGCGGGTGACTTGCACGAGAAGAGAGTCTCGGTGTAGTGTCTCCGTCTAAGTCAATTAAGGACCGTGCCGATGTAGGCTTGATGACCGAGGACCCTTTAACTGGTCACATGCCTCGTCATGGGTAAGCTTTGCCTCGGGCAGACTAATACCAGAATAAGATAACACGCAATGGGAGTGGAGAGATGGCGAGAGTAGCGTGTACCCTCCGTGGCAAGAGGCTGGACGGTGGTGTATCTGTGCTCTCGGTTGGCATGAACCTGATGTGGTCTTAAGAACCCCGGTGGCGAGTTGACATATGCAAGGGTTAAGTGCTACATATGTCGTGTGATTGGAGATCCTCAGCTGAGTATAGTCGATTCGGATCGCAGTAACTTCGCGGACATGAAGACTTGGTCACTGCCCTATACATAGCAATCCAGTAAAGATGAAGGGTTGTTAAGAAATTGGCTAGTGCAGGTCAAGTGATTGAACTAGGGTAGAAAGAACTCTAGTTGCAGGTAATTTTACTTAACTTGACAAATAAAACTGGATTTTTAAGGATCCACTTTTAGTAAGCATTTCTGCAAACAAAGTCATTGATTATTGATAAGCCTTACCTTGACTCCCTTAAAGCCAGCATATCCTTGAGAGTCTTTTACTTTGTCGGGTAAGTCTTGCGAAAGTACACTTCGTACTCAGGGCTTTGTCCCATGTTGTTTTAGGTGTGGAAGCAACAAACTTTTGTTGCTTCTGTTCAAAGGTGGTACCAAAAGAAGAGCACCAAGACTAAAGCTGTGGGAGGAAAGGTCCTCTGTTAAAAACTTTTTACTACTTAATCGGGAGGGGTTTTTGCCTCCCATGGTATGTAATAATAATACTCTGCACTCGTATATTTTGGCTCTCGTTCTTAACTATATAACTCTGTCTTACTTTTCAATAAAGTAAGTATTGTAACTGCTTCCGCACTTTCGTATCTCCGATGAATTGTAATGTCTGCGTGACGGGTGAAACGCTCTTGGGAAGGTAAGGAATTCAGATACCGAACTTGTCAAGTGATCAGGTGCACCTGCAGGGTTGTCTGAGGTCCGTTGGACAAGGACAACTGTAGGTGGGCCTAATTACTTGGGAGGTTCTGTCACAGCTGGTATCGGAGCGAAGCCCATCTCTGTAGATATTATGAGACATCTTTAAAAAGAATTTTCAAAGACTTATCTAGAAAATTTCTTCCCTTCTTATCTAAGTATCTTCTGAAGAGTTTATTTTAAAGACCAGATAGTAAGAGTGCAATGTATAGAAGGTGTGAATCAACTAAGGTTGATTCTGTAATTATACATGCATCATGCTAAAAACTATACTAATAAGATTTTCCCTCTTAGAGAAATGCCGCCGCGCACAAGAAAGACCGCGCGCAAGTCTACCGGGCCCATTGGCGTACCCCACCATCAACTTGCCCCAAGGCATGAAGAAAGTAGCAGTGGTAGCAACGATCCAATCGGGGATTTGGAAGCCCAAGTGGAACAGCTTTGATCAGAGCTCCGACATAGGAACGATCTATGGGTCGCGGATGGTGAGAGAATAAACGAATTGAGAACAGATACCCGCCACCTGCAAGACCAACTCGCGGAACGAGATCTAGCGCTCGATTGGGCAGTTAATTCTCGTTCACTCGCCTGGGCTAAGGAAGCCAAAGCTCGAGGAGCTTAGCTCAGCCGTGGATAACTTGCAGGTTTATTGTAATACACTACATGAAGAAGTTCATGTATTGTATTCACAACTGCACCCGAACGTCCCTGCGGATCCTGTCGGGATGGAAGCCGGACCTTCTGGAGTAGCGGGAGAAGCACTTGGTGGTGAACTGGACCTTTTCAGGCCCCCTCCCTCTATGAAGCTGGTTGACGAATGGTCTCCTACGCCCGACAGCGAGGCTACCAAAAGTGACAAGAAGCTAGAATAGTGTAGTATAGAAGTAGTAATAATGTGTAATAGGTAATGTAATCCTGTTGTAAAATTTGTGTATGTATTATTACCCTTTGAAGTAATGTAAAATGGATGATTTGTTTGGCATATTATATTTCTCCAAATGGTCTTTGCCTTAGATGCCATCCAAGACTCGTGCACAGGATGGGGCTGGAACCTCCCGTGGGAGGGAAGCAACTCCTAATCCACCTCCAGTATCTCCAACATTAGCTGAGGCCATCGTTGCCTTAGTTAACGCCACAGCCAACAACACCCGCTTTCGGCGGGAGATGGCGGGACAACAGATGCAGCAACAAGGCGGGCAGGCATATCCGCAAGGACCCCGCGAAACATCTTATCTGGATTTCTCATAGACACATCCCCCATTGTTTGTCAAGGCGGAAGACCCTCTGGAAGCGGATGAGTGGATCCGCGTTATTGAACAGAAGTTCGGGCTTCTCCAATGCTCGGAGACTCAAAAGCCCTTATTCGCGGCACAACAACTGTGAGGCCCTGCCAGCACATGGTGGGGGAATTATGTAGCCGTTCAGCCGGCTAGCCATCAAATCACATGGGACGAGTTCAAATTGGCTTTCCGGGAGCACTATATACCTGACGGGGTGCTCCATATGAAGCAGGAGGAGTTTATGAAACTCAAGCAAGGTGGGGATACTGTCACTCAGTATCTCAATAAATTCAACCACTTGTCCCAATACGCTATCTATCAAGTCAACACGGACTTAAAGAAGAGAAATTGCTTCATGAGAGGCCTTAATGATCGAATGCAACGAAAGATGGCCACCTACATTGATCTTTCTTACGGAAGGGCTGTCAGCACAGCGCTGGCAGTAGAAGCCAAATATATCGGTCCCGGAAAATCAAAGGGCAATGGAGGCGACAGACCCAATCAGGGGTCTGAGAAAATACAAAGGTTGGTAATCGGACCTTTTAATTAGAATCATTCAGCATCGCGCCCACCCTCCTACCCTTTCAAGCAACCGGTTTTTATCCGTCCTACCCCGGCCCCCACTTCAACAAATCAGTCGGGTGCCCCTGGTACCCGTTTCCCTACTCTCCCAAGCTCTTCAACAGGCTGCTTCAACTGTGGAAAGTCCAGGCATTTATTAAGGACTGTCCATATCCGAAGCAGGATCGATCAAATAATCAGCAAAATTCTAGGAGTTCCGCCCAAGGCCAGGGAAATGCGGCAAACAATACCGCGGGCAAAAATATGAGGAAGACGGGGCGGATTTATTACACTCAAGTGGCCACAACACCGGAAGGCGAACCGGTTATGATGGGTACGTTTCTAGTGTCCAATCATCCTGCAATTATTCTCTTTGATTCTGGTGCTTCGCATACTTTCATCAAGAAAGAAGTTTGTGGAGAAACATTGCATTCCATATACTGAATCAAGGGAAGGGTTTAAAATTCATTCGCCTGGGGGACAAATATTTACTAAAGAAGTGGCTTACCAAGTGCCCGTAACATTGGCTGAACGGGACTTTCCTACCAACTTGATTGTTCTAAAAGGCCAAGACATAGATGTGATTTTAGGCATGAATTGGTTAGCCCAGCATAAAGCAATCCTCAACACTGATCTGAGAACCATCAGGTTGAGTTATGGCCAAGAAGAGGTTCTTTTGTCCATCCCTGTAGCTATCCCAGCTAAACCATATGGCAGAGTATATGAAGCCATTATACCGGAGATCCAAGATATTTCAGTAGTATGTGAATTCCTGGATGTCTTTCCGGAAGATCTGCCTGGATTGCCTCCAGAAAGAGACGTAGAATTTGTGATTGAGTTAAAGCCCAGTACGGCTCCTGTTTCTAGAAGGTCGTACCAAATGCCTCCAAATGAACTGGAAGAACTTACGACCCAATTACAAGATCTACTTGAAAAAGGATTTATCCGACCAAGTTCATCACCTTGGGGTTGTCCAGCCATCTTCGTTAAGAAGAAGGACCAAACACTGCGGATGTGTGTGGATTATAGACCCCTTAATGAGGTCACTATCAAGAATAAGTACCCTCTTCCCTGGATTGACATTCTATTTGATCAACTTACCGGAGCTCGGGTATTCTCCAAGATTGACCTCAGGTCGGGTTATCATCAGATCCGTATCCGACCCGAAGATATACCAAAGACCGCATTCACCACGCGGTATGGATTATTTGAATATCTGGTTATGTCTTTCGGACTAACAAATGCTCCTGCCCACTTCACATATCTGATGAACTCGGTATTTATGCCTGAGTTGGACAAATTTGTAGTGGTATTCATTGACGATATCTTAATATACTCCAAGAATGAAGAGGAGCATGCTTAGCACTTGCGGATCGTATTAACACGCTTAAGGGAACACCAATTATATGCTAAGTTCAGTAAGTGCGCATTCTGGCTGGAGGAGATCCAATTTCTGGGACATGTATTGTCTGCCAAGGGGATTGCGGTGGATCCCAGCAAAGTCAAGGATATTTTGGAGTGGAAACCCCCAAACACTGTACATCAAGTCCAAAGTTTCCTTGGACTAGTTGGTTACTACCGCCGATTCATTCCGGATTTTTCTAAACTTGTGAAACCAATCACAAGTTTATTGAAGAATGATACTAAATTTAATTGGTCTTCAAAGTGTAATGAAGCCTTTGAGCAGCTAAAAGTGTTATTAACCACTGCTCCGGTATTGGCTCAACCGGATATTGAAAAGCCCTTTGATGTGTATTGTGACGCATCAGGCAGTGGTCTCGGATGTGTTCTAATGCAAGAAGGCCGAGTGATAGCTTATGCTTCAAGGCAGTTGCGCCGGCATGAGGAACATTATCCAACTCATGACTTGGAGTTAGCTGCGGTGGTTCATGTCCTAAAAATATGGCATCATTATCTGCTGGGGAATGTCTGTCACATTTATACAGACCATAAAAGTTTGAAGTACATCTTTACCCAGTCAGAGCTTAATATGAGACAAAGGAGATGGCTTGAGCTGATCAAGGATTATGAATTAGAGATTCACTATCACCCAGGCAAAGCTAATGTAGTGGCAGATGCGTTAAGTCGTAAGGCTTTCTGTCATTGCCTTACCATGAAGACTTCTGACATTACGTTATGCCAAGAAATGGAGAAGTTGAACCTGGGAATGATTCAGCATGGAATTTCAAATCACTTGAAGCTTGAGTCAGTCATCCTGCAAAGAATAATTGATGCACAAAGAAATGATGAGGGAATGAAGCACATTCATGAGAAAATAGAGGCCAGAAAAGCCAACTGCTTCAGAAGAGATGATCAAGGTGTTGTATGGTTTAACAACCGCATAGTGGTGCCTAAGAATGATGAGATCCGCCAGCAAATTTTGGATGAAGCACATCTTAGTCACTATTCTATTCATCCCGGAAGCACTAAGATGTATCATGATCTAAAACAACATTATTGGTGGACAAAGATGAAGATTGAAATCGCACGCTATGTGGCAAGATGTGAAACTTGTAAGCGTGTCAAGGCCATACATATGAAGGCTGCTGGTCCATTACAATCTCTACCTATCCCTACATGTAAATGGGAGGATATTAGTATGGACTTTATTGTGGGATTGCCCAGGACCGCAAAAGGATTCGACTCTATTTGGGTTATCATTGATCGACTTACAAAGATCGCCCATTTTCTTCCAGTCAAAGTAACATATGCAGAACTGTATATTGCTCGCATTCTCAGTTTGCACGGTATTCCGAAGACTATAGTGTCGGATCGTGGACCTCAATTTGTATCTAAATTCAGGGAAGAACTTCACAAATCCTTGGGTACTAAATTGCTCCATAGTTTGGCCTATCATCCTCAAACTAGTGGGCAAACTGAAAGAGTAAATCAAATACTTGAAGATATGTTGCGAGCATGTGTTCTGTAATTCCCACAAAAATGGGATGATTGTTTACCATTAGCGGAGTTTTCATATAATAATAGCTATCAAGAAAGTATTAAGATTGCACCCTTCGAAGCTTTATATGGACGACGATGTCGTACTCCGTTAAACTGGTCTGAACCAGGTGAAAGAAATTTCTTCAGGCCTGATATGGTAAAGGAGACCGAAGAAAAAGTTCAACGAATAATTCATAATTTGAAAGAAGCTCAAACTCGTCAGAAGAGTTATGCAGACAAGCGATGACAACCCTTGTACTTTCTAGTTGGCGATTATGTCTACCTGAAAGTTTCACCGATGAAGGGTGTATCACGTTTTGGGGTTAAAGGGAAGCTTGCACCCCGGTATATTGGTCCTTTTCCTGTTCTTGAACAATATGGAGCAGTGGCATACAGACTCCAGTTACCTGAAACCTTGTCTGCAGTACATAATGTGTTCCACGTGTCTCAATTGAAGAAGTGTCTTCGGGTTCCCGATCGAACCATTGAAGTAACAGATGTTGCCTTAGAACCAGACTTGACATATTTAGAGCACCCTATTCGAGTCTTGGATCAAAAGGACAGAATTACCCGAAGAAAAACTCTCAAGTTTTACAAGATACAGTGGAACCAGCATTCAGAAGATGAGGCTACATGGGAAGCTCAGGACTTTTTAGAAAAGAATTTCCCAGGCTTTTTAGCCTCATGTAATTTGTAAAGTATGCGCATTTGTTGTAATAGAGGAATGAACCCCAAACCACCCCTACCTAGTACTAAAAATAAGGAAATAAAGATATGTCGTGTTTCCTTTTCCATTACTTGCCCTAGGACTTTTAATCTCGGGAAGAGATTCTTTTATGGGAGGAAGGATGTAACACCCCTGGTGTTACTGCCACTAAAACTTGAGCATAACATCATAAGCATTGGCATTTCATGTGTTTGTCACACCTAGAGTGCATTCAGTAGGCAAAAATTTCAAACAAGTTGAATTGCTATGACATTTTATGGGTAAAACCCTAGAGTAGGATACTTAACCCCAGATTGGGCTTAATAGAGTAAACAAGGCTTAATAAGAGAAAACTTTAAAACTCAATGGAAATAATCATAAAATGTCACTAGGAATGGACTTAAGTAGCATCCAAACCCTAGAATCACCAAAAACCCTAAATAGAACCCTGGAAAACCCTAAACTTAAACCCTAGGGGCTAAGTGCAAAACTAGTGCACTTTTGGACTAAAGTGCAAAAACCATGAAAGTAAGGCACCTTAAGTCATATGGTTCACAAGTATGTGGATTTGCAAGTAAAACCTTGAGATTTGGACTTAATTGCAAAGAGTCCTATTTGAACTCTATGGGCTAAGTCTGAATTTCAGTGTAATTGGCTCAACTTTGGGGCCTTGTAACTTCCAAACCATAAGGATTTTGCCCTAGGTCACCACATCAAGTTTGTAGAGCTATCATAGGAGAACAAGTTTACTTAAGTAACTAACCACTGGTGCTGAATGAAAACTAAAGATAAATGAGCCTGAAGTTGGACTGTCAGACTGCTTAGAGTCTGAATTCAGACTGACAGTGGAATTGCATGAAGTTAGGGCTCGAATTCAATCATGATCCAGTGGGAATTTGACTAGGGATGCTATATCAAAGATGAAGATGGTTTGTAGGGCTACAAATTTGCTGTAGAGCATTGGTTATGTTGCCATGGAAAATTGGGAGAAAATCTACCCTAAACATCGTCTGTCAGGCGCTCTATCAAATGTTCCAATGGTACAGTAGCCAAAAGATCCGCGGATTCGGTGAGCTGGTCGTCGGTGACCCCTTCACCGGGATTAGTGCTGCTCGCCGTGATTCGTGCGTGCGGGCTATGGATAGAGTTCACCGGTGAAAAGATCTCGCCGTGGATATGGTCGGGGTATTGTGGTCGGCCTGTCACCGTACCCACTTGCGCCGCGACGTGGCCGCATGACCGTCGCTGCGATGATCGTCGTTCATCGGTGTGCGCCACGCTACTAGCCATGCTACCACCTCGCTGTAGATCACTAAAGCCAGCCTCGTTGTCACCGGAGACTTAACCCAGTAAATGCCACGTTGAGCGGCCTCCGGTGACTCCTCTCGTTTCTTACCGATAGCCATTCGCCGCTCAAATTCGTCGTACTCACGAGCGATCTCTATAAATTGATGCCTCAGTGAGCTCCGTTAGATTATCCCCAAGCCAGAGCACCCACTCTCGTCTCCAATCATCCACCGTAGCGCTTCAATTCAGGTTTTCCCCCAAATTGGATCTCCGCGTCGCTGTGGATAGCTCTTCCGTGGCCAGACCACTCTGGTATGGCTCTGCACTTCTTGTATGATGTTTTTGCAGCTCTGTGTACCCGTGATGCCCGTCGTGGCAGCCATTTGACCAATTCGGGCATAATTGAATGGGAACGCGGGCTCGACCTCACGGTTTCCGCCGTGCGCGTGGGTAGGACCTTCTCTAAGTGTGCCAGCCAAAATTGAAGACTGTTCTTGGGTCGCCTTAGGTCGGGAATGTTCACCCCATAGCTATTTTAGACAGTCACCGCCGGTCATGGCCAATACATGCCACGTCGGTGATCGACGGCGAGCGCGCTGTGGCCAGGGATTTATTTGGAGAAGAAACAGAAGTCGGGGGACCTCCATGTAATTGTCAGAGAGAGAATGAATAGTGGTTAAGGGTTCTTAACGGATTATTAAAGTAGCGAGGGCCTCTGTGCAAATCTGCCAGCGCGCGCGCGCGTGGGCGCTTTCCTCCTGTCGCGGGCTGACTTGGGCCGGTTTCGGTCCAATACTGTTCATGTCTTTTCTTTTTCCTTTTCTGCCAGAGCTAAAACAATTCTAGAAAATTGCAAAAAAATGATAAAAATACCAAACCAATTTTGCTAGGTTTCTAATTTTCTATAGAATTTAATAAAAATAGTTCCATGATTTTTAGTCCAAATAGGAAATAATAGAGCATTTAAAATAGCCAAAAACCATGCTTATGGATTTTTAGAAAATAAATAATAAATCCAAAATTCACTAAACTTTTAGGGTAAACTCTAAATGATATTTAGAGGCCTTGGGTAAAGTTGGGTATGATTTGGACCTTGTTTGATACTTAGAACCCAAAACCCTACCCCTGCCCTTTAAACTTCACTATTGACTCCGAAAACCCTAAGTTCTCGGAGATCTGTGAAGGAAAGTTGTATTCAAGACTTTAGATAATAAACTTCACTATTGAGCACTACATGAGCATTCATTATTATACTTGGCTATATTTAGAAAACGAAGAGGAAGTAGAAGTCGAAGAGACAAGGACTTCATCACCACCACCACCTGAGGAACATCAGGCAGGCAACTGTTTTTATTTTGATATCTGTGGAATAGAGCCTGATTCACCAGTAACACAAGGCAAGCCCCGGTGTATTTGCCACCTCCTTGTTCCTTTTAAAATCTTTCTCACTTGCTTGATGCATTAGGTGATTGGAGTTGTATGCTAAACCAATTCCTGCATTTCCTTCCTTGGATTTGATTACCTTCCTTTGATCCCCTGTTTTACAAAAAAGGTTTTTCTTATGCTTAGCCCTGCTCTAGAAAAACAAAATGTTTTGTTTTCACAAAAGATGATGTGGCAAAGTGGGTGGGATGTTTTCGAAAATAAAACTTGATGTTGGATCCATCATGGCCATGATGGGTTCAACATCAGAAAAGATGTACCTCTGTCAGGTACCAAACTTTGGGTTTGAAAAGATAAAGCTGAGACCGGGCGGGTGACTTGCACGAGAAGAGGGACTCGGTGTAGTGTCTCCGTCTGAGTCGATTAAGGACCGTGCCGATGTAGGCTTGATGACCGAGGACCCTTTAACTGGTCACATGCCTCGTCATGGGTAAGCTTTGCCTCGGGCAGACTAATACCAGAATAAGATAACATGCAATGGGAGTGGAGAGATGGCGAGAGTAGTGTGTACCCTCCGTGGCAAGAGGCTGGACGGTGGTGTATCTGTGCTCTCGGTTGGCGTCAACCTGATCTGGTCTTAAAAACCCCGGTGGGGAGTTGACATATGCAAGGGTTAAGTTCTACATATGTCGTGTGATTGGAGATCCTCAGTTGAGTATAATCGATTCGGATCACGGTAACTTCGCGGACATGAAGACTTGGTCACTGCCCTATACATAGCAATCCAGTAATGATGAAGGGTTGTTAAGAAATTGGCTAGTGCAGGTCAAGTGATTGAACTAGGGTACAAAGAACTCTAGTTGCAGGTAATTTTACTTAACTTGACAAATAAAACTGGATTTTTAAGGATCCACTTTTAGTAAGCATTTCTGCAAACAGAGCCATTGATTATTGATAAGCCTTACCTTAACTCCCTTAAAGCCAGCATATCCTTGAGAGTCTTTTACTTTGTCGGGTAAGTCTTGCAAAAGTACACTTCGTACTCCGGGCTTTGTCCCATGTTGTTTTAGGTGAGGAAGCAACAAACTTTTGTTGCTTCTGTTCAAAGGTGGTACCAAAAGAAGAGCACCAAGACTAAAGCTGCGGGAGGAAAGGTCCTCCGTAAAAAACTTTTTACTACTTAATCGGGAGGGGGTTTTGCCTCCCATGGTATGTAATAATAATACTCTGCACTCGTATATTTTGGCTCTCGTTCTTAACTATATAACTCTGTCTTACTTTTCAATAAAGTAAGTATTGTAACTGCTTCCGCACTTTCGTATCTCTGATGAATTGTAATGTCTGCGTGACGGGTGAAACGCTCTTGGGAAGGTAAGGAATTCAGATACCGAACTTGTCAAGTGATCAGGTGCACCTGCAGGGTTGTCTGAGGTCCGTTGGACAAGGACAACTGTAGGTGGGCCTAATTACTTGGGAAGTTCTATCACACTCAGGCGTTGCGGCCATGACTTCTTCTGTAGCCGGAGGAGTCTCCTATGCGGCCATATCCAAGAGCACTTTATCAATAGCAGATAACGTACTCTCCAGATTGGTAGCTTCGGCAGCTGCAGCTTCGACAGAAATATCTGCTTCGCCAGCTGGTGTCATCTTTGATGCTGAGGCCGGCGGTGGCGTTTCCTCAATGGCTTGCATAACGGTGTCAATTCTTTGCTTTTTAGGCCCAGCCGCCTTTTTCGTTGCCGAAGGCTCGTCCTTCTTCTGTAAAAGCTTCGTCAGATGCGGTCCTAGAGGACTTAGCAGCTTGATAGGTAAGGATTCAGTCATTACCTTTAAAATTCCTTCTACTTCAGCAGCAGAAGGCGTTGAAGGAGTTTCCTCTTGCATCTCAACCACCTTCAGCTCTAGAGTTGCAACTCTTCTTTTCTTCGAAGTCGCAGCCTTCGGCTCGGGACTGGATTTTCTCTTCTTCAGATTTTTTTGTCCTCTTTCACCATTCTAGCAGCCTGCCTGCTCAGAACACTGACAACCCTTTTTCTCTTTGTCCCTTCGGCACCCTTGCTGAGTCACTCATAATCAGGGTATTCAAAATTTAGAGCGTCCATTACCCGATTCAACCTTCGCTTTGGTCGGGTGCCGAAGGCTGCAGTCATTAATAGATCTTCTTTTTTGGTATAATTGCCCAAAACTTCATTGCACATAGTCTCAATCATCTCTAGCCACTCTTGACAAGGCCCCTTGAACTACTTCTCAAACTTAAAGCGATAAGGCAATCGCACAAGATCGAGTGTTTTCTTCGTCCCCTTTAGCTTCGGCATGCTAAATTCACATAACGTCGGAGACGTCCTATTAGCCAAGTATTCTTGAACTAGATCTCTAGTGCTGATTTGTTCAGCTACCACCCTGAATTCTGCTACAGACAGTTGGCATGCTGACCCTGGCTTCATGTTGCACAAAGGTCTGGTCATTCCGAAGCTCAAAGTCAGTGGGCTCATCACCATCGTCATCAGTTTCCCTCATTTCTTCTCATCGGCCTTAATATAAAACCACTCACTCTTCCAACCAGTTGGCCACTTGGTGCGATAGCTGAGGACCGGAGCCTTCGTATCCTTGCGATACGTGAAGTTATAACAACCAAAATTTTCATGAAGCCCGTCTTCTCTGGCCTCCATTTGGTAATGCAACTCATGCACTCGGCAGAAAGCTTCAGCATCCAGGTTCATCCCTTGGCTTCGAAGGGCCCAGATGTAGATACTGAGCCTAACAATAGCGTTAGGGGTCAGCTGATGAAGATAAATTTCAAAGTTCTTCAACACTTTTCCAATCATCTCGCTCAGGGGAAATCGTAATCCTGCCCTAAAAAGCTTTTGAAACCCACTACTTCATCATCCTTCGGCGTTGGAGTGGTTTCTTCTCCGGCAAAACGAATAAGCTTCTTTTCAGCTTCTCCGAAGTAACCCAGCTTCATCATCATGGGCACGTCAGCTTCAGACACAGTAGATTTCTCAAAGTCCAAGTGGCTGGGTTTTGATGGGATCAGAATTCTATAATCCTCCTCTTCTTCATCAGCATTTTCTTCCTCAATATCATCTTGTTCAGCTTCGGTAGCAGGTGCGCCTTCATCAATGGCTCCCTCTGTTACAACTAAGCCCGATTGTCTCATGACTTCAGAAATCGGAGCTGTCTCGGTGGCCTCAGTCTCTTCTTCACGAGTTACCCTTGCGGTCGAGCGTACTCGGGCCATCTGATGGATCTTTTGCGATTTTGACGAAGCTGATGTTTTTTACAGTTTTGACGAAGCTCTCTCTTTTGACGAAGCTAATTTAAAATGATGGTTCACTCGAGAATGCAGTGAAAAAGCTTCAGCTATGGTTTAATTTTTCAACAGCACAACAGTGCAATGGCAATGAATGATGTGGTAATTTCACACCTACCCGTCTGTTTATATAGTGCTGCAGGTGGGAAGGTGAATCGTCAAGTCGCCCGCACCCGCTGAACAGTCGCCCGCGCCCGCCGAATGGTGGACCACTCAGCGCCTGGGAAGAAAATCACCAGATCGTTCATACCTGCTATGTGGTGGGCCACCTCGTGCTCGAAATATTTTAATCATTTCTCGACAACGAGCTCAGGGAAGGTGTTTTTCGGACCTTCGGCATTCCGAAGCCTGGGAGATTTTTCACGGATCAAGCTCGTTACGAAAAACGACCTAGCACCGCAAAGGGGCTACTGTTGGGGGCCTGCTTCGTCGCTGAAGGTCCTTTAAGCAGAAACACCTTCGAAAGATCGGCATATAAGCAAACACAGCGCGAAGGTACACGCCGAAGCTACGATGGTTGCGTCCCGTGCCTATAAATAGGTGAACAGTACCCCCGTACTGTTCACGCTGGCTTGTATTCACTTGTGCGTCACGCTTGGATTTCTGTCTTCTGTCAAGACGAAGGTACGCCCTTCATAACCTTCGTCTGAAGATCATTATATCTTAAGGGAGATAATGCTTCGAAGGACGAAAGACTTTAACCATTAACCTTTTTGTGTTGTCTTGTTCTTAACTCATAGCATTTGAGAACAAGTCTCCAACAAATAGATCTGTCGCACAGATAGGGATGATATCGTTGCACGCCTACGACATTGGTTTGGCTCGATCTAGAGACTTGTTGTCGGTGCGTGTGTTGACCATCTTTCTGCTCCACGTATGTCTCTAGTTTTAATGCAATATGGGAATCTATATGTTTAGACTGTGTTTAAATAAATACCTCATTTAAACAAGATCTTTGATATGTATATGATATATAGAAAACGTAGTTAAAAGCGCATTGCGTACCTATCCGGAAAAGAGCGAACAACATGTTACTAGAAAATGTGATAGTCTGGTAAACGAGCATCTTAAAATTAATAAAATAACCAAACATCCTCCTGCACGTAAGTTTTCGTAGCCGAGAGAAACACTAACTATTTTGTCTCCGTCGTTTTTCTCGAAAGATGAGTCAATAGGGCATAGGGTTCCAGATAAAATAATATAATCGTGTTTGGACATGTCAACACTACAACCGAGAAGGTGGCCCATACATGACACAATTTTCAATTGGCACGGACCCACATTGAAGCATGCCAGGCCGGTTATGACACTATTAAATAAGTCGTGCGAGCCCGCCCACTAGATACGACACATTTAACCATCTACAGTATAGCATCTTTTTTCTTATAGTCCCCGATCTCGCTGGCATGAAAAAAAGTGAGAGAAAAAAATATATCTTGTCTTCACCTCACTTATCGCCACATCATCGTCCGGCATCTCAAGAGCGAAATCCTAGGTGCACCAGGAGGCACCTCGATCCACGTGGTTTGACCCTAGGGGCACGTCGTTAGGTGTTCAGACCCATATGAGGCGCACTGATAGATCCGCCGCACAAGTAGGGATGATATCGTCGCACGTCTACGACATTGGTTTGGCTCGATCTAGAGATTTGTTGTCGGTGCGTGTGTTGACCATGTTTCTGCTCCACGTATGTCTCTAGCTCTAATGTGATATGAGAATCTATATGTTTAGACCGTGTTTAAATAAATACCTCGTGGTTTAAACAAGATCTTTGATATGTATATGATATATAGAAAACGTAGTTAAGGCGCACTGCCTACCTATCCGGAAAAGAGGGAACAACATGTTGCATGCCCTCAGCACCTACGCAGTGGCTCGTCCTCCCCCCGCATTGGCCCGTAGAACTGCACGTCGCCGAACACCTGCCAACCTCATCGTAAGTAGAGATGGCCAAACGGGCCGCCCGGGCCAGCTCGGCCCGGGCCCGGTGAAGCACGACCCGTTTTGGGCCCGGCCCGCTAGGCACGGTTAGAAAACCGGGTCGGGCCTTCTAAGCCCGCGGGCTCGATTCCGTGTCCGAGCCCGGCCCGCAACGGGCCTAAACGGGCCGGGCCGACCCATTTAGCACGAAAAAAGCAGGCCGAAAGCGGGCTAAGCGGGCCGAAAAGCATGTTTTAGTGCAAAAAAAGCGGGCTCAACGTGCTTAGAGGTAAACGGGCCGTGCCGTGCTAGCCCACCGTGCCTAGTTTCTTGTCCGAGCCAGACCCGCTTATTCGTGCCGGGCCGGCCCGGGCCCGCATAGAACCGGGCCGTGCCGGGCTCGGACCGGGCCCAAATAGCGGGCTTCGTGCTGGGCTCGCGGGCGTCATGCTTATTGGCCATCTATATTCACAAGCACGACCTTGTGGGCTAGGAAGAAGAGCTCGTTGGAGGGCGGCACTCGCACCATCACGTTCACCCGTGGCTCTTTGATCTCAGTTACATCGCACTCAATTATCATATATACAATCGTCGTCAGTTTTGAGGCCTTATATTACATTACATGCTAGATTTTGTATCCTTTATTTTTTAAAAAAGAATCTCAATACTGAACAGATCTGTCCTGCTATGGAACCATGAACAGCAGACATGCACGAAGAAGCAAGAAACAAAATCGACGTATATATCAATATATATATATATATATATATATATATCTAATTTCGTCCATAAATCTCTGACGCTCATCCATAATAATGGATATCAAAACAAAAGCAAAAAAACACTCGGCAACAAGCTTGATGAACGCCGAAAAGATCATCTAGCTATAGCCATGCCAACTCCGTCGAAGCTTCAACGACGATCAGGAACCGCCGGCCGCCGTCACGAGCATACGTAGCACCGTCACGTCAGCCGGCGTCGGCGTCGACGCCCTCGTTGGCGGCTTTCCTCGGCGTCGACGCCTTCGTTGGCTTTCTCGCACTCGTCGATCCACTCGGAGTAGACGTCGACGGGCTCCGTGAGCGCGTTGGCGATGGTGGCGTACACCGCCATGCAGACACCGCACTCCGCCTTCGCGACGCGGTCCTTGAGGTCGATGCTGCACTCGACGCTGCCGCTGTGGCCGCAGAAGGGGCAGTCGAAGGCCGTGGCGACCTTCTGCGCCACCTTCTTGGACGGCGGTGCCTTCCTCGACTTCCTCTTCCCCATCGTCGCGCGTAGGAACCGACGGACGACGACGGGAGGAGATGGCGAGTAGCGCGTGGCTTTTATAGAGAGAGAGCTCGATGGGATTAACATCAGATGGAAATCGATGGCGGCTATTCCTACGTACGATGGTGCAGTTTCCGGCTGGCTTGAGCCGTTAAGATCTTCCGCAACCCGCATGCCGACGATGTAATCTTTTTGAGGGTTTTGCGGCGAATAAGAGAACAAGGACCTTTTTTTAAACTAGATTTTTATGAGAACTAAACTATGTAGGATATGAAATAAAATAATACCGTAACAATAAACTCAAAGATTAGTGAAGTAGCTATTATGATTATCTTAAATGAAAGATGAAACATTGTTGCCTGCTAGCGTAGCACGTACAGAACAGAAATTAGCAAACCCTTGTAATATTGTAATGTGATTGTAAATTTATAATATACTAATATATGAACAATGAACTTCAATCCATTTGTATGAGACTTTTAAGTAGTGCCGTGTGTTTGTTGAAAAATTATGTTGTTTTGTTACATGTAATATTTACTCATAAATACACTCCGCAGATAGCAATGATGGAGCAAGAGCGTGCTCTTCTTGTAATACCCAAATTATATATAGAACTTATAAAAGAGTTGATCTCGTTACATGTGTTACCATCCACTCATCACTTCATAGAAATAATCACATTTAAAGAATTAAATAAGGCACATCCATAAAACCATGCATCATGTGGAGGTCTCATGTTTATGCATCGCAAGATTAATAAAGATGTGCTAATGTCCAAATTAAAATTTAACCCAAAATTTCAATTTAGAAAAGTTGAAGATAATCTTGAAAAGGGGAAGAGAAAATGCTACCCAATAGAAATAAATTTATTATAAATTCTCCCCATAAGAGTATGTTTAAAGTGTACACTTAATCTGAAGATAAACTATCCACAAAGTTGAAATTGAAATTTGGAATCTAAAAATGAAAGGAAAAACAAAACAGAAAAAAGAAAAGAATAAAACAGAAGAGGAAAACCGCTTGGGCCGGGTATCACTTTCGGCCCACTATCCCAACATCGCGCTCGCGGCCCAGCATCACCTCACGCTCCGGCTGACGCGCGGGTCCGCTCGTCAGTCGCTGTAACGCCGGGTGTGGAGCTTCCCCTCTGCCCGTGGGACCCGCCGGTCGGGGGTGTCGTCTCCGTGAGAATGGCGGACCGCGCTAACAGTTTTCCGCGGAATGCCAGCCGGAATCCTCGCGGGCTTCGGTGGGATTGTTGTCGCCGACTGGGGTATAAAACCGCCCTCGTGCGCCTCGTTGGCTGGTCGCAACTCACACTCAGAAATGACCTCCACCATCGCCGTGAACCTCTCCGCCGAACCGTCGAACCTTTCCCCGTGGGCGGAAATCTGATTGAAAAGCGTAGAGCCCTTGGGTGCTGGCGTGGACGCATCGTCGAGGCACACCGTGCGGAGTGGAATTGGTTACTGGCACTCGGGACTATGGGATTGGTGTGAATCGCTCACCGGAGTCGATTTCCCCGCCGCGGACCGCTATTGGCAGTGGGCGGCGCTCAACCTATACTCTCGTTGCCGGTAAGTGATCTCTACGGTGGCATACTACTCTCCGCTGGGTCGTAGGGTCTTGTAGTCGAGTTTCGGAGCCCCTGGTTCTGGAGTCGCGGGCGCTGCGGCGAGCTCGCTGGAGTTTGGGGCGGCACCGCCGTTATGTCGTGCGGGGAAGGGGGGATGGATCATATGCCGTAGATTCAGGTTTCGGCGGCCAAGATTAAAACGAGGAATACCCCTTCGCATTATAAAATCAGAGTCCTTGGTTTAGGATCGTGTGGCTTAGATCGTATGGTACCCCTGTCCGTGGATTCTTTGATGAGCGGATGAGATTGAGTCGGGCGGTAGCGATTTGCGGACTAATTGAAAGGGAAATGTGCCCTTGGGCCATTTCTAAGTGTTTTGGTGATTTAGTGTCCAATACAAGTGCCTAAGTGTCAAATGGTGGACAAAGTACAAATCAAGTATAAAGGTATGTTTCTCAGACTTAGTACATTGTTTTAGAGACTAATGTATTGTGTCTAAGTACTGGAAACAGGAGAAATCGAATTATAAGAGAGATGGCTTTGTTTAGCCAAAGTCAGCTCTGTCTGGGTGCACCGGACTGTCCGGTGGCGCACCGGACTGTGTCCGGTGCCCCAGGCTGGCTCAGGCGAACTTGCTGCTCTCGGGAAGAAATTAACGGCGTACGGCTATAATTCACCGGAATGTCCGGTGTGCACCGGACAGTGTCCGGTGAGCCAACGGTCGCTGGGCCAACGGTCGGCCGCTTAATCCGGGCGCGACGCGTGGCCGAGCCAACGGCTAGAAGGGGGCACCAGACTGTCCGGTGTGCACCTGACAGTGTCCGGTGCGCCAACGGCTCCAAGGCGCCAACGGTCGGCTTCGCCAAATAAGGAAAGAGATCCGCACCGGACAGTGTCCGGTGGTGCACCGGACTGTCCGGTGCGCCAGTCGACAGAAGGCAAGAAATGCCTTCCTGGAATGCACTTAACGGCTCCTAGCTGCCTTGGGGCTATAAAAGGGACCCCTAGGCGCATGGAGGAGCACACCAAGCATTCTTTGAGCATAGTTGATCACTCACACTTCGTTCTTGCGCACTTGTTCAACATTCTTAGTGATTTGAGCTCTGTTCTAGTGAGGAACTTGTGATAGTCTCTTGAGCTCAAGTCTGAGTCTTGTGTGTGCGTATTTGCTGTGATCTTTGTGTCTTGAGTGTGTTGCTCATCCCTCCCTTACTCTGTGCTTCTTTGTGAACTTCAAGTGTAAGTGCGAGAGGCTCCAAAGTGTGGAGATTCCTCGCAAACGGGATATAGTAAAGCAAGCAAAACACCGTGGTATTCAAGTGGGTCTTTGGACCGCTTGAAAGGGGTTGATTGCAACCCTCGTCCGTTGGGACGCCACAACGTGGAGTAGGCAAGCGTTGGTCTTGGCCAAACCACGGGATAAACCACTGTGCCATCTCTGTGATTGATCTCTTGTGGTTGTTGTGTTTTATTGAGACTCCTCTCTAAGCCACTTGGCATTATTGTGCTAACGCCTAATCAAGTTTTTGTGGATTAAGTTTCAAGTTTCACAGGATCACCTATTCACCCCCCCTCTAGGTGCTTTCAATTGGTATCGGAGCCGTTCTCTTCACAAAGGGACTAATCGCCCGAAGAGATGGATCCTAAGGGGAAGGGAATTGTGATCAACGATAAGGAGAAGGAGTCCTTCGTCAACGAGCCGAAGGATGACAAGCCTACTGACTCGGGCTTGGGCCACAAACGCAAAGATGGGAAGAAGAAGAAGACAAGACGCATCAAGGAGATCATCTACTACGACGACAGCGATGAGTCCACTTCTTCCCAAAACGACAACGACTACGACAAAAGAAAGACGGTTAATTCGAACTTTTCTTTCGATTACTCTCGTATTCCGCATAGCTCAAATGCACATTTGCTTTCCATCCCTCTTGGCAAACCTCCACACTTTGATGGGGAGGACTACGGATTTTGGAGTCACAAAATGCGAAGTCACTTGTTCTCTCTCCATCCATGTATATGGGAGATTGTTGAGAATGGAATGAAATTTGATAGCTCGGATAGTCCTATATTTATTAATGAACAGATTCATAAAAATGCACAAGCTACTACTGTGTTGTTAGCCTCTTTGTGCAGGGACGAGTACCATAAGGTGAGCGGCTTGGACAATGCCAAGCAGATCTGGGACACCCTCAAGATCTCTCATGAGGGGAACGACGTCACCTTGCTCACCAAGATGGAGTTGGTAGAGGGCGAGCTCGGAAGATTTGCAATGATAAGGGGCGAGGAGCCAACCCAAACATACAACCGGCTCAAGACCCTCATCAACAAAATAAGGAGCTACGGAAGCACACGATGGACGGACCACGACGTCGTTCGCCTAATGCTAAGGTCCTTTACTGTACTTGATCCACATCTGGTGAACAATATTCGTGAAAATCCTAGGTACACCAAGATGTCGCCCGAAGAAGTTCTTGGGAAGTTCGTGAGCGGGCGAATGATGATCAAGGAGGAGAGATACGTTGACGACGCATTGAATGGTCCAATCAATGAGCCTCAACCCTTTGCTCTTAAAGCAACAAGAAGCAAGGAGGCGCTACCTAGCAAGGTGGCACAAGTTGAGGCGGCAGGGCTAAATGATGAAGAGATGGCTCTCATCATCAAGCGATTCAAGACGGCGCTAAAGGGTCACAAGGGACAGCCAAGCAAGACCAAGACAAAGGGGAAGCGCTCATGCTTCAAGTGTGGTAAGATTGGTCATTTTATCGCTAACTATCCCGATAATGTTAGTGACCAGGAACAGGGGAACAAGAGGGAGAAGAAGAAGACATACAAAAAGGCTAAGGGCGAGGCACACCTTGGCAAGGAGTGGGACTCAGATTGTTCATCATCCGACTCCGACAATGAAGGACTCGCCGCCACCGCCTTCAACAAGTCATCCCTTTTCCCCAACGAGCGTCACACATGCCTCATGGCGAAGGAGAAGAAGGTATGTACTCGAAACAATGCCACTTATGATTCTTCTAGTGATGATGAGTCCAGTGATGAAGAAATAGATTACTCTAGTCTGTTCAAGGGATTGGATAGAACTAAAATAGATAAGATTAATGAATTGATTGATGCCTTGAATGAAAAGGATAGACTTTTAGAGAAACAAGAGGACCTTTTATATGAAGAGCATGACAAATTTGTAGAGGCACAAAAATCTCATGCGTTAGAAGTTAAAAGAAATGAAATGATTTCTTGTGAACTATCTTCTTGCCATGAGACAATTTCTAGCTTAAGGAGCATAAATGATGATTTGAATGCTAAGCTAGAAATAGCTAGTAAATCTAACTCTTGTGTAGAACATGTTATGATTTGCAATAGGTGTAAAGATTTTGACATTGATGCCTGTAGTGAACACCTAGTTTCAATTTCCAAATTGAATGATGAATTGGCTAGTCTTAATGCCCAACTTAAGACTAGCAAGAATGAATTTGACAAGCTAAAATTTGCAAGGGATGCCTACACGATTGGTAGACACCCCTCAATTAAGGATGGACTTGGCTTCAAGAGGGAAGCCAAGGACTTAACAAGCCATAAGGCTCCCATCTCCGCCAAGGAGAAAGGGAAGGCCCCTATGGCTAGTAGTGCTAAAAAGAACCATGCTTTTATGTACCATGATAGAAGAAAGTCTTATAGGAGTTGTAATGATGTGTTTGACTCTCATGTCATGTTTGCTTCTAGTTCTACCTATATGCATGGTAGAGATATATCTAGGAGATATGTTGTTCATATGCCTAGGAGAAATGTTGTTAATGTTCCTAGGAAAGTTGATGAACCTTCTACAATATATCATGCTTGCAATGCTTCATTTGCCATTTGTAGAAAGAATAAGAAGGTGATTGCTAGGAAGTTAGGGGCAAGATGCAAGGGAGATAAAACTTGCATTTGGGTCCCTAAGACAATTGTGACTAACCTTGTAGGACCCAACAAGAGTTGGGTACCTAAGACCCAAGCCTAAATTTGCCTTGCAGGTTTATGCATCCGGGGGTTCAAGCTGGATTATCGACAGCGGATGCACAAACCATATGACGGGGGAGAAGAAGATGTTCACCTCCTATGTCAAAAACAAGGATTCCCAAGATTCAATAATATTCGGTGATGGGAACCAAGGCAAGGTAAAAGGGTTAGGTAAAATTGCTATTTCATCCGAGCACTCTATATCTAATGTGTTTTTAGTTGAGTCTCTTGGATATAATTTGTTATCAGTTAGTCAATTATGCAATATGGGATATAATTGTCTATTCACAAATATAGATGTGTCTGTTTTTAGAAGGTGTGATGGTTCACTAGCTTTTAAGGGTGTACTAGACGGCAAACTGTATTTGGTTGATTTTGCAAAAGAAGATGCCGGTCTAGATACATGCTTAATTGCTAAGACTTGCATGGGCTGGCTATGGCATCGTCGTCTAGCACATGTGGGGATGAAGAACCTCCACAAGCTTCTAAAGGAAGAACACGTGATAGGTTTAACTAATGTGCATTTCGAAAAAGATAGACCTTGTGCAGCTTGTCAAGCAGGCAAACAAGTGGGAAGCTCTCATCACACCAAAAATGTGATGACCACATCAAGACCTTTGGAGATGCTTCACATGGACCTCTTCGGACCCGTCGCCTATCTAAGTATAGGAGAAAGTAAGTATGGTCTTGTTATAGTTGATGATTTTTCCCGCTTCACTTGGGTATTCTTTTTGCAGGATAAGTCTGAAACCCAAGGGACCCTCAAGCGCTTCCTAAGGAGAGCTCAAAACGAGTTTGAGCTCAAAGTGAAGAAGATAAGGAGCGACAATGGGTCCGAGTTCAAGAACCTTCAAGTAGAGGAGTTCCTTGAGGAGGAGGGGATCAAGCACGAGTTCTCCGCTCCATACACACCACAGCAAAATGGTGTGGTAGAGAGGAAGAACAGGACGCTCATCGATATGGCAAGGACGATGCTTGGAGAGTTCAAGACCCCCGAGCGGTTTTGGTCGGAAGCTGTGAACACAGCTTGCCACGCCATCAACCGGGTCTACCTTCACCGCCTCCTCAAGAAGACTCCGTATGAGCTGCTAACTGGTAACAAACCCAACGTGTCTTATTTTCGTGTATTTGGGAGCAAGTGCTATATTCTTGTGAAGAAAGGTAGAACTTCTAAATTTGCTCCCAAAGCTGTAGAAGGGTTTTTGTTAGGTTATGATTCAAATACAAAGGCGTATAGGGTCTTCAACAAATCATCGGGTTTTGTTGAAGTCTCTAGTGACGTTGTATTTGATGAGACTAATGGCTCTCCAAGAGAGCAAGTTGTTGATCTTGATGATGTAGATGAAGAAGACGTTCCGACGGCCGCAATACGCACCATGGCTATTGGAGATGTGAGGCCACTGGAGCAAAAGGAGCAAGACCAACCTTCTTCCTCAACAATGGTGCATCCCCCAACTCAAGATGATGAACAGGAGGCGTGTGATCAAGGGGGAGCACAAGATGATCATGTAATGGAGGAAGAAGCGCAACCGGCACCTCCAACCCAAGTTCGAGTGATGATTCAAAGGGATCATCCCGTCGACCAGATTTTGGGTGATATTAGCAAGGGAGTAACTACTCGATATCGATTAGTTAATTTTTGTGAGCATTACTCTTTTGTCTCTTCTATTGAGCCTTTCAGGGTAGAAGAGGCCTTGCTAGATCCGGACTGGGTGTTGGCCATGCAGGAGGAGCTCAACAACTTCAAGAGAAATGAAGTTTGGACACTTGTGCCTCGTCCCAAGCAAAATGTTGTGGGAACCAAGTGGGTGTTCCGTAACAAACAAGACGAGCACGGGGTGGTGACAAGGAACAAGGCACGACTTGTGGCAAAAGGTTATGCCCAAGTCGCAGGTTTGGACTTTGAGGAGACTTTTGCTCCTATGGCTAGGCTAGAATCCATTCGTATTTTGCTAGCATATGCCGCTCACCATTCCTTCAGGTTGTTTCAAATGGATGTGAAGAGCGCTTTCCTCAACGGGCCAATCAAGGAGGAGGTGTACGTGGAGCAACCCCCTGGCTTCGAGGATGAACAGTATCCCGACCACGTGTGTAAGCTCTCTAAGGCGCTCTATGGACTTAAGCAAGCCCCAAGAGCATGGTATGAATGCCTTAGAGACTTTTTAATTGCTAATGCTTTCAAGGTTGGGAAAGCCGATCCAACTCTTTTTACTAAGACTTGTGATGGTGATCTTTTTGTATGCCAAATTTATGTCGATGACATAATATTTGGTTCCACTAACCAAAAGTCTTGTGAAGAGTTTAGCAGGGTGATGACTCAGAAATTCGAAATGTCGATGATGGGCGAGTTGAACTACTTCCTTGGGTTCCAAGTGAAGCAACTCAAGGACGGGACCTTCATCTCCCAAACGAAGTACACGCAAGACTTGATCAAGCGGTTTGGGATGAAGGACGCCAAGCCCGCAAAGACTCCAATGGGAACCGACAGACACACCGACCTCAACAAAGGAGGTAAGTCCGTTGATCAAAAGGCATACCAGTCTATGATAGGGTCTTTACTTTATTTATGTGCTAGTAGACCGGATATTATGCTTAGCGTATGCATGTGTGCTAGATTTCAATCCGATCTAAGGGAATGTCACTTAGTGGCGGTGAAGCAAATTCTTAGATATTTAGTCGCTACGCCTTGTTTCGGGATCTAGTATCCAAAGGGGTCTACCTTTGACTTGATTGGATATTCAGACTCCGACTATGCTGGATGTAAGGTCGATAGGAAGAGTACATCGGGGACGTGCCAATTCTTAGGAAGGTCCCTGGTGTCGTGGAGCTCTAAGAAACAAACCTTCGTTGCCCTATCCACCGCTGAGGCCGAGTACGTTGCCGCAGGACAGTGTTGCGCGCAACTACTTTGGATGAGGCAAACCCTCAGGGACTTTGGCTACAATCTGAGCAAAGTCCCACTCCTATGTGATAATGAGAGTGCTATCCGCATGGCGGATAATCCTGTTGAACACAGCCGCACAAAGCACATAGACATCCGGCATCACTTTTTGAGAGACCACCAGCAAAAGGGGGATATCGAAGTGTTTCATGTTAGCTCCGAGAACCAGCTAGCTGATATCTTTACCAAGCCTTTAGATGAGCAGACCTTTTGCAAGTTGCGTAGTGAGCTAAATGTCTTAGATTCGTGGAACTTGGATTGATTTATAGCATACATGTGTCTATGCCTTTGATCATGTTCCTTATGCATTGTGTTGTTTATTAATGGTGCTCAAGTTGTATAAGCACTCCCCGGACCTTACAAGTCCATTTGCAAGTGATGCATATATTTAGGGGGAGGTGTGTTACAACTTGACTCTTTGGGACTAACCATGTGCTTGAGTGCTTGATTTAGTCTCAAAGGTGAATTGAAAGGGAAAAGGTGGACTTGGACCATGCAAGACTTCCACTGCACTCCGATGAAAGAATAACTGTTTACCAAGTTCATCTTTGTACTCTTATTGCCTTTTTACTCTTAGTTGAAGATTTTGGTGAGGCAATGGGGTTAAAGGGCCAAAATTGATCCCGTTTTGGTGTTTGATGCCAAAGGGGGAGAAAATAAGGCCAAAGCAATAAATGGATCAGCTACCACTTGAGAAATTTTGAAAAAGTAGAGTTAGAGTTTTTGTTTGTAAAAATACTCTTGTTTGCCTCTTATTATCAAAAGTTAGTCTCTTGTGGGGAGAAGGATTAATTATGGGAAAAAGGGGGAGTTTTTGAAATCTTTGATCAATTTCTCTTGGAACAACTCTTGTTATGTCTCAACAAGTGTTTTTAACCTAGAGATAGGAAATTGAGTTTGATTTGCAAAAACAAACCAAGTGGTGGCAAAGGATGATCCATATATGCCAAATTTGATTCAAAACAAATTTGAGTTCTTATTTGAATTGATTTTATACTTGTTCTACTTGCTTTATGTTGTGTTGGCATAAATCACCAAAAAGGGGGAGATTGAAAGGGAAATGTGCCCTTGGGCCATTTCTAAGTGTTTTGGTGATTTAGTGTCCAATACAAGTGCCTAAGTGTCAAATGGTGGACAAAGTACAAATCAAGTATAAAGGTATGTTTCTCAGACTTAGTACATTGTTTTAGAGACTAATGTATTGTGTCTAAGTACTGGAAACAGGAGAAATCGAATTGGAAGAGAGATGGCTTTGTTCAGCCAAAGTCAGCTCTGTCTGGGTGCACCAGACTGTCCGGTGGCGCACCGGACAGTGTCCGGTGCCCCAGGCTGGCTCAGGAAAACTTGCTGCTCTCGGGAAGAAATTAACGGCGTACGGCTATAATTCACCGGACAGTGTCCGGTGAGCCAACGATCGCCGGGCCAACGGTCGGCCGCTTAATCCAGGCGCGACGCGTGGCCGAGCCAACGGCTAGAAGGGGGCACCGGACTGTCCGATGTGCACCGGACAGTGTCCGGTGCGCCAACGGCTCCAAGGCGCCAACGGTCGGCTTCGCCAAATAAGGAAAGAGATCCGCATCGGACAGCGTCCGGTGGTGCACCGGACTGTCCGGTGCGCCAGTCGACAGAAGGCAAGAAATGCCTTCCTGGAATGCACTTAACGGCTCCTAGCTGCCTTGGGGCTATAAAAGGGACCCCTAGGCGCATGGAGGAGCACACCAAGCATTCTTTGAGCATAGTTGATCACTCACACTTCGTTCTTGCGCACTTGTTCAACATTCTTAGTGATTTGAGCTCTGTTCTAGTGAGGAACTTGTGATAGTCTCTTGAGCTCAAGTCTGAGTCTTGTGGGTGCGTATTTGCTGTGATCTTTGTGTCTTGAGTGTGTTGCTCATCCCTCCCTTACTCCGTGCTTCTTTGTGAACTTCAAGTGTAAGGGCGAGAGGCTCCAAAGTGTCGAGATTCCTCGGAAACGGGATATAGTAAAGCAAGCAAAACACTGTGGTATTCAAGTGGGTCTTTGGACCGCTTGAAAGGGGTTGATTGCAACCCTCGTCCGTTGGGACGCCACAACGTGGAGTAGGCAAGCGTTGGTCTTGGCCGAACCACGGGATAAACCACTATGCCATCTCTGTGATTGATCTCTTGTGGTTGTTGTGTTTTGTTGAGACTCCTCACTAAGCCACTTGGCATTATTGTGCTAACGCCTAATCAAGTTTTTGTGGATTAAGTTTCAAGTTTCATAGGATCACCTATTCACCCCCCTCTAGGTGCTTTCACTAATCACGGTCGTCGGATGGCGATCGAGTGGTGTTCTGGGACCCTGGTGTGCACCGTTGATTCTGGGATCAGTGGTCGTAGAGGGAAGAAACACTATATGGTTGAGCCGGTCTAATCGGGACCACATATTTCAGATCGGATGACTCAGATTAGCCGGTACCCCTTTGTTGCGCACTATTTCACAAGAGCCCCTGGATTTAAGGAATATCAACCCGCAGTCCAACCACGGTGTAGCCTGAGTCTAGGTAAATTTGTGAGTTAACCCCTGCACTTCTCGGGAATTGGCGCGCAGTCTAGAGAACAGAGAAAACCAGATAATTAACATTAGAAATTGATTTTTAATAAAAAAATAATTCCAGAAACTTGTACAAATCATATTTAATTCATTTTAGCTCCAAATTGATTCATTCCAGTGGCATTAATTTTTTTTAATATTGTCTATCACCTAGTAACTCTGCTTAGCCATGAAACTTGAATTAAGATTATTCACTTGAATTATTCTATTATAGTTACTTAATAACTTTAGAAATTCATAATTCAGTAACTGTAGCTCCGAATTTAGAGATTCTAGTTCCTACGATCTCGTTACGACACGCGGAATATTATGATGCATTTTGTTCTACTGTTTGGTGTATTGTTAATTTCTGCTATACCATGTTTGTTTGTATTGGTGCGAGTAGACGAGTAAGCCACAGCGGATCTCGGAGTTCATCAGGTGGAGACTGCTGAGCAGGAGCTCGTTGAAGGCAAGTTGTGCCCTTGATCACTTCTTTTTACCCAATAATATTCTTATTAATCATAATGATCTGCATAGGTTAATTTTGATGGGATCCAATAGGTTACCCTAGTCTGGCTATCTTTATACCTTGTTTACCAATGAATTTTTGGGTAGTACCTGCTATTGCTTTATGTGGTTTTGGTATGGAGATACACATTATTCATGATCATACTTTTATTATCAGTTTGTTATTTACTGTTCATGATAAGATCATTATGTTAATTGAAACAAGGAGAACCACCCAGAAAAAACAGTGCTACCACAAGGGTGGTATGTGACACTCTTGGCTGACTAATTAGGAAAGCTAGTGGAGGACTACCTTACGCGATAGGGGCAAGGGAAGTAGGGGAGTGGTCAGTGTTGGGAGGTCCTTGGGTTGATTTTGTTGCAATGGTGGTCAGGCAAGGGATCTCTGCATTGGAGCTTCCTAGAAACTGTAGCGGGTTTTCTGCAGCTAGTGGAACTTTGTAAAGGCCTCGTAGACTCGTAGTGTTTGAGAGCACCTAGAGGGGGGGTGAATAGGTGATCCTGTGAAACTTGAAACTTAAGCCACAAAACTTGGTTAATCATTAGCACAATAAATGCCAAGTGGCTAGATAGGAGTCTCAACAAAAACACAATAACCACAAGAGATCAATCACAGAGATGGCACGGTGGTTATCCCGTGGTTCGGCCAAGACCAACGCTTGCCTACTCCACGTTGTGGCGTCCCAACGGACGATGGTTGCAATCAACCCCTCTCAAGCGGTCCAAAGACCCACTTGAATACCACGATGTTTTGCTTGCTTTTCTCAATCCTGTTTGCGAGGAATCTCCACAACTTGGAGCCTCTCGCCCTTACACTTGAAGTTCACAAAGAAGCACAGAGCAAGGGAGGATTAGCAACGCACACAAGACACAAGAATCAGAGTGTCACCACGCACACAAGTCGCAACAAGAGCTCGCAATGCAACCCAATGAGTTCACAACTCCACTAGAGCTCTATATGCTATCACAAAGAAACAAATGCGCGGAATCGAGGTCTTGGTGCTTAGGAATGTTGTAGGAATGCTTGGTGTGCTCCTCCATGCGCCTAGGGGTCCCTTTTATAGCCCCAAGGCAGCTAGGAGTCGTTGAGAGCAATCCTGGAAGGCAGATCTTGCCTTCTGTCGACTGGCGCACCGGACAGTCCGGTGCACCACCGGACATCCACTGTTCACTGTCCGGTGCAGATTGCTTTCCTTATTTGGCGAAGCCGACCGTTGAAGTCTAAGAGCCGTTGGCGCACCGGACTCTGCACACCGGACAGTCCGGTGCACCAATGTGACCGTTGGCTCGACCACGCGTCAAGCGCGGAATCCTCGGCCGACCGTTGCCCCCGCTGACTGTTGACTCACCGGACAGTCCGGTGCACCACCGGACAGACCGGTGAATTTTAGCCGTACGCCGTTGATGGTTTCCCCAGAGCGACGAGTTCGCCTGTGAACGGCTCACCGGACAGTCCAGTGCACCACCGGACAGTCCGGTGAATTATAGCCGTACACCACCGTCAAAGTCCCGAGAGCAGCCTGTTCGCCCAAGCCAGCCGTCTGGTGCACCACCGGACAGTCCGGTGAAACCAGACTGAGCAGACTTTGGCTGAACTTGACCATCTCTTCTCCAACTCGATTTTTCTGTTTTCAGCACTTAGACACAATACATTAGTCCATAAAATAATGTACTAAGTCTAGAAACATACCTTTTGACATGCTTTGCACTTTGTCCACACCTTTGCATAGATTAGCACAAAAGCATTTGTGTTGGCACTCAATCACCAAAATACTTAGAAATGGCCCAAGGGCACATTTCCCTTTCAATCTCCCCCTTTTTGGTGATTTATGCCAACACAACATAAAGCAACTAGAATACGTGCAATATCAATGCAAATGAAAACTCAAGGTTGTTTTGAATCCAATTTGACATATATGGATCACTCTATGCCACCACTTGGTTTGTTTTTGCAAATCAAACTCAAATTCCTATCTCTAAGTCAAATCCACTTGTAGAGACATAAAGAGAGGTATTCCAAAGAAATTTGATCAAGGATTTCAAAAACTCCCCCTTTTTCCCATAATCAATACTTCTCCCCACAAGAGGCCAACTTTTGACATAAGAGACAATAAAAGAGTTTTGACAAACCAAAAGCTCTAATCTACTATTTTCAAAATTTCTCAAGTGGTAGCTGATCCATCTATTGCTTTGGCCTTTTTTTCTCCCCCTTTGGCATCAAGCACCAAAACGGGATCAATCTTGGCCCTTGAACCCCATTGCCTCACCAAAATCTTCAAATAAGAACACAAAGGCAATATGAGATGAACTTGGAATAAGTTACCCTCTCATCGGAGTGCAGTGGAAGTCTTTCATGGTCCAAGTCCACCTTTTCCCTTTCAAACCTCCTTTGAGACTAAAGCAAGCAAACTCAAGCATATGGTTAGTCTCAAAGGGTCAAGTTGTGACACAACTCCCCCTAAATATGTGCATCACTTGCACAAGGACTTGTGAGGTCCGGGGAGTGATTGTACAACTTGAGCACCACAAGTAAGCAACAAAATGCATAAGGAACATGATCAAAGGCATAAACACATGTATGCTATATATCAATCCAAGTTCCGTGAATCCAGGATATTTAGCTCACTTCGCAGCCTGCAAAAGGTCTTTTCATCTAAAGGCTTAGTGAAGATATCGGCTAGCTGGTTCTCGGTGCTAACATGAAACACTTCGATATCTCCCTTTTGCTGGTGGTCTCTCAAAAAGTGATGTCGGATGTCAATGTGCTTTGTGCGGCTGTGCTCAACAGGATTTTCCGCTATTCGGATAGCACTTTCATTGTCACATAGGAGTGGGACTTTGCTCAGATTGTAGCCAAAGTCCCGGAGGGTTTGCCTCATCCAAAGTAGTTGCGCACAACACTGTCCTGCGGCAACGTACTCGGCCTCAGTGGTGGATAGGGCAACGGAAGTTTGTTTCTTAGAGTTCCACGACACCAGGGACCTTCCTAAGAATTGGCACATCCCCGATGTACTCTTCCTATCGACCTTACATCCAGCATAGTCGGAATCTGAATATCCAATCAAGTCAAAGTTAGACCCCTTTGGATACCAGATCCCGAAGCAAGGCGTAGCAACTAAATATCTTAGAATTCGCTTCACAGCCACCAAGTGACACTCCTTAGGATCGGATTGAAATATAGCACACATGCATACGCTAAGCATAATATCCGGTCTACTAGCACATAAATAAAGCAAAGAACCTATCATTGACCGGTATGCCTTTTGATCAACGGACTTACCTCCTTTGTTGAGGTCGGTGTGTCCGTCGGTTCCCATCGGAGTCTTTGCGGGCTTGGCGTCCTTCATCCCAAACCGCTTTAACAAATCTTGCGTGTACTTCGTTTGAGAGATGAAGGTGCCGTCCTTGAGTTGCTTCACTTGGAACCCAAGGAAGTAGTTCAACTCGCCCATCATCGACATCTCGAATTTCTGCGTCATCACCCTGCTAAACTCTTCACAAGACTTTTGGTTAGTAGAACCAAATATTATGTCATCGACATAAATTTGGCACACAAAAAGATCACCATCGCACGTCTTAGTGAAAAGAGTTGGATCGGCTTTCCCAACCTTGAAAGCATTAGCAATTAAAAAGTCTCTAAGGCATTCATACCATGCTCTTGGGGCTTGCTTGAGTCCATAGAGCGCCTTAGAGAGCTTACACACGTGGTCGGGGTACCGTTCATCCTCGAAGCCAGGGGGTTGCTCCACGTACACCTCCTCTTTGATCGGCCCGTTGAGGAAAGCGCTCTTCACATCCATTTGGTACAACCTGAAAGAATGGTGAGCGGCATATGCTAGCAAGATACGAATTGATTCTAGCCTAGCCACAGGAGCGAATGTCTCCTCAAAGTCCAAACCTGCGACTTGGGCATAACCTTTTGCCACAAGTTGAGCCTTGTTCCTCGTCACCACCCCGTGCTCGTCCTGTTTGTTGCGAAACACCCATTTGGTTCCCACAACATTTTGCTTGGGACGAGGCACCAGTGTCCAAACTTCATTGCGCTTGAAGTTGTTGAGTTCCTCCTGCATGGCCAACACCCAGTCCGGATCTAGCAAGACCTCTTCTACCCTGAAAGGCTCAATAGAAGAGACAAAGGAGTAATGCTCACAAAAATTAACTAATCTTGAACGAGTAGTTACTCCCTTGCTAATATTACCCAATATTTGGTCGACGGGATGATCCCTTTGAATCGTCGCTCAAACTTGGGTTGGAGGTGCCTGAGGTGCTTCTTCCTCTTCAACTTGAACATCCTGTGCTCCCCCTTGATCGCGCCTCCACTTGAGGTACCTGATCGACATCTTGGGTTGGGGGATGCACCATAGTTGAGGAAGACGGTTGATCTTGCTCCAATTGTTCCTGAGGTCGTACATCTCCAATCGCCATGGTGCGTATCGCGGCCGTTGGAACGTCTTCTTCATCTACATCATCAAGATCAACAACTTGCTCTCTTGGAGAGCCATTAGTCTCATCAAATACAACGTCGCTAGAGACTTCAACCAAACCCGATGATTTGTTGAAGACCCTATACGCCTTTGTATTTGAATCATAACCTAATAAAAACCCTTCTACAGCTTTGGGAGCAAATTTAGAGGTTCTACCTTTCTTCACAAGAATATAACACTTGCTCCCAAATACACGAAAATAAGACACATTGGGTTTGTTACCAGTCAGCAGCTCATATGAAGTCTTCTTGAGGAGGCGGTGAAGGTAGACCCTGTTGATGGCGTGGCAAGCCGTGTTCACGGCTTCCGACCAAAAGCGCTCTGGGGTCTTGAACTCTCCAAGCATAGTCCTCGCCATATCTATGAGCGTCCTGTTCTTCCTCTCTACCACACCATTTTGCTGAGGTGTGTAGGGAGCGGAGAACTCGTGCTTGATCCCCTCCTCCTCAAGGAACTCCTCCACTTGAAGATTCTTGAATTCGGACCCGTTGTCGCTCCTTATCTTCTTCACCTTGAGCTCATACTCATTTTGAGCTCTCCTGAGGAAGCGCTTGAGGGTCCCTTGGGTTTCAGACTTATCCTGCAAAAAGAACACCCAAGTGAAGCGGGAAAAGTCATCAACAATAACTAGACCATACTTACTTCCTCCTATGCTCAGATAGGTGACGGGTCCGAAGAGGTCCATATGCAGCAGCTCCAGAGGTCTTGAAGTGGTCATCACATTCTTGCTGTGATGTGCTCCTCCCACTTGTTTACCTGCTTGACAAGCTGCACAAGGTCTATCTTTTTTGAATTGCACGTTAGTCAAACCTATCACGTGTTCTCCCTTTAGAAGCTTGTGAAGGTTCTTCATCCCCACATGTGCTAAGCGGCGATGCCACAGCCAGCCCATGCTAGTCTTAGCAATTAAGCATGCATCTAGACCGACCTCCTCTTTTGCAAAATCAACTAAATAAAGTTTGTCGTCTAATACACCCTTAAAAGCTAATGAACCATCACTTCTTCTAAAGACAGACACATCTATATTTGTAAATAGACAATTATATCCCATATTACATAATTGACTAACAGATAGTAAATTATATCCAAGAGACTCAACTAAAAACACATTAGAGATAGAGTGCTCATTTGATATTGCAATCTTGCATAAACCTTTCACCTTGCCTTGGTTCCCATCACCGAATATGATTGAATCTTGGGAATCCTTATTCTTGACGTAGGAGGTGAACATCTTCTTTTCCCCTGTCATATGGTTCGTGCATACGCTGTCGATAATCCAGCTTGAACCCCCGGATGCATAAACCTGCAAGGCAAATTTAGGCTTGGGTCTTAGGTACCCAACTCTTGTTGGGTCCTACAAGGTTAGTCACAATTGTCTTAGGGACCCAAATGCAAGTTTTATCACCCTTGCATTTTGCCCCTAATTTCCTAGCAACTATCTTCCTATCCTTTCTACAAATAGCAAAGGAAGCATTTAAAGCATGATAAATTGTAGAGGGTCCATTCATAACTTTCCTAGGAACATGAACAATATTCTTTCTAGGCACATGATGAATATTTTTCCTAGGCATATCTCTATCATGCATATAGGAAGAACTGGAAGCAAACATAGAATAAGAATCATAGGCATGTGAATCAAAAGCATTACAACTCCTATGAGACTGTCTTCTATCATTGTACATAAAAGCATGGTTCTTTTTAGTACTACTTGCCATAGGGGCCTTCCCTTTCTCCTTGGCGGAGATGGGAGCCTTATGGCTTGTTAAGTTCTTGGCTTCCCTCTTGAAGCCAAGCCCATCCTTAATTGAGGGGTGTCTACCAATCGTGTAGGCATCCCTAGCAAATTTTAGTTTATCAAAATCACTTTTGCTAGCCTTAAGTTGGGCATTAAGACTAGCCATTTCATCATTTAACTTTGCAATAGAAGCTATGTGTTCACTACAAGCATCAATATCAAAATCTTTACATCTATTGCAAATAACAACATTTTCTACACAAGTTGTTGATTTACTAGCTATTTCTAACTTAGCATTCAAATCATCATTAATGCTCCTTAAGCTAGAAATCATCTCATGGCAAGAAGATAATTCACAAGAAAGCATTTCATTTCTCTTAACTTCTAAGGCATGAGATTTTTGTGCTTCTACAAATTTGTCATGTTCTTCATACAACAAGTCCTCTTGTTTTTCTAAAAGCCTATTCTTATCATTCAAGGCATCAATCAATTCATTAATTTTATCTACCTTGGTTCTATCTAGGCCCTTAAATAAACATGAATAATCTATTTCATCCTCATCACTAGATTCGTCCTCACTTGAAGAAGCATAAGTAGAGTTTCGAGTACATACCTTCTTCTCCCTTGCCATAAGGCATGTGTGGCGCTCGTTGGGGAAGAGGGATGACTTGTTGAAGGCGGTGGCGGCGAGTCCTTCATTGTCGGAGTCGGACGAGGAGCAATCCGAATCCCACTCCTTGCCAAGATGTGCCTCGCCCTTTGCCTTCTTATAGTTCTTCTTCTTCTCCCTCTTGTTCCCTTGATCCTGATCACTATCATTGTCGGGACAGTTAGCAATAAAATGACCAAGCTTACCACATTTGAAGCATGAGCGCTTCCCCTTTGTCTTGGTCTTGCTCGGTTGCCCCTTGCGACCCTTTAGCGCCGTCTTGAATCTTTTGATGATGAGGGCCATCTCTTCATCATTTAGCCCTGCCGCCTCTACTTGCGCTACCTTGCTAGGTAACGCCTCCTTGCTCCTTGTTGCCTTGAGAGCAATGGGTTGAGGCTCATGGATTGGACCGTTCAACGCGTCGTCCACGTACCTCGCCTCCTTGATCATCATTCGCCCGCTTACGAATTTTCCAAGGACTTCTTCGGGCGACATTTTGGTGTACCTGGGATTCTCACGAATATTATTCACCAAATGAGGATCAAGAACGGTAAAGGACCTTAGCATCAGTCGGACGACGTCGTGGTCCGTCCATCGCGTGCTTCCGTAGCTCCTTATTTTGTTGATAAGGGTCTTGAGCCGGTTGTATGTTTGGGTTGGCTCCTCGCCCCTTATCATCGCGAATTGTCCAAGCTCGCCCTCCACCAACTCCATCTTGGTGAGCAAGGTGACGTCGTTCCCCTCATGAGAAATCTTGAGGGTGTCCCAGATCTGCTTGGCATTGTCCAAGCCGCTCACTTTATGGTACTCGTCCCTACACAAGGAGGCTAACAAGTAGTGGCTTGTGCATTTCTATGAATTTGTTCATTAATGAAAATAGGACTATCCGAGCTATCGAACTTCATTCCACTTTCCACAATCTCCCATATGCTCGGATGGAGAGAGAACAGGTGACTACGCATTTTGTGGCTCCAAAATCCGTAATCCTCTCCATCGAAGTGAGGAGGTTTGCCAAGTGGAATGGAGAGCAAATGAGTATTTGTACTTTGCGGAATACGAGAGTAGTCAAAAGAAAAGTTCGAATTAACCGGTTTCCTTCTCTCATAGTCGTTGTGGTCGTCGTCCTTTTGGGAAGAAGTAGACTCATCGCTGTCGTCGTAGTAGACAATTTCCTTGATGCGCCTTGTCTTCTTCTTCTTCCCATCTTTTCGTCTATGGCCCGAGCCGGAGTCGGTAGGCTTGTCATCCTTCGGCTCGTTGACGAAGGATTCCTTCTCTTTATTGTTGATCACGATACCCTTCCCCTTAGGATCCATCTCTTCGGGCGGTTAGTCCCTTTGTGAAGAGAACGGCTCTGATACCAATTGAGAGCACCTAGAGGGGGGTGAATAGGTGATCCTGTGAAACTTGAAACTTAAGCCACAAAACTTGGTTAATCGTTAGCACAATAAATGCCAAGTGGCTAGATAGGAGTCTCAACAAAAACACAATAACCACAAGAGATCAATCACAGAGATGGCACGGTGGTTATCCCGTGGTTCGGCCAAGACCAACGCTTGCCTACTCCACGTTGTGGCGTCCCAACGGACGAGGGTTGCAATCAACCCCTCTCAAGCGGTCCAAAGACCCACTTGAATACCACGATGTTTTGCTTGCTTTTCTCAATCCCGTTTGCGAGGAATCTCCACAACTTGGAGCCTCTCGCCCTTACACTTGAAGTTCACAAAGAAGCACAGAGCAAGGGAGGATTAGCAACGCACACAAGACACAAGAATCAGAGTGTCACCACGCACACAAGTCGCAACAAGAGCTCGCAATGCAACCCAATGAGTTCACAACTCCACTAGAGCTCTATATGCTATCACAAAGAAACAAATGCGCGGAATCGATGTCTTGGTGCTTAGGAATGTTGTAGGAATGCTTGGTGTGCTCCTCCATGCGCCTAGGGGTCCCTTTTATAGCCCCAAGGCAGCTAGGAGCCGTTGAGAGCAATCCTGGAAGGCAGATCTTGCCTTCTGTCGACTGGCGCACCGGACAGTCTGGTGCACCACCGGACATCCACTGTTCATTGTCCGGTGCAGATTGCTTTCCTTATTTGGCGAAGCCGACCGTTGAAGTCTGAGAGCCGTTGGCGCACCGGACACTGTCCGGTGCACACCGGACAGTCCGGTGCACCAATGTGACCGTTGGCTCGGCCACGCGTCAAGCGCGGAATCCTCGGCCGACCGTTGCCCCGGCTGACTGTTGACTCACCAGACAATCCGGTGCACCACCGGACAGACCGGTGAATTTTAGCCGTACGCCGTTGATGGTTTCCCGAGAGCGACGAGTTCGCCTGTGAACGGCTCACCGGACAGTCCGGTGCACCACCGGACAGTCCGGTGAATTATAGCCGTACACCATCGTCAAAGTCCCGAGAGCAGCCTGTTCGCCCGAGCCAGTCGTCCGGTGCACCACCGGACACTGTCCGGTGCACCACCGGACAGTCCGGTGAAACCAGACTGAGCAGACTTTGGCTGAACTTGACCATCTCTTCTCCAACTCGATTTTTCTGTTTTCAGCACTTAGACACAATACATTAGTCCATAAAATAATGTACTAAGTCTAGAAACATACCTTTTGACATGCTTTGCACTTTGTCCACACCTTTGCATAGATTAGCACAAAAGCATTTGTGTTGGCACTCAATCACCAAAATACATAGAAATGGCCCAAGGGCACATTTCCCTTTCAGTGTTCCCTGCCTTGCTTCCTTGGTAGAGGTGTATGGGAAGTCGCGATCCCTTGGCAGATGGGTAACATACTTGTGGGTAAAGATGTGCAACCTCTGCAGAGTGTAAAACTGGTATATCAACCGTACTCACGGTCATGTGCGGCACAGACACTCACATTATTAATTTATGGAATAATACTTAGTTTGCTTTATTATTATCATTTATTTTTGTAAGACTTCTGCTATGTAATAATGATATTTATCTCTATATACTTTGTCGTTATATGTGGTGTTCTTCTTTGGCACGCATATGAGATGCACCCGACTTTATCCTTTAAATCCGGGTGTGACACTTCTGAACTTTGATGAGCTAAGATTCAGCCTGGAAGAGGGCTTGAGGAAAACTACCAGAAAGCGCAGAATGGTAAAATGCCAACGACATGATCTGTATGCTTACGAATGACTTAGAGCCTTACGGAGTTAAAATAGCATCCCATGTTGGCACCCATTTGATATGAGATGTTGTTTGGTTCACGAAATGTATGTAGTGTTAATGATAACAATAATAATTCACAATCAAATACGAACGATAACAAATTTGAATTGGTAAGTACCAACTCCTAATGTGGTATGTGATTTAAACAAACATGGCAGGCCAGTGCCGGAGGGAGTGCCAGCGGTACGGTGGAACATGGCCCCTCGATCCGAAGGGCCCCCAATTATCTAAGCTACATCCATATAATTCGTACGTGAGTTTTGCTCACAACATTAGCCCCACCACTAATTCCTACTTGTTGGCTGACTGCCGCAAGCTGTTGGCGAGTGGACAGTGGTGACCCCGTGCTGCGTGTTGGGTCACTGCGTCTACGTGCATGAGATGAGCCATCATGCAACCACCTGACTTCAAGAAAGAAGGATAATTTTTAAATCTTTTTCCAACTTGGTTCATTATTATGTTTTATTTATATAACGAAATATAAATCAATTAGACTTCTCTAATAATTATTTGACAACCTTATAAATTAAATGATTTTATTCTATTTATTTTTTATGCATGCACACCATTTAGTTTAGTATTCTAATATCCAACTATCGACCATGTCTTCTACTAATCGATTTAGAAAATATGATTTCGGTTCCAAAATGCATAAGATGTTGAGTTGAAGCTTCTTCAAAACTCCATTCCAAACTAAAAGATGGGCCTGTGGAAATATTTAAGTTTCTAAAGCGGCATGATTTCAGGGGTGGGCCTAGTTGGGACCGTGGGTATACATTTGAATATCCATGTTTTTACAAATCCATATAATTTCATCAATAATGCATGGCACAAAAAAGAGTTTGAGCCCTAATTCTTTTAATATTTTGGATTTCTGAATATCCAATCTTAAATTTCTAGATCCGTCATGATTCTTTTTATAACCCAAGTACAGGGCTTCGAATTTTCTCGGCACGATCATGAAACATGATTTAACGTTATCAGTTATTCATCACGTTACAAATAGAATGATACATAATTCTTAGCCTGATCCCCCATCTGAACCTGTCGAAATGACGCGCCAGAACACTACGTCGAGTCCAGTCAGTCCAGTGAGGCAGTGATGTATTGAAAATGGTTCTATTCTAGCGGCAAGAGCTGGAGTTGTTGTTGTTTAGTCAAGAAGTCAAAGCAGCGTTGTATCTCCGGTGGTTTGGGGGCAACTAGAGGCCACATGAGTCATTCATGACATCCACGTCGTGGGGAAGTGGGGAGCCATGTCCTCGGCACTTCCAGAGTCCCAGACCAGAGTATTCCGCACCGTCGTCTTCTTCGGCTAAACCGTTTCCCGTAATCTGTGATATCGAGCAAACTAAAGCAATGGTATGTCCCCTGCAATTTCAATGTCCACTAGTGCGGGGCAATTCTACCCGGCAACCTTAGAGAGGACTGAGGAGTTTGACTCGACGGAGGAGGCGACCAAGAACAGAAGAGCAATTGCGATGACATTGGGTCACCATGATGCGTGAGCGTGATCTGTGTTGGATGAGGGCCGAGAGCGGGCGGCAGGCATGACATGAGGTTGCCGCCGCAATAGTCAGCATATGAATCTTTTGATTTTGAATTTATATCTACACGTAAAACTCCCCACATGCTCATGGAATCATGGAGATAGCTCTGGACCTCTCGTTGCCGGCCAGCTAAAACGGGGCGCGTAACGTGCCTGCCTGATGTCTCAGCTCCCGCGCAAACCGGCTTTCTCTCTCTAGCCACCACCACCTCACCGCCTCTCTTGCTCTGCACTGCACGCGTCCTCAGCCATCCATGCGAACAAACAACCACTGGCCTCGCCGTTGCTCATTCTTCCCTCGGCCGCCCACCCACTAGAGATGGACAGCCGGAGCCAAGCGCCCTACAAGTCCAGCAGCTTCTCGCCGGCGACAACCCGCGACGAGGGCGGCGGCAGGACCCGGGAGGTCGACCGCAACTTCTCCCTCGGCGCGCTCCGCGACAAGAGGGACCTCCCGTACGGAGGCTCCAGAGAGCAGTCCATCAGCGAGGAGGACGAGCAAGAGGGAGGTGGTGACCATGGGGCCGCGCGAGGAGGCGGCGAGGGTCCGGGCTCGGTGGGAGGGGGATGCTGCGGCGAGCCGGACCTCGCCGCGTTGTCGGCGGAGGTGGACGCGTTCCTCGCGGGCCAGGACGAGGGCACGCCGGTGAGCGTCACGGAGGCGACGCTGGACAGGTTCGCGTCCGCCGTCGAGCTGCTGGTCGCCAGCTCCGAGGGCGCCGAGGAGAAGTGGGCCGTGGAGGCCGCCGCCGGCGAGCCGCCGGCGCTGCTGGCCGCGGTCACGCGCATCGCGGCGCTCGCGTCGGCGCTCGGCAAGAGCCCCGAGGGAGGCGGCAAGCACGCCGCCGCCGTGAGCCGAGTCACGGCCGTGCTGCACCGGGCCATGGCGTTCGTCGAGGAAGAGTTCCACGCGCTGCTGGAGGGCCCGCGCGTCCCCAGGGCCGGGGGCGAGCACGAGCCCGACCGCTGCGTCCTCGCGCCGCCGGACGCCGCCGGACGGGACGAGCCCGCGCCGCCGTACCCGCCGGAGACCGTGGACCGGCTCCGCGCCATGGCCGACGCCATGGTCGCCGCGGGCTACGTGACGGAGTGCTCGCAGATATTCCTGGTCACGCGGCGGAACGCGTTCGACGCGGCGCTGCGGGGGCTCGGCTACGACAAGCCCAACGTCGACGACGTGGCGAGGATGGCGTGGGAGGCGCTGGAGGCGGTCATCGTGACGTGGACCAAGGCGTTCCGGCACGCCATCAACGTCGGCCTGTCCACGGAGCACGACCTCTGCGCGCGCGTCTTCGCCGGCCGCCACGCCGCCGTGGGGCGCGGCATCTTCGCGGACCTGTCGCGCTGCGTCATGCTGCACATGCTCAGCTTCACCGAGGCCGTGGCCACGACCAAGCGCGCCGCGGAGAAGCTCTTCAAGGTGCTGGACATGTACGAGGCGGTCCGCGACGCGTCCCCGGTCATCGATGCCTTCCTGTCCGCCGACGAGCCGGCCGGCGAGCACGGCCGCCACACCGGCCTGGCGGACCTCAAGTCCGAGGTCGCCGCCGCGCGGTCCCGGCTCGGCGAGTCCGCCGCCGCCATCTTCCGCGAGCTGGAGAGCTCCATCCGCGCCGACGCCGGGAAGCAGCCGGTGCCGGGCGGCGCTGTGCACCCGCTGACCCGCTACGTGATGAACTATCTAAAGTACGCGTGCGAGTACAACAGCACGCTGGAGCAGGTGTTCCGCGAGCACCACCACGGCGGTGACGACGGCAGTGACAACCCGTTCGCGGCGCAGCTGATGGAGGTGATGGAGCTGCTGCACGGCAACCTGGAGGCCAATTCGCGGCTGTACAAGGACCCGTCGCTGAGCAACATCTTCCTGATGAACAACGGGCGGTACATGCTGCAGAAGATCCGCGGGTCGGCGGAGACCAACGCCATGCTCGGCGAGGCGTGGGCGCGGAAGCAGTCGACCAACCTGCGGCAGTACCACAAGAACTACCAGCGGGACGCGTGGAGCCGCGTGCTGGGGCTGCTCCGGGACGACGGCGTGCTGACGGTGAAGGGCCACGTGCAGAAGCCTGTGCTCAAGGAGCGGTTCAAGCAGTTCAACGCCGCCATGGACGAGATCCACCGGACGCAGGGCGCGTGGGTCGTCAGCGACGAGCAGCTGCAGTCGGAGCTGCGCGTCTCCATCGCCGCCGTCGTCGTGCCGGCCTACCGCTCCTTCCTCGGCCGCTTCGCGCAGCACTTCAGCGCCGGGAGGCAGACGGAGAAGTACGTCAAACTCAGCGCCGAGGACTTGGAGACCATCATCGACGAGCTCTTCGACGGCAACGCCACGTCCATGCCGAGGAAGAAGACATGACGATAATAAACACTATAGTTTGACAACGCCACGCGTCCACTGGTGATTGGTCGGTTCAGCTAATCAATTATCGAATTGAGCAATGTATTGTGTTTTTCCTCTTCAAAAGAGTTTTCTTTTTATTTGTCTGTTAAAAAATGTTATTCGGTCCAACATGATAGTTGATCGATGTACTAAGAACAGGATGTCAGGACAGCTAGATTGATTGTGTAATTTGTAACCATATATGTATCGTCTGATGACATTATGGGCGTGTTTGTTTGCTGTCTGCGAGGCAGCTTTTCATCTAAGCAACAATCTGAGCCTCAGACAATCAAAATCCTACGCCTCGGAAGTATTGCTTAGCCCGGACAAATTTTCTGACAACAAACCAAACATGCCCAAAACCTGGTAGGTGTACCAATGTGTGAAAGAATCTCAGTCACTATGGTCCTGTTTCAATCTCACGAGATAAACTTTAGCTTCCTGCTAAGCTTTAGCCATATTAATTGAAGTGCTAAAGTTTAGCTCCTTGAGGTGTTTGGACTACTCTAATAAAGTTTAGTATATTGGAATAAAAAGACATCTATGTCCCTAATGCGGAGAGAGAGAATAGGGTTGGAGGGTATGGGGTGGAAAATGTGGTTCCCTTGCCCAGCTCCTTTTAGCATCCCTTGAGCAGCTTATGAGATAATATGTGCTAAATTTTATCACATCACCATTAGCTCTCATGTTTTTTAATATCACCGGAGGATAGATTCCCCACCTGAATTGCATTGCTTTTTGCGGCCAAATAGCCTATTGACAGTACAACATGGAGGGGTTCTAGATTACATCGATGTGGTTACGCTACGTTACATGCAAAGCACGACACCAGACAGCCACGATCTGGTGGTCCTCATGTCGCAGCCTGGACCTCCAAAATCCGGCTTCAGAGCGGCACAACAACATGGTAGTCGCAAGTGGGGATCTTTCCCCGCGGAACACTACAGCATTTCTGCGCTTCCAAAGCTGCCAGCAACAGAGGAGAATAAACATGTTGTAGTGTTTCGCTGGGATAGTGGACGGCCGAAGCAGGCTCAGCAGAACGTTGTTGCAGTCTGGGGCAATCAGAACTCCGAGAGCACCCCAGAAACTGGAAGCAAAGCCGCAGTGGAGGAAGGTGTGCGCCGTGTCTTCAGGGGCTTGACCACAGACCTCACACGTAGTATCTTGGACAATTTTTTTCCTGGCCAGGTTAACGCGGCACTGGATGCGACCGTTGTTGACAAGCCAACCAAAGAAACGTACCCGAGGGGGGGCCTGGTTGCGCCAAACAAAGATAGCCTCAGCACTGCGCACCCCCTCGCCACTGCGCATGACACGGTAGAGGTTTCCTGTGTGTAGATTACCTCTAGCGCCAGCAATGGGACAGTGGCGCACGTCTGGCACCTCGGACAGCAACACGTCGTCGAGGACCAACTGTAGTGCATCGCGCTCCGCGACGGCTTGCGAGGTCAGGCGCGGCACGAGGTGTGCAGCAAGGCCAGTTTCCAGGACATCACGCACACTGACCTCGGGTTTCTTGGCGTGACTGAAGAGGGATGGGAATTTGGTGGACAGGTCATCTTCTCTGTGCCAGGCATCAAACCAGAAAGCCGTCGACCGCCCATCCTTGATCAAGCACGTAGTGATCGATCTGTAGAGGGGGAGCAGGGCGCACAGAGTCATCCAGTGATTACTAGATAGGTCACCGGTCAACGTAGCCAAGCAGACGCGTCCCCTGGCCCAGGTGGCCCAGGACGAACCCACAGCAGTGAAGAGCCTATGGAGCAATTTTAGGAGGAGGCAGGTGTTCCTTGTCATCATATCAGTGACGCCCAGGCCCCCTTCTCCCTTATCCGAGCAGACTCTATCCCAGGCCACCAGACATTTTGCACCTGCGCAACTGTCCTTCCCAGACCACAAGAAGGAGCGGCATTTGCTGTCAATTTTTTTCACGAATCCTGGTAGCAGTTGGAGGGAACTCATGATGTATACAAGCTGACTGTCCAGGACCGAGTTGATCAGCACCAGGCGGCCCATTGGATTGAGGAGAGCGGCTTGCCAACCCGCCAAGTATTTGTCAGTTTTTGCCATGTAAGGAACAAAGGTTGAAAGCCTAATTTTTGTAAGGGAGAGAGGGAGACCTAGATATGTCTGTGGAAAGCCTTCATGTCTGCATCCGAGCAAAGACACACAATGTTGAACAGCAGGCTCCTCCATGTGAATTGGAACCAGCACACTTTTCTGGAAATTGATGCACAGACCGGTCGCCGAGCTGAAGCTGTCCAGTAGCTGTTTCAAGGCACACACGCTGACCGGATCACCTTCCATCACAATCATAGTGTCATCCGCATATTGCAGCACAGCTTTAGCCGAGCTGAAGCTGTCCAGTAGCTCTCATGTTTAGATCATCAAATGACTAAAAGTAGCTAAAAAGCTGCTAAAGTTTATCTTGTGGGATTGAAGCAGGGCTATGTCGTCTAGGCCAAGTGGTGCACCTCATCCCAACTAGACTTGAAAGTTTGGGTCTAGGGACATTTAGGGTCAACACGGCACGAAAATAAGAGACCAAAACACGACAAAATACGAAGGAAAATAGGTCGGATCAGCAATGGCCCGAATGGTCGGGTCGTGTCGTGCCTCAAACTTAGGTACGATGGATGGCACAACACGACTAATGGTCCATGCTTGGACCGACACGCACGAAATGAGGCACAAATTAGAAAACTACGTTTAAATAGTTATTTCATGCTCCAATATTTCTTATCTCTTCACAAAAGTTATAGAAAAAATGATTTTCCTTTCTCATATGATTTTTTAATCTATAACAAAGTTATTAATATTTTGAAGATATATTTTTTAGATACAACAAGTTTTTTGTCTATGTTGTGCTTAGGACGATACGATCATTGGCCTGTCGTGATTTTGCGCTGGTCCATACCCAACTTTTAGTATCTAGGCACGATACGACCCAGTTCAAAATTATTTCGAGCCGTGGCCCGAAAAAGATTAACCCGAATCATAAGAGCAAGTACAATAATGGGCTATAAGCCTGCTTACATGGTATTTTTGCTTATGTGGAAGAGAGAGACATCAAAAAGTAGAGAGAGTTGGCTTTTATGCAAGAGCTAGGTGATACATGTGCTTCAAGACAAAAAAAATGAAAGAGAAAGAGACAAGGGATTCATCTAAGAGCTAACTTTAGAGTCAATTTTATTATATGGGTGTGTTTATTGCTGGCTATAGATGATATGGTAAAGAGTTACAATAAACTCTGTTATTAAACTTGCTCGGTGCGGCCATGGCCCAACTCCCAAGCCTCATGCACACAAACTTGCGCACCACGGCCCAACTCCCAAGCCTCCTGCACACAAACTCGCACTTGCTGCTGCTCGGGTTTACCGCGTGGAGGACAACAACATGTCTTGCTTCTCTTCACTTGGCGGCACAGCGTAGATGTCAGCGATGGTGTGAAGGCTGAAGTCAACCTTGTTCGGGGCCATCCGTGAGTCTTGTCCACATAATCTCTACTACACCTTAAGGGTACAACGAGGGTGTCCACCTTGCTTCACCGCGGTTCCGCTTGCCCCCGCGCCCCGACACCCCCTCCTCACCCCTAGCGCCCCCGCCTCTGCGCGCCCGCGTGGCCCCACCTACAGTGGCACGCCGCGCTACCATGCCCCCACTCGTGATTTCCCCCGCGCCAGCCGTTGTCGCCCGTGTCTGCCTCCGTCGTCAGCGCCGCCGTCTCCCGCTCCCCCCCTCACCATGCAAATCTGCGTGCCTCCCCTCCCTCGCTCCGACGCCCTTCCCTCCCCTATTCCCCCACGGCCTTGGCGCTGCAACCGCTACCTCAACGATGCTCCGCGACCACCGCCCATGCTCCCCCCATCCATCCCTCCATATCGTGCTACTCCCTTTGACGACGCCACTTGCCTCGCTCGCCTCCTTCGCCGGTCCGACCATCCTCGCCTCCTCCTTCTGCCTTTCCCTCACTCCTCCCATCGTGGAACATCGTGGGGAACCACGCCTGCCCAGCTCGCCCCTGCCTCCCCTCCTCCGCCTCCCCCGCATGCCTCCACCGCTTCTCTCCACCGTCGCCGCCACCGTCCCACTCGCTCCTGTGAGATCCAGATCTGGCATGGCGGCACGACTCAGAGTGGCAACGCGCCGCAACCGCCATTGCGCCCACACGTGCCCTATCCAACCACCATGGAGCTCTTCCCCATCAAGCCCATGGCAGGAGCTCTCGTCGAGGTGGGCTCCAGGTCCGTTACCGGCGCGGGCCGCTCTGTACACGACGTTACCGCCCTCTGGGCCACCTCCATGGTGCCCTCCATCAGCAACCCTACCAGCTCCCCAAGTCCCATCTCCATGTGGGGCGAGACGGTGGACGAGAAGATCAAGAAGCTGGACTAGGAGCTGGCCAGGTACAAGGAGTAGATCCACAAGACCTGCCTCTGTCCGTTCCAAGAGGCCATCAAGGCCCGCGACCTCCGACTCCTCAAGCACAAGCGTGTGTTTGTACTTTGTTCCCTTTGTTACTCTTGTGATGGATGTCTCTCCCCATGGCTCCCTCCCTCTGTTCCTGTTCCTTATCTGGTTCCTTACTGTTCTTACTATGCTTCAGGGATTAAGTGGTTGTAAAGACATTGGGGTAGATCATGCTAATTTTGATTTGATTTTTTCTGCTTTTTCAGTACTTGATGATGAGGCCGTCATGAGGAAACAACTCCACGAGGCGAGAGAATAGCTGGTGAGACAAAGGTAAGAGTGAGGCGATGATGATGGTTGACTAATCACTAAAGCCTAGCTTGCCCTTTTGTTTTGTTTCGATTCTCTGAGTGGTGATGCCCATTTGGATTGCCTGTTACTCCTCTCCTGATGCTTTATTCACTAATGAATCCATTAAAGAAAAAAGGTATCGTACTGCACTGGAATTCATTAAATCCGTTTTAGATTTTCAGATTGCATAAGTATTAATTTATTTTGCTTTTGGATTGATTTTACATAAGAAAAAAAGGATCCAGCTGATTCCATTTCTCCTAGGCCAGTGATGTTCTTAAATTGATAGTGCTCCTGTAAAATTCTTGTAGTTCAAACTGATAGTGGTAGGAATCAAACTTGATTGTGTTAAAAAAAGGGTGTGCCAGATAACCAAGTTATTAACACCCCAAACTGCAGTGCAAAGAAAGCTATAGGCGACTACATGGCAACTGAATTATAATTACTAAGCTTTGTGGCCATATGAAACATTTTGATCAAATGACACCCCCGCCGCATTGAGGTCTGCACCGGCCTCCACCCCTGTCGACCAAGCTGTCGGAATATGCTCTTTGCTATTTCACAAAAGAGGCAAAAACAAAATCCGGTAACGGAAAACCTAATCCCCAATCCCTCTCGAGTTTCTATTTAATGTTCATGTTGTGTATGACAACATGTGATGATTTCAGTAATTTAGAGGACTATTCTATATGAGCCTAACGAGGGCGTCCACAACTACACTGTGCCCCCGCCCCCGCTCTCCGCCATCAGCGCCCCTGGTCCCCCGCACGCACCCGCTCTCCGCCATCAGCCACGTGAAGCTCCCCCAAAAACCTCCTCCACATTAGCGCTGAGGCACGCTGTCATCAGCACCCTCCACCTCGCCCGCCGCCAAGAGGGCCTCCATGAAGATGTCGTCCAGCGAGGCCATGCTCATGATCGAGCGCCTGCAGCTGGAGAAGGCAACCGAACAAATGGAGACCCGCCAGTTCAAGCGCTACGCCGATGGCCGCGAAGACAGGGAGCGCGAGGTCTAGGTGGAGCTCGCGTCGATCTCCGACCTCGCCGCCTCCAATCCCATGACATCAACCCTAACTCCTTCACCGACGAGGATGACCCGCCCTCAGCCACGGCGCCGTGGACGGCCTCCCTGAGCGCCGTGGCTTGCCACTAGATATCAGCCCCTCACCACCGACCTCGCGTGCGACTTCGCCACCGCTGCAGCTGCCTTCTCCTCGTCGTCCCCCTCCGACCACCAACCCCGCCTGAGTCTGCCTTCTCCTCCCACACCAGCGCCGCTTCTAGCCTCCCCGTTCCTGGTCTGTCCCTTCTGTCACCGCTACGATCGTATGCCCCTCCTCGACCCGCATCCCGCAACCACTCTATGCACATGGCCGACGACACCTGGGATAACAGTGTCCTCACCGCATGACGAATTTAGAGCGAGCTCCAAGCACCAAGCGACAACGAACCATGCATGCATTTTTGTGCTCAGAAATGCCGGCTCTCTGGTACAGTGCAGGAATGATGGGCGTATATATGGCTGCAGAGGGACGACACACAATGCAAGTCATAAACAGAAAGCGCGCTCTCACACGCTGTTACTCTAAAACTTCTGCCTACCTTCCTGCCCATGCGCCCATCGGAACTGGGACCCTTCTGTTGTTCTTGCCTTTTTTATTACCTTTTTACTTGCCCTCTCTGCATGTTTATTCCTTTTACTACTGCTTCAGTATCAGCTTGCCACTAAGGTCCTATGTATAGGCACTGGTCAAGGTGATTTTCTATAGTAAGTGTACAATGTCTCCCAATGAACCTAGGTAGGTTGCAATAAAGTTCTTACATATAGAATAGGTATTATAGCAAGAGATTCAAATATATGATTCCCTGAACATTTAGTAATAGGAATTGTATAAAGTAGTAAAGGATTATTTAGAACAATCACTCCATATGAATGAGTGTACATTGGTCTTGATTTACTGATGAAGTATGAGCAGATTCACATTCACTGCATGAAATGGTTATTTACAACTAGAATAGCTCTATTCTGCATGCTGAGTATCCACTTGTATAGAAGGGGGTTCCTCATTCATAAATAGCATACTAATTTGTGCACATTTTTTTTTCAGGTCATTTCTCATCCTGGCCTCACTGTCTTGATGGCACGAGCTATAATTCATCGATCTTGGGACCAGTGACCTCCTTGACATCATTCCATCCTCGATGATCTTGAATGTTGGCTGGAAGCTGCAAGTAGCATGCGCATGAGCTTTTCAGCATGTCATATTGCACGGAGCAGAGTCGTGGATACACAAGAAATAGGGAAATATTCCCAACTAAGGGCTTCTTTCCAATATTTAGAGTCGAAACACGTGATCTCCAAGAACCAGCTACCTTACCTGCATTTAGCATGCTTGTTATATTTTGACAGAAATAATGGACGAATCAGTGCTAAAAAGAATAAATGGCTACATTGACAAGGTAGTGAATGTTTGCCATCACCATAATTGTTTCTTTATATTCTTGTTCCCTTTCAGTTTGTTCACTGTCAGATTCGATTATTTGCTTTAGTTTGTTCTGTTGTTGTTTTCATAATCGGATTTTTTCTGTTTCTGTTAGTAAGCACGGTTTGGTCCTTAGTCTCTGTAAGTTAGCGAGGCTAGCTTAACTGTTGCTTGATTTTGCTGCCTTGCTGATTTAGTCATCAGATGTTTGAATACTGACTTGCAAGGGGAATGCTCCAAATCTTGTAAGTACTCTTTATGACAATATATCCCTGCTTCCTCTAATTTTATTTCCAAAACTCAGTGCTCAATCTGTGTGTATTTATTTTAACACACAATTGAGCAAACCACTTATGTTTAGTGCTCATTCAGATATAAGAAGTGTTTGTTATCCTTTTTTGCAAGTAATAAAAGTGAAAGAATAATGTTACCACACTTGGTTCGATGTTTGACAATACTGGGATGCAAATTTTGGCAATCCAGTGTCCGGACCATAAATTCTAAGTAACAACTGGTGTTAATCGGATTGACCTCTCCACATTCACATTACATGCCCCAAGTGTGGTAACATGCTGCATAATTGTTGAGATCATGAGCATTTTAGATGTTGAATTCCTTGCTTGCAAGGAGTGTCACGAATACTGAGACTTGTTCTCGCACATGCTGAATCATATCACATTCCTATTCCACTGTCTATTTCAACCCTTTTATTTTTGGTTCCTGGCAGTGTTGCTGTCATAGTAATAGTGTAAATATCTCTTGCTTTGTGTATCAGTGTAAATATCTCCCGCTAACAAATCCTGATTGCAACACACATTTAGGCCAAAGATCTTAAACTGCTTCAGGTTTTAGCCCATTTCCCGTGTGTGAATGGTGTTGTTGATCTTGTACTAAAATTGTTATTCTTTTCAAGCTAATTTTCTTCACAAATTCTGGACAGTAGGTATTGTTCATTTTTTTATCACTATAATATATTAGAACCGAGACTGTGGGCCTTTTGGTCCTAGCTTAGATGTTAGAATGCCTCCAGAGATGAAAACCTGACACGCTTTAGATGATATAGGTCTTATAGTTCATATAGTTCTCATGGTTTGTTGTATAGCGTCTATATTTATTTCTTAAATAGAAAATTCTTTGTCCAGTTCTATTCCATATGTGGTTTATGTATCTACAGATCCGTGTTTCCTTTGAGTAGTGCAGCAGTGATTTGGTATCTTATTCTTGTCAAATGGAACCTGCTATCTCAATTCTTTGGTCACATCTAAATGTTGCAACCTTCTTGATAATCTTTACTACTCTATAAGAGAGAAAAGTATGCGTCCACCACCTAACAACTGGTTGCCACCTCCATGGGCACTTCCTCTAATGGCTATCCTTGGGTTCAACAAGCTTATGACATTACTGAGTTTTTTTCTATAGAAACATACATGCATGTCAGTTTTGAATTATTACTTTTGACTAGGCTAACTTCTTCACTTGAGTAACCGAAATCTGCTTTACCTGTTTGTCTTCTTTGTGATTATCTCATTGTAAAAGCCATCTGGGTCCAATCAGAAATTGGCAGGGAATTCCAACACATATTTGTAAGTATTCAAACAGGTTTGCTCGCTCTTTATCTTCCCTTCCTACTTGATAATTCCTGAATTCTGTTAGGCCTTGTGCTATTTTATTTTTGTTCAAATATGCATGGCTTTCATTTAATAGAATTGTCTTTTGAATTACTGCTCTCAGGACAAGTCCAGTTGAGTTTTTTGTCCCCTGTGGTTGCTATATGGAATCATTAATATGACATTACCATATAGGGATGAGATTCAAATGAGGTTTGAAGGTGAAGAGGCTCTAGAGCAAAGGGAAGCAATTTTCTGGTGCAATAGTAATTATTTTCTAAATTGCATTACCTCAAGGTATTACCCTATTAGGGATAGACACGAGTTTTTCGGGTAGATGTTTTCGGGGCAATCCATGCTTTGTTCTTAAAGATTCATGTTTATTGATTTAAAATCTTATTTTGTAGGTTGTGCATACTTTCCAGGTAAGTTAAAGTGGGCATAAAATTTGGAAACAACACATCAAAATATGTGCTTCAATAGAACTGATACTTTACGATTTTCTATAGCACTGGTAAACTAAGCATGTTTTAATTTATATTGTAATATTAAAGTTTTCATTGTTTAGTTTATCATGACTTCTAAAAAATCTAAAACTTGTTCTTGATGGAAACCCTTTTTGTCTTTTGCAGATTCGATGTCGCGGGCACCCAGATGTCATTGCTTGTTCTTGATTCACGACAAGATGGATGTGGTTTCCTTCAGAGTTCCGCCGAGCAGCCTCTTGGTTTGACTCTTTTGGGATCTTCTAGGAGTTCCATCTTGTGATATCCTCCAGTTCATCACATGATAATATACGGTTCCACTCACTAGCCCTTGCAGACTAAAAAGCTCTTGAGAAATACTCTGGTATAACTCTTCACATTTTTCTTTTGTTTATGTAGCCTAGCACCCAGTTTGTACTGTGGCATCCAGTTCCATTATCTCTGCCTTGCATTTTAGATTTTGGTTGCGATTGGGATACTTATCTTAAAGCGGGTTACTTGCTTGTGGTGTCTAATTTTAGACTGTATTGCATTTTGATGCTTTAAAAGAATTGAGGGACACTATTGCTTTTCTTAATTCTGTGATATTTTTTAGGTTCCTAGAGCAAGGTGCCTATATTAGTGTGACCATCCAGTTTGACCATTGCACTACTTGATTCAAGTTGTGTTTTCCTTATGAAAATAGATGGATTCTTTAGCTAAGATGAACTATCAACACCTAAAATGCCACTGAAAGTAGTTTGGATTCTTTAGCTAAGATGAACTCATGACCTAGCAAATGTTGTAGTGGTCATTTTGACAACTAGAATTTCATATCATGGTTGATTGATGCTCAATTGAGAAGAACATCGTGAAAGCATCTAGTCCCCTGGATGGTTTTAGTGATTAATGGCAATGTAATGTTATATGTGACTAACGTGTGTTTTGCAGAGACAAATGGCAAGTTAGGTCGCATTACAGGTAGATGTACTATAATGGTGAAAACAATCTTGGAGATAAGAACTTGAAGCGACGGCTAAAGCGACGAAACAAAAGTGAAGGTCTTCGTATTCCGAGTGTCAAGGAGTTGCGGACACTCGCGATATAGTTAGGTCTTTTATTTTGTTTTAGCCGTACTATAAAGAGGGGTTGTCGATGAGTAGTTTGACCAAGAGAGTTCTAGTGTAGTGTTGGTGCATATTCACACTCACATATGGTGCTAGGTGTCACTCTAGAACATACTCACGAGTTAGAACGAAAACCAATTTGAAAATCAGCAGAAAAAAGAAATTAGGGTTTCTATCTGTGGGGCACCAGACTGTCCGGTGCGCCCTCTGTTAGGTGGGGCTAGGTTGGCCCGGGGAAGGGTTTTCCCCCGCGCAGAAACCCGAGAACGCAGGGTTTGGAAGTTGAATTTTAGTGGCACAAAGGACAGCGCACCGGACTGTCCTATGCGCACCGAACGGTGACTGTTCACTATCCGGTGTGCAATCTGCCCAACGGATAGCTGTCAGAACTAGCCGTTGGAGTCGACCGTTGGCGCACCGGTGGCGCATCGGACTGTCCGATGCGCCCATGCACAACAAATTCCTGGTAACGACTAGTTGGTGGGTGAGGGCTATTTATACCCCCTCCACCCACCATATTCATTGCCTTGCTGCCCACATTTACTCCTACACATTGGTAGAGCATTGCAAGCACCACAAAGCCTAGTGAGGTGATTAGAGAATCTTAATCCCGCATTTGGACCTCATTAGCACTAGCGAGAGCCACCTAGAGCACACACCACTTGCATTAGGCTTCTCTTGGTCAAGCGAAAGTCTACGACTTGTTACTCTTGGTGATCGGAATCACCTAGACGGCTTGGTGGCATTGGGAGCTCGGTGATCACCATGGAGATCTTGTTGGTGACCCGACTCAAGTTTGTAAGCGGTCGTGAGGGATCCACCGCGCCAGAGTGGCAAAGGATCATCTCGTAGTGAGCACTTGGTTCTTGCGAGGACCAATGAGGAGCGATACCCTTGCGTGGGTGCTCCAACGAGGACTAGGGGAGAGTGCCGACTCTTCGATACCTCGGGAAAAATTGGAGTCTTCTAAACCTTGCTTTACATTCCGCACTTAATTCGAGCATTTTACATTGTGTATTTGTTTAGCAAGTATTTGAAGTATTGCCTTAGCATTATTGTATTTCTAGTATTATTCTCTTAGTGCTAGTTGTTGGGTGAAGTTGGGCTCTTGCTTAGGTTTTAATTAGTGTTGATTTTTAGAAAAGCCCAATTCACCCTCCTCTTGGGCATCGTGATCCTTTCAATTGATATCAAAGCCTTGTTGCTCTTAGATTAGCTTAACCGCTTGAGTAACAATGTCCGGTGGGGATGGACCTCCTCCCGTTTTTTATGGTGACGATTTTCCATATTGGAAAATTCGTATGGAAGCATATTTAGAGGCTATAGACATTGGTGTCTACAAAGCCGCCACACAAGGATTCCTCGAACCTAGAGATCCCACAAATCTTGTAGGTGAAGAGTTTAACTATGAGAAATGGAATGATATGGCCAAAAACACCCTTTTTAGAGGCCTTTGCAAAGATGTGTTTAATAGAGTTAGAAACCATAAAAATGCTCATGATTTGTCGATGGACATATGTGCTCTACATGAAGGAACTAGAAGTGAGTGTGAGGAGAGATATCACATTGCTATGAGAAAATTAAATTCTTTTCAAATGCTTGCTAATGAAAATGCCAATGCTATGTACTCACGTCTCAATATTCTTGTAGAGGAAGTAAATGGCTTGGGGCTTACACAAATTTCACAACCGGATGTTGTGAGGAAGATTCTCAGTGTCCTCCCAAATGACAAATATGGACACATTGTCACTGTGCTGCATCAGATGGATCTTTCAGTTGCCACTCCTACACAGATATTGGGAAAGATCAATGCTCATGAGATGTACATGCACATCAATGACAAGGATGAGTCATCTTCCAAGAGAAAGGATTTGGCTCTCAAAGCAAATTAGGAAAGAAAAGGAAAAGTTAAAGTACAAATTGAGGAAGAATCCTCAAGTGATGATGACCTTGATGCTAACATTGCCTTGATGGTGAGGAAGACCACCAAGATGTTAAAGAAGCTCAACAGAGAAGGCATCAAATTTGACTCAAGAAAGAAGAAATTCTTTTCCAGCAAAAGAAAGCCCATTTCTGAAATGGGTTGCTACAATTGTGGAGAGCTTGGTCATCTTGCTCATCAATGTAATAAGCCCAAGAAGAACAAGTTCAAGGGCAAGAAAGAAGATGACAGCGATGATGAGAAAAAGGAAAAGAGATTCTTCAAGAGGAAGGATGGGAAGCACAAGAGGCTCCACAAAAAGAAAAATGGAAAGGCATATATTGTTGGTGACTGGCTCACTGATATTGAGTCATCAAGTGGATCTTCTTCAAGTGAAGAAGAAAATGATGAAAAAGTTACCGCCATCGCTGGGGACTTCTCTTCACCACCACCATCACCATCATCGACTTCTCACCTATGCCTCATGGCTAGAGGTGAACGAAAGGTACAAAATGATAATGATATTATTGATGATAGTGATAGTGATAGTGATGATGAATTTTCTTCACCTTCCTATGATGAACTAGCTGACTTGCTTAAAGAATACACTCAAATCATTAGGAAGTCAAAAGCTAAATGTGATAAGTTGAAAGATGAAAATGAATTTTTGAATGCCAAATATGACATAGTTATGAAAGCTAGTGATGAAATGAAAGAAGAAAACAAAACTATGGCATCCACTGTAAATGAGCTTACATCCTCCCTAAAAGATGCTATGGATAAATGTGACAAGTTAAATGAAGCTAACAGGGAGTTGAAAGATAGAATAGTGAAAATTAAGGAAGACTATACTAAGATTAAATTTGATCATGATAATCTTCTTGTTGAAAATGAACTTTTATCTTGAAATACACATGAGGCTGTTAACCCTATTGTTAAGATTGATGTAGCAACCTCATGTGATGATTTGAGTCAAGGAGATCAAACTAGTCTACATGATGAACTGACCGAAAAAGTTGAAGTCTTGACATTAGACAACCAAAAATTGAAGAGATACTTGACTGATGCAACTACTAGAGGAAAGGTTGCCATTGAGAACAATGATTTCAACAATGAGTTGGCAGTGGATAATGAAAGGCTTAAAAATGAGGTCAAGAAACTTAAGAGTGAAAATGAACATCTTGCAACAAGTGTGCAAAAGTTCAACAAGGGCCAATAACTCCAAAATGAATTGCTCATGAACAGTGTCATGAAAAACAACAAGAGTGGTATTGGATACAATTCTTTTGTGCAAAAGAAAGCTACTACTCAATATAAACCAAAGCAGACTCATAAGTCTATCAAATGCTTTGAGTGTGGAAAAGAAGGTCACTTTTGTTGGATAGAATAGAAACCCTAATTGGGCCAACCCTAGAGGGTGGCTATATCATATTCATACATGGGCCTCATGGGCCCCATATACTCTAACACCCCCCCGCAGTCTGAACTTACGTCGCAGTGGAGTTCACAGACTGGACTCGAAGAGAAGAAGTACAACACACCATAGGATCCCCTCACAGACTCAACTAGCCACTACTGATGTTGAGGCTGGAGCAAAACTCGACGAAGGTCGAGGACAGAAGACCCTTGGTGAAGATGTCAGCAAACTGGGAGGTGGTCGGCACGTGGAGTACCCGAACATCGCCGACGATGACGCGATCTCGAACGAAGTGAAGATTGATCTCCACATGCTTGGTCCGCTGGTGCTGCACCGGGTTGGTGGAGAGGTAGACGGCGCTGACGTTGTCGCAGTAGACCAACATGCTCCTGGAGAGGGGACTATGGAGCTCGGCGAGGAGCTAGCGGAGCCACGCAGCCTCTGCCACGCCTTTGGCCACGGCACGGTACTCCGCCTTGGCGCTCGAGCGGGAGACGACCGGTTGGCGCTTCGACGACTAGGACACCAGATTGCCGCCTAAGAAGACGGCATAGCCGGAGGTGGAGCGCCGAGTGTCTGGGCACCCGGTCCAGTCAGCGTCGGTGTAGACGACCAGCTCGGAGGCGGTTGATCGGTGAAGAAGCAGCCCGTAGTCGACGGTGCCCCGGAGGTAGCGGAGGAGGCGCTTAAGAGCCGCGAGGTGGGGCTCCCGAGGGTCGTGCATATGGAGACAGACCTGCTGCACGGCGTAGGAGATGTCCGGCCTGGTGAAGGTGAGGTACTGAAGGGCACTAGCAAGACTCCTGTACCCGGTGGGGTCCTCGACTGGGTCACCCTCGACCTCAGAGAGCTTCACATGCATGTTGACTGGGGTGGAGCAGGGCTTGCAGTCAATCATCTTGGCTCGCTCTAGAATGTCAAGAATGTACTGCCTCTGGTGGAGAAGGAGTCCTAAGGGGCGAGGCTCAGCAGTGACCCCCAAGAAATGGTGAAGCACACCCAAATCCTTGACCGGAAACTCTCGCTGAAGCGCGTCGATGAGGCGGCGAAGAAGTGACTGACTGGAGGCGGTGAGGACGATGTCATCCACGTAGAGAAGCAAGTAGGCAGTCTCTGCTCCATGATGGTGGACGAACAGAGACGTGTATGACTTGGCCTCCACGAAGCCCAGTGTCACCAGGAACGTAGCTAGTCTGGAGTGCCACGCCCGGGGGCCTGCTTGAGGCCATAGAGGGATCTGTTCAGCTGGCAGACCATGTCAGGGCGAGAGGAGTCCACGAACCCCGCCGGCTAACAGCAGTAGACAGTCTCGGTGAGGGCGCCATGCAGGAAGGCGTTCTTGACGTCGAGCTGGTGGACTGGCCAGGAGCGAGCAAGGGCCAGTGAGAGCACCGTGCGGACGGTGGCCGGCTTCACAACCGGGCTGAAGGTCTCATCGTGTACCATCGGCCCGCCGCTTGTGCGTCCAGATCCACTTGCCGGTGACGACGTTGGCGCCAGGCGGACGGAGCACCAGATCCCACGTCTGGTTGGCGACGAGTGCCGCGTACTCCTCCTCCATCGCCCGATGCTAGTGGGGGTCCAGCAGGGCAGTGCGGACGCAGGAGGGTACCGGAGAAACCTACGAGTCCCTGGACGTGGCCGCCTGGAACCGGGGCGCCAGGGTACCAGCCGCGTGCCGCGTCACCATCGGGTGGACGTGCCGCGAGTCGCGGTGAAGGAGCGGCGGGTGGTACACCGGCGTCTCGACACGTGCCGCTAGTGGCCACAGCGAAGGTGTAGGTGTCCCTGGCAGGGACTGGGCCACCGGGGGCGCCGCCGGAGGAGAGGTCACCGGTGGGGACGGTGGCGGTGGTGGTGACGGTGGCGGCGGTGGTGCGAACCCCGGCGGCGTTACCCGGCGCTGGTAGATGCGTACCGACTGGGCGAAGCGTGTCGGAGGGGCCGGCGGCGGCGGTCCCGCGGCCGGCGACGTGGGCACCAGGGGCTGGCGCTGGTAGCCCGCACGCGGTGTAGGCCCGCTCGGCCCGGGGGCAGTCGGAGACGGGGCCCACGGAGAGGCGACACCACCGTAGGTGACACCACCGGACTCAGGCAAGGCACCGAACCGGGAGTAGTACAGACAGGCGGCGAGCGAGTACCTGCAGAGAGAGGAAGTATAGGTGGCTCGACCATCGCATCAGTCGGAAAAAGAGTGAAGAGGTCAAGGTCAGGGTCGGAGGAGGGTGGTGTGGTGGAGCCGGAGTAGGGAAACATGGACTCATCAAACACCACATGGCGAGAGATGAGGACCCGACGAGAGGAGAGGTCAAAGCAGCGGTAGCCCTTGTGGTCCGAGGAGTACCCGAGAAACACACAGAGGGTGGAACGGGGTGCTAGCTTGTGAGGAGCAGTGGCAGCGGTGTTCGGGTAGCAAGCACACCCGAAGACACGGAGATGGTCATAGCGTGGAGGGGTACCGAAGAGTGCCTGGTGAGGAGTGGGAGTCGGGCACGCAGTGGAAGGGAGACGGTTGAGGAGGTAGGTAGAGGTGTGGAGGCCCTCGGCCCAGAAGCGTGCCGGTAGGTGCGCCTGGAGAAGAAGAGTGCGGATGGTGTCGTTGGTCGTGCGGATCATGCGCTTAGCCTTGCCGTTCTAGGAGGAGGTATATGGGAAAGACATCTGCAACTGCATCCCGTGGGAGAGAAAGAAGTCACAGGAGGTGGAGTTATCGAACTCCCGACCATTGTCACACTGAACGGCCTTAATGGTGAGGCCGAGCTGAGTAGTCACCCAGGCGAAGAAGTGGCGGAGGGCGGGAAAAGTCTCAGACTTGGCACGCAAAGGAAAAGTCCACACATAATGAGAAAAATCATCAAGCACCACAAGATAGTATTTGTAGCCTGACATACTGGTAATAGGTGAAGTCCACAAATCGCAGTGTACAAGTTCAAATGCATGAGTAGCATGCGAGGAAGAAGAAGAAAAAGGAAGACAAACATGGCGGCCAAACTAGCACGCATGACAAAGATGCTCATCGTGTGATCTAGTACATGGGATAGTGGCACGATGAGTAAGCTGCATCAAGGCATCACGTCCGGGGTGACCAAGGCGACGATGCCAGGTAGTAGAAGGTGTGGTGGCAGCAAAACCAGCAGCTATGTCAGGCGACGAAGACGAAGAAGAGGTGGCATGCGGAAGCCGAAGGGTGTAGAGGGGGCCAGTGCTGTCACATCTGAGGAGGGGGCGCCGAGTTGCCGAGTCCTTCACAGTAAGACCAGAAGAGTCAAACTCGACAGAACAAGAATTATCAGCGGTAAAACGGCGAAGAGAAAGAAGATTGTGGACCAAAGAAGGAGCGACGAGAACATCGGGAATGCGAAAAGAGCCTGGAGTACCGGCGACACCCACAGATGTGACAGGAAGACACGAGCCATTCGCCACCATGATGGACGACGGAAGAGTGGAAGAAGGAGGGCGAACAGAAGTGAGTATACCATGATCAGGAGTGATGTGGTAGGTAGCACCGGTGTCCGCGATCCACTCGGGACCCATCGGTGGAGTCAGAGTGGGAGTCTGGAAGGCAGCAGCCAGGGCGGCCGCGTCCCAACCAATCGGCCCAAACGGTGGAGCAGCCGGCGACGTGGGCCACGGCGAAGCGGCAGGGGTCGAGGTCTAGGGCGACGGAGAGGCGGAAGCGAACCCCGGCTGCGCACCGGCGAACATGGCCGCCGGAGGACGAGCCTCAGAACCAGACCCCTGGAACAGCCACATGGAGATGCGCCCTGACCATGGGTGGTGGAAAGTGGGCCAAGGCGCACCCTGCTGGGGTCCCGTCGGCGGAGCGTGGCCACGGGCACCACTGCCAGCGCTGCCCCCCAGAACCGCCACCGCCACCACGTCCACCACGGCGACGACGACTTCCACCACCCCCGCCTCTACCACCTCAGGACCCGCCGCCCCCGCTTGGCCCGGGTGGACGGGTCGGGGTGGTAGCTGCCAGCGCAGTCGAGGAAGATGAGGACCCCGGGCCGGAGATCGATGCAGCCTGAGCACCCAGAGTGATCTCCTCCAGAGCAAGGTCGTCGCGGACCTGGAGGAAGGTGGGGAAGGGGCGCTGGCGCATGATCAACGACCGGAGGTGGGTATAGCGATCACTGAGGCCGCGGAGGACGTTGAGGACGAGGGTGCGGTCCTCCACGGGGCAGCCCAGATCGCCAAGTGAGTCCGCCATGGTCTTCATTGTGCGGCAGTAGTCACTGACGTTTAGGTCCCCCTGGACGAAGGTGCGGAAGGTCGCGTCGAGGCGGAGAGCCCGGGCCTCGGCGTTGCCAAGGAACTGGCCCTCGATGGCTAGCCAGGCAGCTCGAGCATGAGGAAGGTTCCGGAGGAGGCTGTGGAGGTCGATGGAGATCGTCCCCACGATCCAGGCGAGCACGATGCTGTCGAGGCGCCCCCACACGGCGGTCACGCCATGTCGGTGGGGTCGCAGAGGACGTGGTCGTCCAGGGCGTAGCGGCGAAGGGTAAGGAGGAGCAGGTCCCGCCAGCGAGTGTAGGACGGCGAGTCAGCCTCCAGGACGACGGGGACCATCAGGCGAATGTTCTGGACACCCCCAGCCTGAAGGTGGAGCTGAGCCACGAGTGGGTCGACCGGGTCGTTCCAGGGCACCATGGTGGCGGAGGTCGTGGAGTGCCCGGCTCCGACGACCGGCGCGACCGGGATGCCGTGCATGACGCCCGTGGCATGAGAGGTGGCCCCGCCGTCGTGGGCCGCTGGTGAGGCGAGGAGCTGCTCCGCCGCGGCAATTTGAGCAGCGATAGCGTCGGTGGCCTCGCGCTCGCATTCCCACATGAGGGCCGCCTCCCGTAGGCGGGCCTATCGCGCCGCGTGCTCCGCGCGGGCAGCGGCGAGGGTGGCGACGGTGTACTCGTGCTGGGGGACCGGTGTAGGAGGTGGCGGATCGACGACAGGAGGCAGATCAACGATCGGCGGAGGGGGGATCGGAGGGGGAAGGTCCTCCTGACCCTCCACCCCCGCGGGAGCCTCGCCCGCCACAGCAGCAAGGGCAGAGGTGAGAGTCCCTGCCCCCCACGCCGGCCCGAGCGCAGGGTAGGCAGCGGCGGCGTGTGGCGGAGATGCAGCGGCGCGAGCGGCAGGGGCTGCTGCGCGTGCCCAGGAGGAAGAGGTGAGGGGAGGAAACATTTGGAGATAGGAGGGGGGAGGAGGAGGCTGTTGGTCGCTGGCCATGGAGGGGGCGGCGGCGGTTGGCGGCGCGATGGTGTTGGGGCCTGCAGGGGCACGGCTGAGCAGTCGGGTTCCTGGCGTCCTGGCGCGTGGGGTGTAGGGCGGGACGTCGGGGCGGCGTCGGGTCCGGCCGGATGAGCAGGGGCAGGGCGCTTGGTGCAGCGGAGGCTGAGACGGCGGCGCTACTTCGCCGTGACGGGCGCGACAGCCAAAGTCGCGGCGCGGCCTCACGTCGTGGGCGCTGCCGGCACGTCAGCGCGCGGCTGCGTGGCCCTGCAGGCGGGGCACGACGCGGCCGACGCGTCTTCGCGTGGCGGCACGCAGGGGCGGGCGGCCTGGGAGCGCGCGAGGCAGGGCGCGGCGTGCCTGGCCGGCGGCGGCGGCTGGAGGGGCGGCGGCGGCTGGTGGGAGGAAAAAGAAAACCTAGCTGGATACCATGTTGGATAGAATAGAAACCCTAATTGGGCCAACCCTAGAGGGTGGCTATATCATATTCATACATGGGCCTCATGGGCCCCATATACTCTAACAACTTTGCCCACAACTGCAAAGCCAAACCACCAACTCCCTTTCCTAAGCACTCAAGACCATTTGCTTTCAATGCTCATTATGTTCTAAGAAAAGTAGCAAATGGAAAAGTCAAGGTTACATTCTTAGGTCCACCAAGCAAGAGTAGACCTAGACAAATTTGGGTTGCAAAGTCCTTGATTGAGAAAGTCACTGGTCCTATGCAATATAGAGCCCTCAAAACTCATTATTGATTTGTCTGTGGATGTAGGTGAACTACAAGACCGGTGGGAGCCATTGGGTTATTGACAGTGGATGCACACAACATATGACAGTCAACCCACGGATGTTCACCTCACTTGATGAGAATGTTGATGGACAAGACAAAATCACATTTGGGGATAATTCAAAAGGGAAAGGTCAAGTACTTGACAAGGTGGCAATTTCAAATGATCTATCAATTTCAAATGTTCTCTTGGTTTCACCTTTGAGCTTCAACTTATTATCAGTGGGTCAACTCTGTGATCTTGGACTTCAATGCTTATTCACTCCAACAGAGGTTATTGTATCAAAAATGGATGGTGAATCAATGGTGTTCAAAGGATTTAGATACAACAATCTCTACTTAGTGGATTTCACCTCTGAATATGCAGACTTAAGAACTTGCCTCTTTACCAAAGCATCACTTGGATGTCTTTGGCATAGGAGGCTTGCACATGTTGGAATGAGCACACTCAAGAAAGTATTAAAGAAGGACATGGTTAGAGGATTAAAGGATGTTGTATTTGAAAAGAAAAAGCCTTGTAGTGCATGTCAAGCTAGGAAGCAAGTTGCTAACACACATCCTACAAAAGCTTTCATGCCAACATCAAGGCCACTAGAACTACTTCATATGGATTTATTTGGACCTACAAATTATGTAAGTGCTGGTGGCAACCTCTACTGTCTAGTGATAGTTGATGATTTCTCAAGATACACTTGGGTGTTCTTTCTCCATGATAAATCTAAAGTTGCATCTATATTCAAGAAGTTTGCCAAGAAAGCTCAAAATGAATTTGATTGCAAGATCAAGAAGATTAGAAGTGATAATGGTAAATAATTTGACAACACCAAGGCACATGAATATTGTGATGAGATTGGGATCAAGCATGAAGTGTCAGCAACATATACACCTCAACAAAATGGAGTTGTTGAAAGGAAAAACAGGACCTTGATCACACTTGCAAGAACAATGATTGATGAGTATAACACACCGGAGAGGTTTTGGGCTGAAGCTATCAACACTGCATGTTATGCATCAAACAGGCTATTTCCTCACCGGCTGCTTGTGAAGACTCCCTATGAACTGCTAAATGGGAAAAAGCCAGACGTCTCCTTCTTCCGGGTGTTTGGATGCAAATGCTACATTTACAAGAAACGCCATCACCTAGGGAAGTTTCAAAGACGTTGTGATATTGGTCTTCTATTGGGTTATTCATCAAAGTCCAAAGCATATCGAGTATTCAATCATGCCACTGGCGTAGTACAAGAAACATATGATGAGGAATTTGATGAGACTAATGGCTCCCAAGGAGCACATGAAAATCTTGATGATGTAGGTGATGAGCCACTTAGGGAAGCCATGAAGAACATGCCAATTGGAGCTATCAAACCAAAAGAAGATGAAGAAGAGGTGCAAAACATTGACAGGCCTTCTTCATCAAGTGTACCACAAGATGATGAAAAGATGAGAGGCATGCAAATGAAGATACATTTGTCTCTCATGAACAAGCAAGGGTACAAGTCGAATATGTTGATGCTCCAGGATCTTCTTCCCTAGTGGTTGACAGAAGAAACTCATCACTACTTCAAGCACACCCGAAAGACCAAATCATTGGGATTCCTTCACAAGGGGTTATTACTCGATCACATAAACATGCTTCTTTTATTGAACATCACTCCTTTGTTTCTTGTGTTGAGCCTACATGTATAGATGAGGCGCTACATGATCCAGACTGGCTGATCACCATGCATGAAGAACTAAACAACTTCACCCGTAACCAAGTTTGGACCCTGGAGAAGCCCCCATAAGACGCAAGAATCATTGGAACGAAGTGGGTGTTCAGAAACAAACAAGATGATCAAGGCGTGATTGTAAGGAACAAGGCAAGACTTGTTGTAAAGGGATTCTCTCAAGTTGAAGGCTTAGATTTTGGAGAGACCTTTGCACCGGTTGCTCGACTAGAAGCCTTCCGTATCCTACTCGCATATGCATCATGCTATGATATAAAGCTTTATCAAATGGATGTAAAAAGTGCATTTTTAAATGGCTTCATAAATGAACTTGTATATGTTGAGCAACCACCCGGGTTTGAAGACCCTAGATATCCTAACATGCTTACAGGTTGTCCAAGGCGCTATATGGGTTAAAGCAAGCTCCAAGGGCTTGGTATGAGCGTCTTCGCGACTTCCTCATCGAAAAGGGCTTCAAGATCGGGACCGTCGACACAACTCTATTCACAAAGAAACATAACAGTGATATTTTCATTTGTTAAGTATATGTTGATGACATAATCTTTGGCTCGACAAATGATTATCATTGCAAGGAATTTGGTGAGTTGATGTCGAAGGAGTTCGAGATGTCAATGATTGGTGAGCTGACGTACTTCCTCGGCTTTCAAGTCAAGCAAATGAAAGATGGTAACTTCCTCTCACAAGAGAAGTATACCAAAGACTTGTTGAAAAGGTTCAACATGGAGGAGTGCAAACCAATCAAGACACCTATGCCAACAAATCGACATCTTGACCTAGATGAGGGAGGTAACCCGGTTGATCAAACTCTCTACCGTTCTATGATTGGTAGTTTATTGTATCTTACCGCATCTAGGCCCGATATCATGTTTAGTGTCTGTATGTGTGCTAGATTTCAATCAAATCCTAAGAAAGCTCATCTTCGTGTTGTTAAAAGAATTCTTAGGTATCTCAAGCACACCCCAAGCGTTGGCCTTTGGTAGCGCAAAGGAGCTACTTTTGACTTAATTGGCTATTACGATTCGGATTATGCCGGTTGTAAAATTGATAGAAAAAGTACTTCTGGGGGATGCCATTTTTTTGGGAGATCACTAGTATCATGGACATCCAAAAAGCAAAATAGTGTTGCCTTGTCAACCGCCGAAGCGGAATACATTGCCGCGGGTGCTTGTTGCACACAAATTGTATATATGAAACAAACTCTTCTAGACTATGGCGTAGTTCTAGAAAAGGTACCTTTGTTGTGTGACAATGGAAGTGCTGTTAAAATTGCTAATAATCCTGTACAACACTCTCGCACCAAGCACATTGATATCTGGCATCACTTCCTTAGAGATCATGTTGCAAAAGGAGACATCATTTTAGAAGGAGTGAGGTCGAAAGATCAATTAGCGGATATTTTCACTAAGCCACTTGATAAAACCCTCTTTTGCATATTGAGGAATGAATTAAATATACTTGATCTTAGAAATTTTATTTAAAGATCTCAAATGGTGTTGTCAAGCTTGCATTGCATGTTTAAATTTCTTGTATTGCATCTAGGGCTTGTCTAACCTAGTTAAGATAACCGCCAACAAAGCGTGTGAAGATCTCAAATGGCTTGTCCAACTTGACAAGTCTTAGTTTTAAGCTTTTAGAACTTAAATTCCTACTTACTATGCAATTGTTGGTTCTTGAGATATGCATGAGGCACTACACTTAGGGGGAGTATTCAAAACTCAAATCGCTCATGAAAACCCCTAGTGCAAAGCCAAAATGCAAATCTCACCATTTGACTATTTTCTCTAAAAATTAACTAGCCTATGGAAAAATATTTTGAAAATTATGGGAAAATATATGAGGGTGCCAATACCTATCCCAACAGGTGTTCTTTGTGTGATTATAAGTTGGGATTTGGTTTGGTTAAAAACTAGATAGAAAATTTGAAAATTTTCAAAAACTCCCTCTATCTGGGCTCACCGGACACTGCACTATGCACTGTCTAGTGCACCGGCCACGCGCGCAGAACCACTTTTTCCTGTGCGTTGTCCGGTGGTTCACCGGATAGCTACTGTGCGCTGTCCGGTGTGCACCGGACAGGCACTGTAGACTGTCTGGTGCGCCCATAACTCGTTTTTAAAAAATTCTTTCCTGCCCGAGGCCAGGGCATTTCTCTCTATCCCTCAGCAGCTCTCCCTTCTCTCTGGCGATCTCCTCAGCTCACCGCCGGCGACCACCATCTCCGGCGGTGCTCCGGTGATCTCCTCCAGTGTGGGCTCAGCCTTCTTCTCCCTTGGTAAATCTATCCTCAGCACTGCCTGCCACTCACTCTGTCTGAGCTGAAAACTCTCAATCCCTTCCACCCTTTTGATTCAAATTCAAATCCTATCCAAATCTTGTGATTCAAAGTTGTTGTGTAGGTGCCTTGTGCCCTATTGGATCCCCCTGCAGGTCTTGAGCTCCTTAGGGACGGTTTCTCCACCTCAAATGGCCATTTCCCCTAAAACATAATCCACCGCACGCCACGTGCTCGATGAAATGCCCAAACCAGCCAAAAATGATCCAATTGATCCCAAATTTTTCAGGCACTTTCACAATACCACTAGTAACATAGTCGCAAAATCTCATGCCAATCCGATATCCCAAGCTTCAATTTTACTCAAATCCCCTTTTCTAGCGATCGATTCCGAGCCAAGTGCCCAAATTCCACTTTCTTCGCCTAAAATCAAACCAAGCACACACTTCACTCATATTTACCCATATAAACCTAGACAAGAAGTATAGGCTCAATTCCAAGTCATTTTATGCCTCATTTCCAATTTCAAACCTCCTATGGCACTATTTCTCGTTCAAACGCCGTTTTCGCGTCGTTTGACCTTTCGATCGCCATATCTCTCGACTTCTGTGCCATAACACTCTGTGTATGTATTTATTCACATTTCATATACTTATGACTATGTGACTAATATGTGCTCACCTCTTCTGTCATTTCAGTGACCTCGCCTGCCCGTGAGCCGTCTCCTGTCCTGCCTGGATTCTCTTCCTCTCGTGTGAGATTTCTAGGTAGCTATTCATTCTTTTGTCATCCTATCGGCTGTTATCTTCTTGTGCTTAGTTTCTCTCTCTCATATGCAGTCTTCAAGTCAGGATGCTGCGCACGAAGAATGTGTCAGTGCCAGTGGGAGGAGATGACGAGGACCATCCTCGCCCCTTTAGGCAGGTCAAGGGGAAGACTGTCTACTTGGAGCAGCAGGAAGGCCGCAAGAAGCGGCGTTTGGATAGAGCAGCCCGAGCAGCTCTAGTAGCAGCAGCCGCCGCTGAGCAGGCAGAGAGAGGTGATCAACTGCGGATTTCTTCAGATCAAATTGCTTATCGCGTTCGTTGACTCGCCTCTCGGCCTCGCTCCTCTGCACCTACCACTCCCGCTCCTGCTACCACTCCACCTCCCACTTCGCCTGCTCCAGTCACTCCTGTGCCACCCACCACCTCAGCCATACCTACCACCTCCACTACTCCAGCTTCCACTGCTCCTCCTCCCGCTCCCTTTTCCGCTCCACCTATCCCACCTGCCCACTTCCGGGAGCGAGATGAGACCGAGGTGCGACCACTGGCTGCCGATCCCCGATTGTTTGATATTCAGCGTGCTACAGTGGCCCAGGTACGTTGGTTCAGACACGTACCCGTGGAGTCATGGCTACCTGCAAAGAGAGACCCTGCAGCAGCAGATCTTTTCAGCGCCAGGATCCAGGAGCCTTTCTTTAGAGCATAGCTATCAGCCCAGATTGCTCTGCGAGCGCACCGGTTTTTGGATCTTCCTACGTTTCTGCTAGCCGTCGGTGCTGACTCTGAGGTACACCTCTCATATCTGCCTAGACTTCTCACTCTTCTAACTACCAGCGGTAGATATGTTGAGGAGTGGGTCCGAGTTTTCTATGCTTCTGTATGGATCGACCCTGATCACTAGTGGATGAGGTTTCGCTTTGAGCGAGAGGATGTTACACTTCATGCCAGCTAGATTCGCCAGCTGTTTGGGTTCAACGAGTCATCAACTCGTCTTCACAGCTTGTGCTACGACACCTCTAATCCTCCTCGTCACCCTCACGGTGGAGTTGCTCCAGCTACAGCTCACGTCGCGGCTTTGTTCCGACCGCCCTTCTCAGATGGGTCGCGACGTTCTCCGGCAGATTTCACTACAGTGGCCAAGTACCTTTATCAGCTCATGAGACGGACGCTACTGCCGCAGATGGGTTATAGAGAGGCTGCCACTCATATCTAGCTCTGGCTACTTGGTGCCCTGATCTCCCACTCAGAGTTTGATGTTGTTGACTTCTGAAAGTCGCCTAGAGGGGGGGTGAATAGGCAAATCTGAAATTTATAAAGTTTAAGCATAACTACAAGCCGGGGTTAGCGTTAGAAATGTAAACGAGTCCGAAAGAGAGGGTGAAAACAAATCACAAGCGAATAAGAGCGGATGACACGGTGATTTGTTTTACCGAGGTTCGGTTCTTGCAAACCTACTCCCCGTTGAGAGGAGTGGAAGCCTTTTCTTCGCCGAAGACTCCATTTCCCTTTCAATCTATGACTTAGCATGAAATACACTCAAAAACCACATTAGTCATATCAAAGAAAGAGAGATGATCAAAGGTATAGAAGTGAGCTATGTTTGCAAAACATCAATCAAAATTCCTAGAATCAAGAATATTTAGCTCATGCCTAAGTTTGGTAAAAGTTTTCTCATCTAGTGGCTTGGTAAAGATATCGGCTAATTGTTCTTTGGTGTTAATATAAGCAATCTTGATATCCCCCCGTTGTTGGTGATCCCTCAAAAAGTGATACCGAATGGCTATGTGTTTAGTGTGGCTATGCTCAACGGGATTATCCGCCATGCGGATTGCACTCTCATTATCACATAGGAGAGGAACTTTGGTTAATTTGTAACCATAGTCCCTAAGGGTTTGCCTCATCCAAAGCAATTGCGCGCAACAATGGCCTGCGGCAATATACTCGGCCTCGGCGGTAGAAAGAGCTACAGAATTTTGCTTCTTTGAAGCCCAAGACACCAGAGATCTTCCCAAGAACTGGCAAGTCCCTGATGTGCTCTTTCTATCAATCTTACACCCTGCCCAATCAGCATCGGAATATCTAATTAAATCAAAAGTGGATCCCTTGGGGTACCAAAGGCCAAACTTAGGAGTGTAAACTAAATATCTCAAGATTCGTTTCACGGCCCTAAGCTGAACTTCCTTAGGATCGGCTTGGAATCTTGCACACATGCATACGAAAAGCATAATATCCGGTCGAGATGCACATAAATAGAGTAAAGATCCTATCATCGACCGGTATACCTTTTGATCTACAGATTTACCTCCCGTGTCGAGGTCGAGATGCCCATTAGTTCCCATGGGTGTCTTGATGGGCTTGGCATCCTTCATCCCAAACTTGGTGAGTATGTATTGAATGTACTTCGTTTGGCTAATGAAGGTGCCCTCTTGGAGTTGCTTTACTTGAAATCCTAAGAAATACTTCAACTCCCCCATCATAGATATCTCGAATTTTTGAATCATGATCCTACTAAATTCTTCACAAGTAGATTTGTTAGTAGACCCAAATATGATATCATCAACATAAATTTGGCATACAAACAAATCATTTGCAACATTTTTAGTGAATAGAGTAGGATCGTCTTTTCCGACTTTGAAGCCATTGGCGATAAGAAAATCTCTTAGGCATTCATACCATGCTCTTGGGGCTTGCTTGAGCCCATAAAGCGCCTTAGAGAGTTTATAAACATGGTTAGGGTTCTCACTATCTTCAAAGCCGGGAGGTTGCTCAACATAGACCTCCTCCTTGATTGGTCCATTGAGGAAGGCACTCTTCACGTCCATTTGATAAAGCTTGAAGCCATGGTAAGTAGCATAGGCAAGTAAAATGCAAATTGACTCAAGCCTAGCTACGGGTGTATAGGTTTCACCGAAATCCAAACCTTCGACTTGTGAATATCCCTTGGCTACAAGTCGGGCTTTGTTCCTTGTCACCACACCATGCTCATCTTGCTTGTTGCGGAAGACCCACTTGGTTCCTACAACATTTTGGTTAGGACGTGGAACAAGATGCCATACCTCATTCCTCGTGAAGTTGTTGAGTTCCTCTTGCATTGTCAACACCCAATTTAAATCCCTTAATGCGTCTTCTACCCTGTATGGCTCAATAGAAGACACAAAAGAGTAATATTCACAAAAATGAGCAACACGAGATCGAGTGGTTACCCCCTTATGAATATCGCCGAGGATGGAGTTCACGGGGTGATCTTGTTGTATTGCTTGGTGGACTCTTGGGTGTGGAGGTGGTGGACCATCATTATCTTCCTTGTCTTGATCATGGGCATCTCCCCCTTGATCATTGTCCTCCTCTTGAGGTGGCTCATCTTCTTGATCCTCATTTTCATCATCTTGAACTTGATCCTCATCTTGTGTTGGTGGAGATGCTTGATTTGAAGATGATGGTTGATCTTGTGCTTGTGGAGGCTCTTTGGATTCCTTAGGACACACATCCCCAATGGACATGTTCCTTAGCGCGACGCACGGAGCCTCTTCATCATCTAGCTCATCAAGATCAACTTGCTCTACTTGAGAGCTGTTAGTCTCATCAAACACAATGTCACAAGAAACTTCAACTAGTCCAGTGGACTTGTTAAAGACTCTATATGCCCTTGTGTTTGAATCATAACCAAGCAAAAAGTCTTCTACAACCTTAGGAGCAAATTTAGATTTTCTACCTCTTTTAACAAGAATAAAACATTTGCTACCAAAGACTCTAAAATATGAAACATTGGGCTTTTTACCGGTTAGGAGTTCATATGATGTCTTCTTGAGGATTCGGTGAAGGTAGAGACGGTTGATGGCATAGCAAGCGGTGTTGATTGCTTCCGCCCAAAACCAGTCCGAAGTCTTGTATTCATCAAGCATGGTCCTCGCCATGTCAAGTAGAGTTTTATTTTTCCTCTCCACTAAGGTTGTAGAAGGCTTTTTACTTGTGAGAGGATTTGATCTCTCTTGGGAGAGGATTTGATCTCTTTGGTTATGTCTTTGAATGAAATCTAGAGCTCTTGTATGAGGTTTGATGGCTGAAAACTTGGATGCATTGAAGTGTGGTGGTTGGGGGTATTTATAGCCCCAACCACCAAAAGAACCGTTGGTGAGGGCTGCTGTCATATGGCGCACCGGACAGTCCGGTGCGCCACCGGACACTGTCCGGTGCGCCAGCCACGTCACCAGGTCGTTGGGTTCCGACCGTTGGAGCTCTGACAAGTGGGGCCACCGGACAGTCCGGTGGTGCACCGGACAGGTCCTGTTCACTGTCTGGTGCGCCTTCTGACGCCTGCTTTGACTCTGTGAGATAGAGGACACGGTATTGGATGGACTTCATGCCCGGCGACAACTGCCATATGCTCACTATCTTTGCCACATCTTTGCACAGCTGATTCGGCCACCGCAGTTCCAGAGCAGTCTTGAGGCCTCTCGCCTCCTCTTGGGCTCCTATCGTCTAGCCCCTGAGGACCCAGTACCAGCATCTGATCTAGTGACAGACACTCAGGGAGAGGATATGACCTTTCATCAGTTTGAGACTCAGGGCGCAACAGTTCCCGATAATGATGATGATGATGATTTTGGGATTCCGCCTCCACCACCGCCTCCTATGCCTCCACGCTCACATGATCATGAGGCTGGGAGTTCTAGTGCTGCCCCTCCTGCCATTGACCCTGCTCTTGCTGCAATCCTCTAGACCCTTACTCAGCAGCAGGCTCACTTGGCAGCCGAGCAGGCCCGTCAGGCAGCGGTCCAGTAGCAGATGTTCGAGAGAATACTCTCGATGTTTTAGACTATTCAGGACAGACAGGATACTCTGCAGCAGCAGCTTCTGGTAGACAGGGATGAGAACAGTGCCTTCATGACTCTCATGCTTCAGCATACAGGTGTTCAGATCCTCCTGTTCAGTCAGCACCCTCTCCAGCTCTTCAGGCAGCTATTGTGGCAGCCATTCAGGTAGGACCCCTCTTCCTTCAGTTGGTCCTTCTTCCTCTCCGCTACGGCCGGTCACCCTGGTTTTCTCGTCGCCAGTCATCAGCTCCGTCAGCGCTCAGCCGCCAGTGCCACCAGTTCCTGTTGTTACCACTACTGTTGTGGCTGTGTCTGTGACCTCTTCAGCTCCTACAGCTCTTGCAGCGCAGCCTCCGTCCGAGTCAATACCAGCTCCAGCTTCTACGGCAGATCCTGGATCCGAGACTGACTCTGACCCTCAGCTGGCGTTTGTTCTTCTGCCACGACCGCGACCGGATGTGCCCCCGCCACCTCCTTCCTCTTCTGGTTTGTAGGTTCGGGTTCCCTTTTGGTGTTTGACGCCAAAGGGGGAGAGATATGAGAGTTGTGAGAGCTAGGGGAGATAGGGAGTTAGTAGAGAGTCAGTTTGATGTAATATATGTGCTTGATACTCTCTGTACTAGCTCCACTTTTGTATGATGATTTTGGCTCACAAACTCTATTATATACTCTCGATGCTTATGCTGACTATGTGTGTATTGTGTTTTCACCTTATGTGTTATCACCAGTCTTCTAGTTCTTGTTCATCGATTTGATTTCACTTTTATATGAACAAGAAACTTACGATGTGTATGCGCTCATTCTTATTATTATGTTACACACTCTTTCTGTCAAAGATTATTGAGTACAACTAACCATCTTCTCTATTGACAGAAATTTTAAAACAAACTACTCACACAAATCTTGTAGGGTTGTCATCAATCACCAAAAAGGGGGAGATTGAAAGCATCTAGGCCTCTGGTTGGTTTTAGTGATTAATGACAACATAATGTTATATGTGACTAACGTGTGTTTTGCAGAGACAAATGGTAAGTTAGGCCGCATTACAGGTAGATGTACTACAATGGTGAAAACAATCCCGGAGATAAGAACTTGAAACGACGGCTAAAGCGACGAAACAAAAAGTGAAGGTCTTCGTATTTCGAGTGTCAAGGAGTTGTGGACACTCGTGATATAGTTAGGTCTTTTATTTTGTTTTAATCGTGCTATAAAGAGGGGTTGTCGATGAGTAGTTTGACCAAGAGAGTTCTAGTGTAGTGTTGGTGCATATTCACACTCACATATGGTGCTAGGTGTCACACTAGAACATACTCACGAGTTAGAACGAAAACCGATTTGAAAAACAGTAGAAAATAGAAATTAGGGTTTCTGTATGTGGGGCACCGGACTGTCCGGTGCGCCCTTTGTCAGGTGGGGCCTGGTTGGCCCGGGGAAGGGTTTTCCCCTGCGCAGAAACCCGAGAACATAGGGTTTGGAAGTTGAATTTTAGTGGCACACCGGACAGCGCACCGGACTATCCTATGCGCACCGGACAGTGACTGTTCACTGTCCGGTGTGCCATCTGCCTAATGGCTAGCTGTCAGAACTAGTCGTTGGAGTCGTCCGTTGGCGCACCGGACTGTCTGGTGCGCCCATGCACAGCAGATTCCTGGTAACGGCTAGTTGGTGGGTGAGGGCTATTTATATCCCCCTCCACCCACCATATTCATTGTCTTGCTTCCCACATTTACTCCTACACATTGGTAGATCATTGCAAGCACCACAAAGCCTAGTGAGGTGATTAGAGAATCTTAATCCTGCATTTGGACCTCATTAGCACTAGCGAAAGCCACCTAGAGCACACACCACTTGCATTAGGCTTCTCTTGGTCAAGCGAAAGTCTACGGCTTGTTACTCTTGGTGATCGGCATCACCTAGACGGCTTGGTGGCGTTGGGAGCTCGGTGATCATCGTGGAGATCTTGTTGGTGACCCGACTCAAGTTTGTAAGCGGTCATGAGGGATCCACCGCGCCGGAGTGGCAAAGGATCATCTCGTAGTGAGCACTTGGTTCTTGCGAGGACCAAGGGGGAGCGATACCCTTGCGTGGGTGCTCCAACGAGGACTAGGGGAGAGTGCCGACTCTTCGATACCTCGGGAAAAATTGGAGGAGTCTTCTAAACCTTGCTTTACATTCCGCACTTAATTCGAGCATTTTACATTGTGTATTTGTTTAGCAAGTATTTGAAGTATTGTCTTAGCATTATTGTATTTCTAGTATTATTCTCTTAGTGCTAGTTGTTGGGGTGAAATTGGGCTCTTGCTTAGGTTTTAATTAGTGTTGATTTTTAGAAAAGCCCAATTCACGCCCCCCTCTTGGGCATCGTGATCCTTTCACATCGATTAGTGAGCAAAACCATAACCTGCAGTTGCTCTGAAGGAACAATTTATGTGGCCTTTGCCTCTTTTGATCAGAAACTTGTTCCTCTAATCACCTAAAGGAACAACTGACAATCTGAAACTTGTTGAGCCTTCACAATATGAAGAAACAATGGTAGGTGTACTACTGATATTATGGTATTGTTACTCTAAAGAAACAATATGTTCAGTATGTGTTGAGGTGATGCAATTTCTATTTGTTTCAGGTGATATGTGCAACACTTGTTCGCATTGGTCAGCACAACACTTGCTTCAGCTATAGGTTTTTGTATTTTTTGTATAAAGCATACATGTGCATTGGTCAGCATGTGCCATGTATCTTTTCCACTACATAGCATACATGTAACGTGTGATCAAAATTTCTAGCCTTCAACTCTACTGTTTTTGGCATTATGGTTACTTTGGAAGAACTTGTTAAGCTATGTGTGGTGTGCAGTGTGCCTGCTTCCAACAATTGGGTTAGGTTCAGTGTCAAGTATCTAGAGTATACTTAAGCAAACAACATGCTCTTCCTCTCCTCATCGCAATATGTTGATTGGATTAGATTTCATTTTGGCATATTTTTAAAATATTTGTATTGCTGGCAACACCATCTGGAGCCCTTTTGTGAACCAGCATGAGCGGACAACACTGGTGGGTAGTCCACATGCACAAAAGAGGAAAAATTGGTCTTTTTTCCTTCATGATTTAATTATTGTGTCTTCACATATACAGGATTGAAATTGTCCTCCATTAAAACTCTTTTGGTATACATGCATACTTAAGTTGTCATATTTTCTATAATTTTATAACTACTAATTATCGAATAATGTCTTAGGGACCGTTTGTTTCCCTTCATTTCGAGAATCAAAATCTAAGTAATGGAGTAGGCTATCTTTTTAGAATGTGACATTCTATAACTTTCCAAAGTTTATATATAAGCCTATCTCAAATTCATGGGGTAAGAGATGGAAATTGATTATATAGATTTACATGCTACTTTCCTAATGTACAACTTATAACACACTCGTATATTGCTTCCTCTATAGTATAAATATAGCGTATAACTATCTCTCTTATATGATTTAGGATAATATATAAATATATTATATGTACAAATATATTAACTTAATTAATTTTGTATAAATTATAATTAGTAGAATGAAATTTAATTCCAACCAAACAAACGAGCCTTAGTGATTTTTTGGATAGTTTTGAGATTAGTGATTTTTTGGATAGTTTTGAGATGTGTTTATGTATGGTTAGGATCACAAATGGATTACGAAATCTTTTCTCATAATAATATAACATACATTTGTACATAAGTTATCATGATATTATATGTTTCCGTTGCAACGCACATGCACTCACCTAGTGCTAAAATAAGTAGGCTAGTATAAATTCTTGTCATAATAAAGATTGCATAGTTTTTGTACTTAAATTAATTTAACATAATTATCGGTGTTTCGAAGTAGTACCATTGAGTAAATTTGTATATGCGTGTTTTAGATTCGAATAGTGTGCTCAGTGGGTGCAAGAGTTATAATGGTTCAAACAACATGTCCATACTCCAGCCTTCGGTGCCTCGCGCTATCGGCACCTGATTGCTTGTAGCATGGGTTACAAGCGGGTGAAAGATGGAGAAATCCCAAGTCTATGTGTGTTGTCTCGCTTAGGTTCTTCTTTATCGCTTCGGGCTATGGGGTTGTCGTCCCTTTTCCTTTCCGTTCTAGTCGCCTCTCTCGTGTGGCTGACCCCTCCTTTTATAGACCAAGGAGGGGCATTTACATATGGCTTGTAACACCCCTGGTGTTACTGCCACTAAAACTTGAGCATAACATCATAAGCATTGGCATATCATGTGATTGTTACAATTAGAATGCATTCACTAGGCAAAAAGTTCAAACAAGTTGTATTGATGTGACATGTTATAAGTGAAAACCCTAGGGTACAGTGCTTAACCCTAGATTGGGCTTAAAAGAGTAAACAAAGCCTAGTAGGGGAAAACTTCAAAACTCATTAGAGATGGTCATAAAATGTCACCATGGATGAACTTAAGTAGCATCCAAACCCTAGAAGTATAAAAAAACCCTAAATAGAACCCTGGAAAGCCCTAGACTAAAACCCTAGGGGGCTAAGTGCAAAACTAGTGTACTTTTGGACTAAAGTGCAAAAACCAAGGTATTAGGGTACCTTAAGTCATATGGTTCACATAATTGGGGATTCCCAAGTCAAAAGATGTGAATTGGACTTATTTGCAAAAGGCCCTATTTGAACCCTATGGAGTTAAGTCTGATTTTCAGTGGAATGGGCTCAACTTTGGGGCCCTATATCTTCCAAATTATAAAGTTTTTGCCCTAGGTCACCACATCAAGTTTGTAGAGCTATAAAAGGGGAACAATTTTGCTATAGAGATCAAGTCCTGGTACTATGAAAAGTTTTGAGAAAATTGGACCCAACGATGGGCTATCAGACTGTCTTAGGTCTAAAATCAGACTGATAGTGTGATTGAGGCATCTTTGGACTGGAATTCAACCACGGTCTAGTGAGAGTTTGGCTGTGGTTGCTATAGCAAGGTTGTAGCTAGATCATTAGACAACAACTTTGCTACTGGTCGATCAACAAGTTGCCATGAAAAATCAGGAGAAAATTGATGCCAAACTCGGTCTGTCAGGCTGACTGAAGAAAAATCCGATGGTACAGTGATCGGATTGGGCCGCCAGCTCAGAAACCTCGCTGCCGGTGATCTCGCGCTCAGATCTGTGATGGCGTTGCGATTCATGCCCGACCGAACTTGGATAAGCGCCCCTCGGTAAGAAAAATCGCGCTGGAGATAAACTCCGGCCACTGTTCTCACCGCTGTCGTGTCTCGCCATGGTTAGTCGCGTTGGCATCACCGGTGTTCGCCGTTATCCAGCCTAGCTACGTGCCTCAACATTTCACCACGTCGTAGTGAGTCACTATAAGCCACTGGTTCGTCGCCGGTGAGGCTGCCACGGTAATAGACACTAATCACACGCGCCAGTGACCTCTTATTTCTCCGACCGCCGCGTGTCTTTGTCCAATTCCCTGACCACCGCTCATGTCTGCTATAAATTGAGCACGCCGTGAGCTCCGTAGGATAATTACGCATCCAAAGCACCAACAATTGCCTCCAATCGTTCACTAGAGACCGTGAATTGCTCATTGCCCCCAATCTGTGTTTCCGCCACCATAGAAACACCTCGTTGTGGCTAGCTTGTTCCAGGTATGCTCATACCCCCTGCTCCCTTGTTTTAGCGTCCTTAGGTTCCCTGGATGCTCCTCGGCCAGTTCGATTGAGTCAAGCTGTCATAGATGCCGGGAACACGTTACTCATCCGATTGTCTGTGTTGTCATAGTAAAATTGGATGAGGGGAAACCCTCGTTAGGTCTTGAATTCGGTCTCTACCGAAGTAGGGTGCCAGTCATCGAGTAAATCGACCGGTGTAAGCTCGCCAGAGCTCGGCTCTCCGTCGGACCGCGTCGTGGTCTTCAGACTATGAAGAAATAGAAGTCCAGGGACCTTTCTGCAAGTGTCAGTGACTCAGTTAAATAGTGCGCAGGATTCTTCTATAGATATTCAAACCGCGGAGGGCTCCTGTGTAAAACTGCCCCGCGGGCGCGGGCGCGCGTGGATTTCTCCCTTGCTGTGGGCTGGTTGGGCTGAATTCAGCCCAACACTATTCATTGCTTTTCCTTTTCTTTTTCTTCCTGGATTAAAGAATTCCTAGAAAATTGTAGAAAAATGATAAAAATACAAGACCAATTTTGCTAGGCTTCTAATTTCCTATAGTATTTAATAAAAAATAGTTTCATGATTTTTAGTTCCAATAGGGAATTTTGGGACATTTAAAACAGCCAAAAACCATGCTTTTGGATTTTAGGGAATAAATAATAAATCCAAAATTCACTAAACTTTTAGGGTAAACTCTAAATAATATTTAGAAGCCTTGGGTAAAGTTTGGTATGATTTGGACCATGTTTGATACTTAGAACCCAAAACCCTAGTCCCCTACCCTATGAACTTCACTATCGACTCCGCGAACCCTAGTTTCCCAGAGATCCGTGAAGGAAAGTTATATTCAAGACCTTAGATAATAAACATTTATTATCTTTGCATCTTCATGAGCATTACATGAGCATTCATTATTATATTTGGCTATATTTAGAAAACGAGGAGGAAGTAGAAGTTGAAGAAGCAAGGACTTCACCACCACCACCTGAAAAACATCAGGCATGCAACTGCTTTTATTTTGATATCTGCGGAACAGAGCCTGATTCACCAGTAACACAAGGCAAGCCCCGGTGCATTTGCCACCTCCTTGTTACTTTTAAAATCTTTCTCACTTGCTTGATGCATTAGGTGATAGGAGTTGTGTGCTAAACCAATTCCTGCATTTCCTTCCTTGGAATTGATTACTCCTCCTTAAATCCCTGTTTTACAAAAGGTTTTTCTAATGTTTAGCTTGCTATAGAAAAACAAAATGTTTTTGTTTTCAAAAAAGATGATGTTGCAAAGTGGGTGGGATGTTTTTCAAAAACAAAACTTGATGGTGGATCCATCATGGCCATGATGGGTTCAACATCGGAAAAGATGTACCTCTGCTAGGTACCAAACTTTGGGTTTAAAATGATAAAGCTGAGACCGGGCGGGTGACTTGCACAAGAAGAGAGTCTCGGTGTAGTGTCTCCGTCTGAGTCGATTAAGGACCTTCTCGATGTAGGCTTGCTGATCGAGGACCCTTTAACTGGTCACATGCCTCATCATGGGTTAGCTTTGCCTCGGGCAGACTAATACCAGAATAAGATAACACACAATGGGAGTGGAGAGATGGCGAGAGTAGCATGTACCCTCCATGGCAAGAGGCTGGACTGTGGTGTATCTATGCTCTCGGTTGGCGTGAACCTGATCTGGTCTTAAGAACCCCGGTGGTGAGTTGACATATGCAAGGGTTAATTGCTACATATGTCGTGTGATTGGAGATCCTCAGCTGAGTATAATAGATTCGGATCGCCGTAACTTCACGGATATGAAGACTTGGTCACTGCCCTACACGTAGCAATCCAGTGAAGATGAAGGGTTGTTAAGAAATTGGCTAGTGTAGGTCAAGTGAATGAATTAGGGTAGAAAGAACTCTAGTTGCAGGTAATTTTACTTAACCTGACAAATAAAACTGGATTAAGGATCCACTGTTAGTAAGCATTACTGCAAACAGAGTCATTGATTATTGATAAGCCTTACCTTGACTCCCTTAAAGCCAGCATATCCTTGAGAGTCTTTTACTTTGTCGGGTAAGTCTTGCGAAAGTACACTTCATACTCAGGGCTTTGTCCCATGTTGTTTTAGGTGAAGAAGCAACAAACTTTTGTTGCTTCTGTTCCAAGGTGGTACCAAAAGAAGAGAATCAAGACTAAAGCTGCGGGAGGAAAGGTCCTCCGTTAAGAAAAACTTTTTACTGCTTATTCGGGAGGGGTTTTTGCCTCCCATGTTATGTAATAATAATACTCAGCACTCTTATATTTGGTTCTGGTCTGTAATAATCCAACTCTTTCTTACTTTAATATAAGGTAAGTTATTGTAACTGCTTCCGCATTTTCGTACCTCCGATGTATCGTAATGTCTGCGTGACAAGTGAAACGCTCTTGGGAAAGGTAAGGAATTCAGATACCGAACTTGTCAAGTGATAAGGTGCACCTGCAGGGTTGTCTAAGGTCCATTGGACAAGGACAACTGTAGGTGGGCCTAATGACTTGGAAGGTTCTGTCACAGCTGGTATCGGAGCGAAGCCCATCTCTGCAGATATTATGAGACATTTTCAAAAAGAATTTTCAAAGACTTATCTAGAAAATTTCTTTCCTTCTTATCCAATTACCTTCTGAAATACTTATTTTAAAGACCAGATAGTAGAGTGCAATGTATAGAAGGTGTGAATCAACTAAGGTTGATTCTGTAATTATACATGCATCATGCTAAAAACTATGCTAATAAGATTTTCCCCCTCATGGAGATATGTCGTCGCGCACAAGAAAAACCGCGCGCAAGTCTACTGGACCGATTGGCGTACCTCACCATCAACTAGCTCCAAGGCATGAAGACAGTAGTAGTGGTAGCAATGATCCAATCGATCTGGAAGCTCAAGTTGAACAGCTTCGATCAGAGCTCCGTCACAGGAACGATATATGGGTCGAGGATGGTGAGAGGATAAATGAATTGAGAACTGACATCCGCCACCTGCAAGACCAACTTGCTGAACGAGATCTAGCGCTCGATTGGGCTGTTAACTCTCATTCACTTGCTTGGGCCAAGGAAGCCAAAGCTCGAGCCCGCGTGGAGGAGCTTAGCGCAGCCGTGGACAACTTGCAGGTTTATTGTAATACACTACATGAGGAAGTTCATGTATTGTATTCATGCACCCTAACGTACCTGCGGATCCTGTCGGGATGGAAGCCGGACCTTCTGGAGTAGCAGGAGAAGCACTTGGTGGTGAACTAGACCTTTTCAGGCCTCCTCCCTCCATGAAGCTGGTCGATGAATGGTCTCCTACACCCGACAGCGAGGCTACCAAAAGTGATAAGAAGCTAGAGTAGTGTAGTATAGAAGTAGTAATAATGTGTAATAGGTAATGTAATCCTATTGTAAATTCGAGTCTGTATCATTACCTTTTTAAGTAATGTAAAATGGATGGTTTGCTTTGGCATATTATATTTTTCCAAATGTTCTTTGCCTCAGATGCCATCCAAGACTCGTGCACAGGATGGGGCAGGAACCTCCCGTGGGAGGGAAGCAACTCCTAATCCACCCCTAGTACCTCCAACATTAGCTGAGGCCATCGCTGCCTTAGTTAATGCCACGGTCGACAACACCCGCTTTCTACGGGAAATGGCGAGACAACAAATGCAACAGCAAGGCGGGCGAGCGTATCCGCAAGGACCCCACGAAACTTCATATCTGGATTTCTCAGAGACACGTCCCCCATTATTTGTCAAGGCGGAAGATCCTCTGGAAGCAGATGAGTGGATCCGAGTTATCGAACAAAAGTTCGGGCTTCTCCGATGCACGGAGACTCAACAGCCCTTATTTGCGGCACAACAGTTGCGAGGCCTTGCCAGCACATGGTGGGGAAATTATGTAGCCATTCAGCCGGCCGACCATCAAATTACATGGGACGAGTTCAAACTGGCTTTCCGGGAGCACTATATTCCTGAAGGGGTGCTCCATATGAAGCAGGAGGAATTTATGAAGCTCAAACAAGGTGGGGATACTGTCACTCAGTATCTCAACAAATTCAACCACTTGTCCCAATATGCTATCGATCAGGTCAATACTGATCTAAAGAAGAGAAATTGCTTCATGAGAGGCCTTAATGATCGAATGCAACGAAAGATGGCCACCTGCATTGATCTTTCTTACGGAAGGGTTGTCAGCACAGCGCTGGCAGTTGAAGCCAAATATGCAGGCCTAGGAAAACCAAAGGGCAATGGAGGTGATAGGCCCAATCAGGGGTTTGAGAAAAGACAAAGGTTGGTAATCCAACCTTTTAATCAGAATCGTTCTTCACCATGTCCACCCTCCTACCCTTTCAAACAACCGTTTTTATCTGTCCTGCCACTGCCCCCACCTCAACAAATCAGCTGGGTGCCCCTGGTACTCGTTTCCCCGCTCTCCCAAGCTCTTCAATAAGCTGCTTTAATTGTGGAAAGTCTAGACATTTTATCAAGGACTGTCCATACCCGAAGCAGAACAGATCAAATAAGCAGCAGAGTTCTGGGAGTTCCGCTCAAGGCAAGGGAAATGCGGCAAACAATACCGCGGGCAAAATATGAGGAAAACGGGGCGGATTTATTATACTCAAGTGGCCACGACACAGGAAGGCGAACCGGTTATGATGGGTATGTTTCTCGTGGCCAATCACCCTGCATTTATTCTTTTTGATTCTGGCGCTTCACATACATTCATAAGCAAGAAGTTTGTGGAGCAACATTGCATTCCATACAATGAATCAAGGGAAGGGTTTATAATTCATTCGCCTGGGGGACAAATATTTACTAAAGAGGTGGCTTACCATGTGCCCGTAACATTGGCTGAACGGGACTTTCCTACCAACATGATTGTTCTAAAAGGCCAAGATATAGATGTAATTTTAGGCATGAATTGGTTAGCCCAGCATAAACCAATCCTCAACATTGATCTGAGAACCATCAGGTTGAGTTATGGCCAAGAAGAGGTTCTTTTGTCCATCCCCGTAGCCATCCTAGCTAAACCGTGTGGCAGAGTATATGAAGCCATCATACCGGAGATCCAAGATATTCCGGTAGTATGTGAATTCCCGGACGTCTTCCCGGAAGATCTGCCTTGATTGCCTCCAGAAAGAGATGTAGAATTTGTGATTGAGTTGAAGCCCGGTACGGCTCCTATTTCTAGAAGGTCGTACCAAATGCCTCCGAATGAATTGGCAGAACTCAAGACCCAATTACAAGATCTACTTAAAAAAGGATTCATCGGACCAAGTTCATCACCTTGGGGTTGTCCAGCCATCTTTATCAAGAAGAAGGACCAAACACTACGGATGTGCGTGGATTATAGACCCCTTAATGAGGTCACCATCAAGAATAAGTAACCTTTTCCCCGGATTGACATTCTATTTGATCAACTTACCGGAGCTCGGGTATTCTCCAAGATTGACCTCAGGTCGGGTTATCATCAGATCCGTATCCGACCCGAAGATATACCAAAGACCGCATTCACCACGCGGTACGGATTATTTGAATATTTGGTTATGTCCTAACAAATGCTCCTGCCCACTTCACATATCTAATGAACTCGGTATTTATGCCTGAGTTGGACAAATTTGTGGTGGTATTCATTAACGATATCTTAATATACTCTAAGAATGAAGAGGAGCATGTACATCAAGTCCGAAGTTTCCTTGGACTGGCTGGTTACTACCGCCGATTCATTCCAGATTTTTCTAAGCTTGTGAAACCAATCACAAGTTTATTGAAGAATGATACCAAATTCAATTGGTCTTCAAAATGTAATGAAGCCTTTGAGCAGCTGAAAGTGTTATTAACCACTGCTCCGGTATTGGCTCAACCGGACATTGAAAAGCCCTTTGATGTGTATTGTGACGCATCAGGCAGTGGTCTCAGTTGTGTTCTAATGCAAGAGGGCTGAGTAATAGCTTATGCTTCAAGGCAGTTGCGCTGGCATGAGGAACATTATCCAACTCATGACCTGGAGTTAGCTGTTGTGGTTCATGCCCTAAAAATATGGCGTCATTATCTACTGGGAAATATCTGTCACATTTATACAGATCATAAAGGTTTAAAAATACATCTTTACCCAGTCAGAACTTAATATGAGACAAAGGAGATGGATCGAGCTGATAAAGGATTATGAATTAGAGATTCACTATCACCCAGGCAAAGCTAATGTAGTGGCCGATGCGTTAAGTCGTAAGGCTTTCTGTCATTGTCTTACCATGAAGACTTCTGACATTACGTTATGCCAAGAAATGGAAAATCTAAACCTGGGAATGATTCAGCATGAAACTTCAAATCACTTGAAGCTTGAGTCAGTCCTCCTACAAAGAATAATTGACGCACAAAGAAATGATGAGGGAGTGAAACACATTCATGAGAAAATGGAGGCCAGAAAAGGCAACTGCTTCAGAAGAGATGATCAAGGTGTTGTATGGTTTAACAACCGCATAGTTGTGCCTAGGAATGAGGAGATCCACCAGCAAATTTTAGATGAAGCACATCTTAGTCGCTATTCTATTCATCCTGGAAGCACTAAGATGTATCATGATCTAAAACAACATTATTGGTGGACAAAGATGAAGATTGAAATCGCACACTATGTGGCAAGATGTGACACTTGTAGACGTGTCAAAGCCATACACATGAAAGCTACTGGTCCATTACAATCTTTACCTATCCCTACATGGAAATGGGAGGATATTAGTATGGACTTCGTTGTGGGGTTACCCAGGACAACAAAAGGGTATGATTCCATCTGTGTTATTGTTGATTGACTTACAAAGATTGCCCACTTCCTTCCAGTCAGGGTAAAGTATACAGTGGCCACATATGCAGAGTTGTACATTGCCCGTATTCTCAGTTTGCATGGGGTTCCGAAGACAATAGTGTCGGATCGTGGACCGCAATTTGTGCCCAAATTTTGGGAAGAACTTCACAAGGCTTTGGATACTAAGTTGCTCCATAGTTCGGCCTATCATCCTCAAACCAGTGGCCAGACTGAAAGGGTGAATCAAATACTTGAAGATATGTTGCGAGCATGTGTTCTGGAATTTCCACAGAAATGGGATGAATGCTTGCCATTGGCAGAGTTCTCGTACAATAATAGCTATCAAGAAAGCATTAAAATGGCACCCTTTGAAGCCTTGTATGGACGACAGTGTCATACTCCATTAAACTGGTCTGAAGCAGGTGAAAGAAATTTCTTTAGGCCTGATATGGTAAAGGAAATAGAAGAGAAAGTTCAACGAATAATTCATAATTTGAAGAAAGCTCAAGCTCGTCAGAAGAGTTATGCAGACAAGCGACGACAACCCTTGCACTTTCAAGTTGAAGATTATGTCTACCTGAAAGTTTCACCAATGAAGGGTGTATCACGTTTCGGGGTAAAGGGGAAGCTTGCACCTCGATACATTGGTCCTTTTCCTATCCTTGAAAGATATCGACCAGTGGCATACCGACTCCAGTTACCCAAAACATTGTCTGCCATACATAATGTGTTCCATGTGTCTCAATTGAAGAAGTGTCTTCGGGTTCCCGATCGAACCATTGAAGTAACGGATGTTGCCTTAGAACCAGACTTGACATATTCAGAGCATCCTATTCAAGTCTTGGACCAAAAGGATAGAATTACCCGAAGGAAAACTCTCAAGTTTTACAAGATACAGTGGAACCAACACACAGAAGATGAAGCTACTTGGGAAACTCAAGCCTTTTTAGATAAGAATTTCCCAGGCTTTTTAGCTTCGTGTAATTTGTAGAGTATGTACATTTGTTGTAATAGAGGAAGGAACCCCATACCACCCCTGCCTTGTACCAAAAATAAGGAAATAAAGATATGTCGCGTTTCCTTTTCCATTACTTGCCCTAGGACTTTTAAATCTGGGGACGAGATTCTTTTATGGGGGGAAGGATGTAACACCCCTGGTGTTACTGCCACTAAAACTTGAGCATAACATCATAAGCATTGGCATATCATGTGAATGTTACACTTAGAATGCATTCACTAGGCAAAAAGTTCAAACAAGTTGTATTGATGTGACATGTTATAAGTGAAACCCTAGGGTACAGTGCTTAACCCTAGATTGGGCTTAAAAGAGTAAACAAAGCCTAATAGGGGAAAACTTCAAAACTCATTAGAGATGGTCATAAAATGTCACCATGGATAAACTTAAGTAGCAACCAAACCCTAGAAGTATCAAAAAAACCCTAAATAGAACCCTTGAAAGCCCTAGACTAAAACCCTAGGGGGCTAAGTGCAAAACTAGTGCACTTTTGGACTAAAGTGCAAAAACCAAGGTATTAGGGTACCTTAAGTCATATGGTTCACATAATTGGGGATTCCCAAGTCAAAAGATGTGAATTGGACTTATTTGCAAAAAGCCCTATTTGAACCCTATGGAGTTAAGTCTGATTTTCAGTGGAATTGGCTCAACTTTGGGGCCCTATATCTTCCAAATTATAAAGTTTTTGCCCTAGGTCACCACATAAAGTTTGTAGAGATATAAAAGAGGAACAATTTTTCTATAGAGATCAAGTCCTGGTACAATTAAAAGTTTTGAGAAAATTGGACCCAAAGATGGGCTGTCAGACTGTCTTAGGTCTGAAATCAGAGTGACAGTGTGATTGAGCCATCTTTGGACAGGAATTCAACCACGATCTAGTGAGAGTTTGGCTGTGGTTGCTATAGCAAGGTTGTAGCTGGATCATTAGACAACAACTTTGCTACTAGCAGATCAACAAGTTGCCATGAAAAATCAAGAGAAAATTGATGCCAAACTCGGTCTATCAGGCTGACTGAAGAACAATCCGATGGTACAGTGACCGGATTGGGCCGCCAGCTCAGAAACCTCGCCGCCGGTGATCTCGCACTCAGATCTGTGCCGGTGTTGCGATTCACGCCCGACCGAACTCGGATAAGCGCCCCTCAGTAAGAAAAATCGCGCTGGAGATAAACCCCGGCCACTGTTCTCACTGTTGTCGTGTCCCGCGATGGTTAGTCGCGTTGGCATCACCGGCGTTCGCCGTTATCCGGCCTAGCTACGTGCCTCAACATTTCACCACGTCGTAGTGAGTCACTATAAGCCACTAGTTTGTCGCCGGTGAGGCTGCCACGGTAATAGACACCAATCACGCGCGTCAGTGACCTCTTATTTCTCCGACCGCCGCGCGTCTTTGTCCAATTCCCCGGCCACCGCTCATGCCTGCTATAAATTGAGCACGTCGTGAGCTCCGTAGGATAATTACGCATCCAAAGCACCAGCAATTGCCTCCAATCGTTCACCAGAGACCGTGAATTGCTCATTGCCCCCAATCTGTGTTTCCGCCACCGTATAAACACCTCGCCGTGGCTAGCTTGTTCCAGGTATGCTCATACCCCCTGCTCTCTTGTTTTAGCGTCCTTAGGTTCCCTGGATGCTCCTCGACCAGTTCGATTGAGTCAAGCTATCATAGATCGCCGGGAACGCGTTACTCATCTGATTGTCCGCGCTGTCTCCGTGGACCGGTTGATTCAGAGCGCCGTTAGTAAAATTGGTTGAGGGGAAACCCTCGTTAGGTCTTGAATTCGGTCTCCGCCGAAGTAGGGCGCCAATCATCGAGTAAATCGGTCGGTGTAAGCTCGCCAGAGCTTAGCTCTCTGCCGGACCGCGTTGTGGGCTTCAGACTGTGAAGAAATAGAAGTGCAGGGACCTTTCTGCAAGTGTCAGTGACTCAGTTAAATAGTGCGCAGGATTCTTCTATAGATATTCAAACCCCGGAGGGCTCCCATGTAAAACTGCCCTGCGGGCGTGGGGGCGCGTGGATTTCTCCCCTGCTGTGGACTGGTTGGGCTGAATTCAGCCCAACACTATTCATTGCTTTTCCTTTTCTTTTTCTTCCTGGATTAAAGAATTCCTAGAAAATTGTAGAAAAATGATAAAAATACAAGACTAATTTTGCTAGGCTTCTAATTTCATATAGTATTTAATAAAAATAGTTTCATGATTTTTAGTTCCAATAGGGAATTTTGGGACATTTAAAACAGCCAAAAACCATGCTTCTGGATTTTTAGGGAATAAATAATAAATCCAAAATTAACTAAACTTTTAGGGTAAACTCTAAATAATATTTAGAAGCCTTGGGTAAAGTTTGGTATGATTTGTACCATGTTTGACACTTAGAACCCAAAACCCTAGCCCCCTTCCCTATGAACTTCACTATCGACTCCGCGAACCCTAGTTTCCCGGAGATCCGTGAAGGAAAGTTATATTCAAGACCTTAGATAATAAAATTTTATTATCTTTGCATCTTCATGAGCATTACATGAGTATTCATTATTATATTTGGCTATATTTAGAAAACGAGAAGGAAGTAGAAGTCGAAGAAGCAAGGACTTCACCACCACCACCTGAAGAACATCAGGCAGGCAACTGCTTTTATTTTGATATCTGTGGAACAGAGCCTGATTCACCAGTAACACATGGCAAGCCCCGATGCATTTGCCACCTCCTTGTTACTTTTAAAATCTTTCTCACTTGCTTGATGCATTAGGTGATAGGAGTTGTGTGCTAAACCAATTCCTGCATTTCCTTCCTTGGAATTTATTACTCCTCCTTAAATCCCTATTTTACAAAAGTTTTTTCTAATGTTTAGCTTGCTCTAGAAAAACAAAATGTTTTTGTTTTCACAAAAGTTGATGTTGCAAAGTGGGTGGGATGTTTTTCAAAAACAAAACTTGATGGTGGATCCATCATGGCCATGATGGGTTCAACATCGGAAAAGATGTACCTCTGCTAGGTACCAAACTTTGGGTTTAAAATGATAAAGCTAAGACCGGGCGGGTGACTTGCACGAGAAGAGAGTCTCGGGGTAGTGTCTCCGTCTGAGTCGATTAAGGACCTTCTCGATGTAGGCTTGCTGATCGAGGACCCTTTAACTAGTCACATGCCTCATCATGGGTAAGATTTGCCTCGGGCAGACTAATACCAGAATAAGATAACACGCAATGGGAGTGGAGAGATGGAGAGAGTAGCGTGTACCCCCGTGGCAAGAGGCTGGACGGTGGTGTATCTGTGCTCTCGGTTGGAGTGAACCTGATGTGGTCTTAAGAACCCCTGTGGCAAGTTGGCATATGCAAGGGTTAAGTGCTACATATGTCATGTGATTGGAGATCCTCAGCTGAGTATAATTGATTTGGATCACCGTAACTTCGCGGATATGAATACTTGGTCACTGCCCTACACGTAGCAATCCAGTGAAGATGAAGGGTTGTTAAGAAATTTGCTAGTATAGGTCAAGTGAAAGAATTAGGGTAGAAAGAACTCTAGTTGCAGGTAATTTTACTTAACCTGACAAATAAAACTGGATTTTTAAGGATCCATTCTGTAAACAGAGTCATTGATTATTGATAAGCCTTACCTTGACTCCCTTAAAGCCAGCATATCCTTGAGAGTCTTTTACTTTGTCGGGTAAGTCTTGCGAAAGTACACTTCATACTCAGGGCTTTGTCCCATGTTGTTTTAGGTGAAGAAGCAGCAAACTTTTGTTGCTTATGTTCCAAGGTGGTACCAAAAGAAGAGAATCAAGACTAAAGCTGCGGGAGGAAAGGTCCTCCATTAAGAAAAACTTTTTGCTGCTTATTCAGGAGGGGTTTTGCCTCCCATGTTATGTAATAATAATACTCAGCACTCTTATATTTGGTTCTGGTCTGTAATAATCCAACTCTTTCTTACTTTAATATAAGGTAAGTTATTGTAACTGCTTCCGCATTTTCTTACCTCTGATGTATTGTAATGTCTGCGTGACGGGTGAAACGCTCTTGGGAAAGGTAAGGAATTCAGATACCGAACTTGTCAAGTGATAAGGTGCACCTGCAGGGTTGTCTGAGGTTCGCTGGACAAGGACAACTGTAGGTGGGCCTAATGACTTGGAAGGTTCTGTCACATGGCTTCTCCCGGAAGGGAGTGTAACATAAGATAAAAGAAGAGATTCACCCTCAGTTAAACATTGCCATGTGTTGATGTCTTTCCCCGCGTGTGTCTTATGTCGTATCTCTGATATTGCCATGGGACGATACGATTTGTGCTGGCGATGAAAGTTTGGGCACCATCATTACTGGCTTTGTTCAACATCTCTCCCTATGTCGACCTTCTGCCTCTGTAGCATGTCCGTTATTTTTCCTATCTCTATTTAGGGCTATATGACTTCTAGGGACTCGGACCTAGGATCTGTAGGCCATGAGTGGGGAAGACCGATACTACTCGCGCCGCACCTCACCAACTAGCGTAGTTAATGAGACGTACACAAAGCTGACGTTATGGCCAGTCTGACGGATACGCAAAATCTACTAGAATGGGTTTCAATCGATTCGTCTAACCCCTTTCGCCTGCCTCCACCTCGCTCGACCCCTTGGTTCGATGCAGGGGGGTCATCCCGTGGGCGTAGTGGAGTCTTAATTGAATTGTGATAGACAAACACTGCAATATCTGTCTGCTGACTCGTGGCCCCCTGGGGGGCGAGGATCCGAACCCAAATAGTAGCCTATGAGCCTCTGAAGGAAACATGTTGTTCCTTGGGAGGCTTCTTTTTAGTAGCACTTTACGTGCACCAACTAGTTGGGTGTTCTTCACCCCTTTGATCATGAATTGTCAGGATCTTGTAGTCCCTTGCTCGGGCAGCTCAAGCCTCCGTGTCCTTTTCCCTAGGGGCGATACATAATGAACACGGGAGATCATCAGACACGCCAGGGCTTCAATAGGCTCTAGTTCATTGACAATCGTTGAGGGGGCACGACAACTCGACTCTGGGACTCGTCACTATAAGTGTGCATACCTCTCGACCTCATTCTCTCTTTCATGCTTCCATCGCTTGTCATTTCTTTTTTGTTGGTTGGGAGGGACCCCCTTTTCCCCTATATTTTATACCCATGGATTCAGGTAAGTGTTCTATGGATGAGTGTCCTTCGGTGTCGAGGCCAGAGTCTACTACCAGGGATCAAATCCTCGGGTCCATGTGGGGACACGAGTTAGAAGGCAGACATAGGAAGAGTCCACCCTAGAAGGACCTGCCACCGAGTGACACTGGGACACCGAGCCCGAGGACTAGGCAAGGTCGAGTCAGAAGCAGGGGGTCAGGCAAACCGAGAGGAAACCACTTGAGTGGATTCCGCACCTGACCCTTGGACTACCCCATATTTAATGACAGATCACATTAAAATACGCCTGGCACCAAGCCATGGCAGAGAGTCGGTCCTCCTTCCACCCATGGCCTGTGAACCTAGGCTAGAGCCCCACTTGTGACCTGCAAGTTGTAGACATGTGGCTCACTCATAGCCTACCAAGCCCTAGCCTGAGTCCCCTAACGATATATGGAACCCACAACACGACGGGGATCACCAAGGCTCAGGCTACGAAGGCCATGGGTTGGCATGGAGCAGGAGGAGTTAAGATGATGCTTAGGCCCTGTCGCCCATACTTGTCATCTAGACTGGCTTAAAGGAACATGAACAGAGAAGCTCGGACGATGATGGCGAATAATGATGGACGGACTTCTACCGAGGGTAGAACACCTTGTTTTACCACGACGCAGTAATTCCTTACATGAGAAGCCACTTGTAACCGGCCTCTTCCTTAGTCTATAAAAGGAGAGGGTCGACCGAGCCCAAAAGATGGACACTAGAGCAACAATACTCGATGACTTAGCTAGGTAGCAAACACCTAATATGTAGTCCCTTAAAACCAACATCACATAGAGACTTGGGAATTTTCCCTCTCTTGCCCGCTTGTAACCCCGGGTACGAGTAATCAGCAACTAGGTGACGGTAGCGCGAGCCACCAAAGACTAGAAGTAGGGACGTTCTGCTTGAACCAATATAAATCTTGCACCCACTGAGCACACCATATGGATCTAGAACGCACGTATACAAATTTACACGTTGGTGCTAGTTCCAAGCATCGTCACTTGTCCTCCTTCTGAGTAATCCACTCGAGTCGTATTGCGCCTTCTCTTGATCATAAGTCATGCTAAAATTATTAATGAACTAATAATATAGATCTTCCCATGAACCAATAGAGTTTACAAGGATACCAAACATCTATTTTTTGACTAGGGCACCAAGATACATGGGTATATAATCAACCATAATTGAGGGGTCCCCTCTTGTTGTTGTGACGGATAACTAGTAGATCTGAAACCAGACTAATGGGCTGGAGTGACCATCATATGACTCAACCGAATTAGGTTTGAAGTTCCTTGGCCAATTTACTCTTCTTAGTCGACCAGTAAACGATTTGATGATAGATGTCAAGAGGCCATCTAAATTATGATCCTGACAAACTCGGTCGTGGCTATAGTCTATATGTTTAGCTTTATATATTGCATACTCCTGATGATGTCGAAAACCATCTCGACTCTATTACTGGTGGTCACAATCCAACTTTTACCAAAGATTTTTTCCATGCGACGAAGTCTATTCCTGGTCTTGGGTGAACCGAGTTACTGGATGAGCCCCATCACGATGACTGTGAGTCATGATATCTTGGGACTTGGGCACTCAGTCTATCGATGACCCTGACTTTTTTTAGAGTTAGATCATCTTAGGACTTGACAACGCTATGACTCGTCATTGGGGTTGTTGGGCTCAACCCGCGCGGTTGTAGAAGCCATCATGTTATTGATCTGCTTTAGATCATCATGAGCTTGCGCATTGTCCTTTAGGTAGCTATGGAGTGATTTTGTCAAGCAGTAACTTTGTAGGCATGCCATTATGTGTTGGCGTTGAGTAGTAGACTTGTTGTCCATGGAAGTTGACCATCTGGATCAAGTCATGGACATATCTGCCATGCTATTGCAACTCCTCTTAATCCATGGCTACTTCATCAACGATGTTCTCTACATGGTCTAAGATGTGACATTCTGATGTCCAGAATCTATCATGCATACAAAATGACCTTCGAAATCATACGGGTCTGAGTTAGGGTCTGTGTATGAGTTTGAGACGATGTCATAAGATCTAGATTCACCGAGATAAAAATTTGATCATGGGATGCCGGAGCCGCAAAACATCTAGGGTCAGCCTAAGATTTTTGAGTGAGTCGGTAATGCATCTCAGGGTGCCGAAGATGATTTCTTCCTGAAAGGGAAATGGTCTCAATATTTCCTATAATCGATTTTGGTGTTTGACGACCATCACAAACAATATGGACTAACTAGTTTGCCTAGTTGATATTTTTCTCAGGTGCATAAAGTTCACATTAACATACAAAGAAAATGACCTTGGGGGAATTCTATTTGGTCGGAGCAAAACAGAATTGGTGTAGCCTGTGGCGCACCGAACACTGTCGGTGCCTTGGCTGAAGCACCTCGTGAACTGGATGCTCTCAGGTTTTCTCAGCGCTCGTCCAATAAATTCATCGGACTGTCCGGTACACCACCGAACTATCCGGTGAGACAACGGAGCAACAATCAACTTTGCCCAACGGTCGACTGCGCTGACTACAGGCAGTCTGCAACGCAGAAGTCAGAGGTCAGTTTGCAAAGTTAGAATACACCGGACTATCCGGTGTGCCATCAGATTGTCCGGTGCCACAAGAGGACATAATACTTCAACGGTCAATAGCTCTAAACCCCAATGGTCGGCTGACGTGGCACTCACCGGACAATGAACAGTGGAGTGTCCGGTGCACCACCGGACTGTCCAGTGTGCCCATCGACAGCAACGGCTAGAATAGTGGTTGGGGCTATAAATACCCCCAACCACCACCATTCAAGCAATCCAAGCATTCCAACTTCCTCATTCAATACTAGAGCAAAAGAATAGACTCCAAAGACACAATCAAAGCATCAAATCCTCTCCAAGCTCCAAAATCAAGATAAGTGATCAAAAGTGCTTAGTGACTTGAGAGAGGGTGATTTGTGTTTTTTTGTTGGTCTTGTTGCTTGGTTGCTTTCTTCATCTCCCTCTAAACTTTCTAAGTGTTTTGTAAAGTTTGCAAGAGACGCCTAATTGTGTGGTGATCCTTGTGGGGTCTTAGTGACCCGTGAAATTGAGAAGAAACACTCAACTGGCCTAAGTGACCGACTGAGAGAGGGAAAGGGATGGAATAGACCCGGACTTTGTGGCCTCCCCAACGGGGAGTAGGTTCTTTGGGACCAAACCTCAGGAAACAAATCATCGTGTTCATTTGTGTTGATCTTCATCACTCAATTTGTTTCTTCCATCTCCTCTCTCTCTCTCTAAAGTTCTCTTGCTCATATTGTTTTGAGTTGGTTCCTAAAGTTATCTGCATTGATTGAGCAACTCATAGAAAGAGGAACAATTTTCCGCACTCCGAATTCACCATTATTTATTTCTAACCCTAACCCTGGGTGAAGTGTGTGTTCAAAGTTTATAATTTGCATGTTTCGCCTATTCACCCCCCCATCTAGGTGACTTTCACTTCCCCAATGTTAAACATATGGTTGTCATCAACTCTTTGATGATGAGCAGGACTCCTTCTACTTGGCATGCCAACTACCGAAGATTATTCAATAGTGTTTATATGGGGTAAGTCACGAGATTGAAATTTGAAGGTAAAGGCATGGAAGACACAAATATTTAGATATGTTCAGGCTCTTAAGGTAATATAATATCATATGTTATGTATGTATTTGTTGGGGACTTGTCCTCAAATGCTATGAGTTAAGAACAAGGCAACACAAAGAATGTTAAACGTTAATGCCCTTCGTCCATCGAAGCATTATTTCCCTTGAGATATAATGATCTTCGGACGAAGGTCATGAAGGACATACCTTCATCATTACGGCATATGATAATGAAAAGAGAATCACATGAAATGTGAAAGATAAGATGAACATTTATGTATCATTGTCAGCTCATTTCTATTTTATTATCATGGAAAAAATAGAAATGATATCAAGTTACAAATGTACCTTCGGCTTGAAAGAAGGCAAAAGTACAAGCGTGACGCAAAAGCAAATGTCAAGTCAGCGTGAACAGTACAGGAGCACTGTTCATCTATTTATAGGCACGGGACGCAGCCCAAGTAAAATTACACTCATGCCCTTTACATTTGCTAATGACTCTATAGTAATCCATCGAGGTCTAAATAGCCTTTTCCCTTTTAAGTCGGTTCCCCTTTCTGCTATCATGCCGAAGCTCCCCTGCACACAGCTTCGGCTCTACGCCAACCTTCGTATTCTTTGTACTCCTTCACATTGTGGTTCTGATTCGAGTCCGAAGGTACCTGTTCATGTATTATACTCCAGAAACATTGTTAAATCATGTTTTTGATGACCTTCGGAAGACGAAGGCCCCCAACATTAGCCCCTCGCAAGGTTAATTTGTTAGAATAACGAATTTAGATTGCGATATGGACGAAGGCCCTAAGCCGAAGGTTCGAAAAAACACCTTCCCTTTGCTAGAATAGCAACAGTCAATGACAGACGGGGCCCTCCAACTCGGAGCGCGCTGGGCATATAAATAAGAACTCACCCCGAGCACATTTGCTACGCTACTTGCCACCTGTTTTGTTTGCTCAATTTCTTAGCTCTTGCCTACCAACGCTTGCTTGGTTTTTTAGATTTTCTAAGCTTCGGCTTTAAGAACACATTTTCACCATTTCCAAAGAGAAGATGTCTCAAGACAAGAAGACAGTTGCTGAAACGAAGCTAACCGAAGAGGAGAAGCTTCTTGAGGAAAAGACTGCTGGATTCATTGAGTCAATTTCAAAGACAAATACAGAAAAGATTACAAAAGAAATTCTAGAGGGCTTATCTGAAGATACCGATGACGGCGACAGTTATGATGCGGAAAGTGGGGGCGAAGACTCCGAAGATTGGCCCTGGTGACCAAGTCACGCAGTCTTCGGGAAATCGACTATCAGACAGAGTCATCTTGATAACATGAGAGGAAGGTATTTTCGAGATATATCTATTGTGAGGGCTGACAACGGAGACATGACTGTTCCTGTTCCTGAAGAAAATGAAGTCGTAATCTACCGAAGCTTCTTCAAGGCTAGGCTTCGGTTCCCCTTAAGCAGATTTGTGGTTGAAGTTTTAAAGATATATGAGATTTTCCTTCACCAGATTACCCCCGAAGCAATTATCAGAATGGGAATCTTCGTCTGGGCCATGAGGAGTCAAGGTTTGGAGCCAAGTGCAAAATGTTTCTGCAGCATGCACGAACTTTCATATGAGACGAAGCCCTGGGGTAAGGAACAATATCATAACAATTTTGGTTGCTATAGCTTCGTTGCTCGCTCAGGCTCAAGCTGTCCAGTGCCAACTTTTCGGAAGAGATGGCCCGGAGACTGGATGAAAGAATGGTTCTATGTGAAGAATGATTTAAAGGCGAGGGAGGACATTACAGAGATCATCATGCGCCCCATTTGGTCCCGCTTCGGCCTTCGGAAACCGAAGGTAGAAATTGATGAATCAACCGAAGGATGCCAAAGGGCCTTCGACATAGTTTGCTCTTTCATCAGGACGAGGGATTTAGTCCAAGAACATGTGGCCTACAGGATATGGTCATTGATAGACAACTGGGATATGCCAAAAGAGACAATCAGCAACCATAGCGAAGGTGGTTTGATTCGATTGAAATATACCTTCAGGTTTTGTCGGCGTTTCGAAACCCGGGGGTCCCTGGACCGACGAGTAAATTGTCGCCGCATGCCCCAGCCCAGATGGGTCGGCGCGAGACGGAGCGCGAAGGGGGGAAGAAGCAGGAGGGAGACGCGCGTGAGAGGTGAAAACCCGCGGCCTTCGTGTTTGCCCCGCGCCCAGGTTGGGTGCGCTTGCAGTAGGGGGTTACAAGCGTCCACGCGGGAGGGAGCGAGCGGCCTCACGCGAGCGTCGTCCCGTCCTTCCCCGCGCGGCCAACCCTCGTAAGAGGGCCCTGGATCTTCCTTTTATAGGCGTAAGGAAAGGATCCAGGTGTACAATGGGGGTGTAGCAGTGTGCTAACGTGTCTAGCGGAGGAGAGCTAGCGCCCTAAGTACATGCCATCGTGGCAGCCGGAGAGGTTTTGGCACCCGGTTCGTGTGATGTCGTGGCCGTCGGAGGAGCGCCGGAGCCTGGCGGAAGGACAGCTGTCGAGGCTGTCGAGTCCTTGCTGACGTCCTTTGCTTCCGTAAGGGGGCTGAGAGCTGCCGTCGTCATAGAGCATGCGGGGCGCCATCATTACTCGTATAGTGGAGCGAGCCAGATGGGACGCCGGTCTTGTTCCCCGTAGCCTGAGTCAGCTTGGGGCAGGGTAATGATGGCGCCTCCTGTTGACGTGGCCGGTCCGCGCTCTGGGTTGGGCGAGGTGGAGGCTCCTCCGAGGTCGAGGTCGAGTCTGTCTTCCAAGGCCGAGGTCGAGTCCGAGCCCCGGGTCGGGCGAGGCGGAGACCGTCGGCTGCGGCCAGGGCCCCAGTCCGAGCCCTGGGGTCGGGCGAAGCGGAGTTTGTCGTCTTCCGGGGCTGAGCCCGAGTCCGAGCCCTAGGGTCGGGCGAAGCGGAGTTCGTCGTCTTCTGGGGCTGAGCCCGAGTCCGAGCCCTGGGGTCGGGAGAAGCGAAGTTCGTCGTCTTCCGGTGCTGAGCCCGAGTCCAAGCCCTGGGGTCGGGCGAAGCGGAGTTCGTCGTCTTCCGGGGCTGAGCCCGAGTCCGAGCCCTGGGGTCGGGCGAAGCGGAGTTCGTCGTCTTCCGGGGCTGAGCCCGAGTCCAAGCCCTGGGGTCGGGCGAAGCGGAGTTCGTCGTCTTCTGGGGTTGAGCCCGAGTCCGAGCCCTGGGGTCGGGCGAAGCGGAGTTCGTCGTCTTCCGGGGCTGAGCCCGAGTCTGAGCCCTGGGGTCAGGCGAAGCGGAGTTCGTCGTCTTCTAGGGCTGAGCCCGAGTCCGAGCCCTGGGGTCGGGCGAAGCGGAGTTTCCCATGGCGCCTAGGGCCAGACTTGGCTGCTGTCAGCCTCACTCTGTCGAGTGGCACAGCAGTCAGAGCGGCGCAGGCGGCGCTGTCCTCTTGTCAGACCGGTCAGTGGAGCGGCGAAGTGACTGCGGTCACTTCGGCTCGGTCGACTGGAGGGCGTGCGTCAGGATAAAGGTGTCAGGCCACCTTTGCATTAAATGTCCCTGCGATTTGGTCGGTTGGCGTGGTGATTTGGCCAAGGTTGCTTCTTGGTGAAGACTGGGCCTCGGGCGAGCCGAAGGTGTGTCCGTTGCTGGAGGGGGGGCCTCGGGCGAGACGTAGATCCTCCGGGGTCGGCTGCCCTTGCCCGAGGCTGGGCTCGGGCGAGGCGTGATCTCGTCCCTCGAATGGACCGATCCCTGACTTAGTCACACCCATCAGGCCTTTGCAGCTTTGTGCTGACGGGGGTTACCAGCTGAGATTTAGGAGTCTTGAGGGTACCCCTAATTATGGTCCCCGACAGTAGCCCCCGAGCCTCGAAGGGAGTGTTAATACTCGCTTGGAGGCTTTTGTCGCACTTTTTTGCAAGGGGACCAGCCTTTCTCGGTTGCGTTTTGCTCCGGTGGGTGCACGCGAGCGCACCCGCCGGGTGTAGCCCCCGAGGCCTCGGAGGAGTGGTTTGACTCCTTCGAGGTCTTAGTGTGTTTCGCAACACTTCGGTTGGTCTGGTTGTTCCCTTATGCGAGCTGGCCGTAGCCCGGGTGCACGGTCGGGTCCCAAGTTCTTGGGCTGGTATGTTGACGCTGTCAACGGTTTGGCCGGAGCCGGGTTTGCGAGAGCAGCCCCCGAGCCTCTGCACAGGGCGAGAGGACGGTCAAGGACAGACTCGACTTTTTTACATACACCCCTGCGTTGCCTTTCCGCAAGGAGGAGGGGGGGAAAGCGCCATGTTGCCCTCGGAGGGCGCCGAACATGGTGTCTCCAGTGAGCTGCTGACGGGTAATCCGAGTGGACGCCCGTGCCCCATTTGTTAGGGGTCAGCTAGAGGCCCGGAGGCGCGCTCCAAAAGTACCTGCGGGTGATCTGCCGGACCCGGTCCCCTTTTGACGGGGTCCGAGGGCTCGATGCCTCCCTCTGATGGGATTCCATTACAAGATCGTTCCCGCTGGTCTCGGAAATGTCCTAGGGTACCTCGGGAGCGTAGCCCGAGCCTTGGTTATGTATCGAACGTACCCAGGGTCATCCCTCGCTCTGTGTCTGAGGCGGCTGTGAACCCTTCGAGGGCCAGCCTACGAACCCCTGATCAGTAGTGGGCGTGGAGCCTGAGTGGCCTGAGGCGGCCGTTGAAGCCTTCCGAGGGGCCGGCCTTCGAACCTCTGACCAGTAGTGGGTGCGGAGCCCAAGCGCTCTGAGGCGGCTGTTGAACCCCTCCGAGGGGCCAGCCTTTGAACCTCTGATCAGTAGGGAGGCTCGGGGCCTGTTTCCTTCATGGAGAAGGATCCTTTTCGGGGTATCCCCCTTTCCCGGTCCCTGTTGTAAGAGAGAGAAAGAGGAAAAGGAAAAGGATACGAAATCGAATGATGTGGCGTACCTTTTTTGACGCGGTCATTATGGCGAAGGCGAAGCGTCGCTCGCTTCTCCTGCCAGAGGCGCCACCTGTCCCACCGCGGAGTTAATGCGACGGGGCAAGTGGTTCGCGGGGCAGCCGTTGCGCGTGCGCGAGCCGTTCGAGGAACGGAACCCGGGCGCGCTGTCTTCACGCCGTGGGAGAGGGTTCCCTTGCTGTCCCTGGATGGGACGTAAGCTTGGCTGACGACGTGACCGCTGCTTCCACCCGCCTGCCACCGCCATTACTGCCAGCCCACTTTTGGTCGTATTGACCGTTGCGCCTGGCTGGCACTATTGGGCCACACGCAGGGTCGCCTCGAGTCGCGGTACTGGTTCCGCAGTCGAGGAGGCACGGTAGTGGCGCAAGGGGCGGCGCGGCTGCTCGCACGTAGCAACCGGCGCGCCGGTTGCATGACGTGTGGGCCTGGGCCTCCATGCTTGGTGCGTTGGAAGTCGGAGGGGTGCGCCCCACTTGGCGCGGTTGCATGCCGACTGCATGGCTGTCCGCCCTTTCACCCGCCGGTCTGGGCGAAAGTAGAGGAATGCTCGTAACCGCTGGGCAGTTGCATGCACCGCGCGCGGCGGTTTGGCTTCTTCTGTTCTGGGCCAGCCTGCATGACGCGTGGGACCCAGCCCCCGCGCCGTAGGGGGAGGACCTTGGAGCGTGTTGGAGAAGACTCAGCCCGCGACGGCTGGGGATGCAAGTAGGGAGAGTTGCCTTTAAAAGGAGGGTGACCCCCTTGAAAGGCGACCATGTCTTCGCGCTCCCTTATGCATCGTGTCTTTCCACCTTTCGAGCCCCCGGATGGGGAACACCCGCAATCCTTCCGCCTTGTCGTTGGAGGAACGCAACTTCGTGGAAGTTGGTACCTTTCAGCCATCGTTCGGCTTCAAGGATTTTCATCATGCAGCCCGGCTGCACCCCCTCACCGGTGGTCACCCAAGACGGTGACCACCAGCCCCTGGGTGGGGAGAAGCAAGCCGGGCTGCGATCTTGGTCCCGCCCTCAGCTTCAAGGATGTTCATCATCCTGGCTGGGGCGGGGGCCGGGCTAAGCCAGAGCTCTACCTCCCACGCGGGTTCGTGGGTCAGCCTCTCCTTCAGCATTCAAGGGAGATGGCGCTCACTGGCCCTGCGAGAGGGGCGGACTTTGACAACGTGGTGCTGGTCGACGGCGGGCGTCATCAGCTTCAGCGCGTTGGGCTCGCCGGCTTGGCTCCCGGTGCCCCCTCCCGCCGCAAGGGCGGTTGTCGCGCCGTGCGCACGGGAGGACCGCCCAAGACGTCACGCGCTGCTAGGGCAGCGTTCGTGTTCTGGGGCTGTCCTGCCTTTGCACCGGTACGGCGCCTCCGCGCGGAGGTCGGTGCCCCGCTTGTCTGGGAGGATTCGAGTGGGGATCTGCCGATGGGCTGACGGCTCCTGTTGTCGGTGCCGAGGTGGAGGCGGCTCGAGAAGTCCTCGTCGCCGACGGGATCACCGCCACCATCCGCGCTCCGGGCCTCCGGCTCTTTGTACTTGTCCTCGCCCCTCGAGCGTCGGCGTGGGCGAGGGCAAGGTTGCAGCGGCGTCCGCCCTGAGGCCATTCCTGCTGCAGTTCGGCCACCCGGAGCGGGGGTCGTTGTCGTTGTTGCTGGAGCGGGCGACGGCGAGCCATCCGTCGGCCTTCTGTTGCTCCGCAGGCCCCCCCAATCGTGTGGGGTTGTTCGTACCTGCGGAAGTGGAACCGGGGTTCCGTTTGTAATGGCACTTTGAATGCCAGTCTTTTTGTTCATTGTGGCCGTCGGGGCCTGAACATTTATGTATTTGCGGCACGGAGCCGTGTTTTTTCCTCATTTCGAGCACTAAGACTCGCCTGTCGGCTAACTGAACCGCTTCACCAAGCGTGAGTCGCCTCGTGCAAAGGTGACGAGTGAGGTATTCGTATCCCGGAGGCGTAGGAGTCCCTCGGCTCGGTCGGCCTTGCCGTCCGAGGCTTCTCTTGCTTAGTTAGAGGAAACCCTCGGCCGCTCTCTGATGAGCCGAAGCCGGAGGTAGCGGTGTCAGCACGGACAGAGGCTGAGTTGGCTCGAAAAGAAGACTTGGTCGGCCAGAGCCTGGCCGGGTCGTCCACTGGCGGGACCGACGCCGGAGTTGAGTTGCCGAGGCCTCGGGCCGGGCTGATGTCTTCGAGGGACAGCTGGCCGGGGCCTCGGGGTGGCCGGCCAAGCCATCTGCTCGAGCCGGATTCCTGGAGAAGACCCTGGCGGTGATGGCCCGGGCGTGGTGCTGATGTCGTCCTTCAGAGTGGAGATCCTCCGACCGCGTCGCCGTCCGAGGCTAGGTCTGACCTCGCCGAAGGTGTAGTTGACGCCGAGGGTGCTGCTGCTCCCTTCAACTGTCAAGATCCGAGCCTGCAGGGTCGGATTATCTTGTAGTGTGTGTATGTTTTCTGCGGCCGCCGAGGCCCAAACACACCATCGTCGTGTTGTAAAGCTGCATTCTTTTCCCCTTGTTTCGAGTATCTAGACTTATTTGTCGGTAACAGAATTGTTTGTGCGAGCGAGAGTTACTTTTCACAGAAGGTGATGAGTGAGGTATCCGTATCCCGAAGGCGTAGGAATCCCTCGGCTCGGTCGGCCTTGCCGCTTACGCGCACTCTTACTCGTCCATAGGGTTCTGTCACTGACGCAGTCGAGAAGGCCCGAAAAATCGTTTCGGCAGAGGAGCTTTCGAGCGTGAAAACTTGTTCGGTCCGCGGAATCACCTATCCGAGCGCGAGTTACTTATCGCAGAAGGTGATGAGTGAGGTATCCGTATCCCGGAGGCGTAGGAGTCCCTCAGCTCGGTCAGCCTTGGCTGCTTACGTGTACTCCATCGTTTTCAGGATCCACTTTCGAAGTAGTCGAAAAGCACGAAAGACATTCTGGCAGAAAAGATCTTTTTCCGAGGAAAATTTTGGCGCAAAGGGGGTTCCCCCCTTTTAGCCCCCGAGGGAGGGTCGGGCTTTGCCGAGGCAAGGCTGACCCTTCCTTGATGACTAAACTTTGCGTGTGAACGAGGTATGCGAACAACTTGAAAGCATCTTAAGGGTAGAAGCGACGTAGCTGTTGGATGTTCCAAGCGTTGTTGTAGACCTCGCCTTGACTGTTGGCCAGCTTGTACGTTCCGGGCTTCAGAACTTTGGCGATGACGAACGGCCCTTCCCAGGGAGGCGTGAGCTTGTGTCGCCCTCGGGCGTCTTGTCGCAGCCGAAGCACCAGGTAGCCCACCTGGAGGTCTCGGGACCGAACCCCTCGGGCGTGGTAGCGTCGCAGGGACAGCTGGTACCGCGCCGAGTGTAGTAAGGCCATGTCCTGAGCCTCTTCCAGCTGGTCCAGTGAGTCTTCTCGATTAGCTTGATTGCTTCGGTCGGCGTAGGCCCTCGTCCTCGGGGAACCGTATTCTAAGTCTGTGGGCAAGATGGCCTCGGCCCCATAGACTAGAAAGAACGGTGAGAAGCCCGTGGCTCGGCTCGGCGTTGTCCTCAGACTCCAGACCACCGAGGGGAGTTCCTTCATCCACCGCTTGCCGAATTTGTTGAGGTCGTTGTAGATTCAAGGCTTGAGTCCTTGTAGAATCATGCTGTTGGCACACTCTACTTGCCCATTCGTCATGGGGTGAACCACGGCGGCCCAGTCTACCCAGATGTGGTGATCCTCGCAGAAGTCCAGGAACTTTCTGCCGGTGAACTGGGTGCCGTTGTCGGTGATGATGGAGTTTGGGACCCCAAAGCGATGGATGATGTTGGTGAAGAATGCCACCGCCTGTTCGGACCTGATGCTGTTTAGGGGTCGGACCTCGATCCACTTGGAGAATTTGTCGATGGCGACCAACAGGTGCGTGTAGCCCCCGGGTGCCTTCTGCAAGGGGCCGACTAGGTCCAGACCCCACACAGCAAACGACCAGTTGATGGGTATGGTCTACAGGGCCTGAGCGGGCAGGTGGGCCTGCCTTGCGTAGAACTGACACCCTTCGCAGGTGCGGACAATTCTAGTGGCGTCGGCCACCACCGTCGGCCAGTAGAAACCTTGTCGGAAGGCGTTTCCAACAAGGGTTCGAGGTGTTGCGTGATGGCCGCAAGCCCCCGAGTGTATCTCTTGTAGGAGCTCCTGACCTTCGGCGATGGAAATGCATCGCTGGAGGATGCCCGAGGGGCTGCGGTGGTAGAGCTCCTTCCCATTTCCCAGCAAGACGAATGACTTGGCACGCCGCGCCAACCGCCGAGCTTCGGCTTGGTCGAGGGGTAGCTCTCCTCGGTGGATATATTGCAGGTACGGGGTCTGCCAGTTTCGATTAGGCGTGACCCCGCTTCGCTCCTCCTCGACGCGCAGTGCCTCACCCTCGGGGGCCGAGGGTACCTCGGGCCGAGCCAATGGTGCCTCGGGTTGAGCCGAGGGTGCCTCGGGCCGAGCTGAGGATACCTCGGACTGAGCCGAGGGTGCCTCGGGCTGGGCCAAGGCCTTCTCGGGCCCGGGCGTGTCGTCGGTCTTGATGGAGGGTTGATGTAGGTCTCGGGAGAAGACATCCGGGGGAACCGTTGTTCGCCCCGAGGCTATTTTAGCCAGCTCGTCCGCAGTCTCATTGTAGCGTTGGGCGATGTGGTTGAGCTCGATCCCGTAGAACTTGTCTTCCAGGCGCCGAACCTCATCGCAGTAGGCTTCCATCTTCGGGTCGCGGCAGTGGGAGTTCTTCATGACTTGGTCGATGACGAGCTACGAGTCACCACGAGCGTCGAGGCGTCGGACCCCTAGCTCGATGGCGATGCGCAAATCGTTGACCAGAGCCTCGTACTCAGCCACATTGTTGGACGCCGGGAAGTGCAGGCGTAGCACGTAGCGTAGGTGCTTTCCGAGGGGCGAGATGAAGAGCAGGCATGCGCCTGCTCCTGTCTTCATCAGCGACCCGTCGAAGAACATGGTCCAGAGTTCCGGTTGGATCGGAGCTGTTGGGAGCTAGGTGTCGACCCATTCAGCCACGAAGTTCGCCAAGACCTGGGACTTGATGGCCTTCCGAGGGGCGAACGAGATCGTTTCGCCCATGATTTCCACCGCCCACTTTGCAATTCTACCCGAGGCCTCTCGGCACTGGATGATCTCCCCCAGGGGGAAGGATGACACCACAGTTACCGGATGAGACTCGAAGTAGTGTCGCAACTTCCGCCGCGTCAGGATCACCGCATATAGTAGCTTCTGAATTTGTGGGTAGCAGATCTTGGTCTCGGACAGTACCTCGCTGATGAAGTAGACTGGCCTTTGGACGGGCAATGCATGCCCCTCTTCTCGTCTCTCAACTACGATCGCGGCGCTAACCACCTGAGTGGTCGCGGCGACGTAGATTAAGAGGGCTTCTCCGGCAGCGGGGGGCACCAAGATGGGCGCGTTCGTGAGGAGCGCCTTCAGGTTCCCGAGGGCTTCCTTGGCCTCAGGGGTCCAAGTGAAGCACTCGGCCTTCCTTAAGAGGCGGTACAGAGGCAGGCCTCTTTCGCCGAGGCGCGAGATGAAGCGGCTCAGAGCCGCAAGGCATCCCATGACTCTCTGTACGCCTTTCAAGTCCTCGATGGGCCCCATGCTGGTGATGGCTGCGATCTTCTCCGGGTTGGCCTCGATGCCCCGCTCGGAGACGATGAACCCCAAGAGCATGCCTCGAGGAACCCCGAAGACACACTTCTCGGGATTGAGCTTCACGCCTTTCGCCTTGAGACATCGGAATGTCACTTCAAGGTCAGAAAGGAGGTCGGAGGCTTTCCTCGTCTTGACTACGATGTCATCAACGTAGGCCTCGACCGTTCGGCCAATGTGTTCGCTGAACACATGGTTCATGCACCGTTGGTACGTCGCACCCGCATTCCTCAAACCAAACGGCATGGTGACATAGCAGTACATGCCGAAGGGTGTGATGAAAGAGGTCGCGAGCTGGTCAGACTCTTTCATCCTGATCTGGTGATACCCCGAGTAGGCATCGAGGAAAGACAGGGTTTCGCACCCAGCAGTAGAATCCATGATTTGGTCGATGCGAGGCAGAGGGTAGGGAACTTTCGGACATGCTTTGTTTAGACCAGTGTAGTCTACACACATCCGCCATTTCCCTCCTTTCTTTCTCACAAGCACAGGGTTGGCAAGCCATTCGGGATGGAATACCTCTTTGATGAACCCTGCCGCCATTAGCTTGTGGATCTCCTCGCCTATGGCTCTGCGCTTTTCTTCGTCGAATTGGCGCAGAGGCTGCTTCACGGGTCGGGCTCCAGCTCGGATATCCAGCGAGTGCTCGGCGACATCCCTCGGTATGCCGGGCATGTCCGAGGGACTCCACGCGAAAACGTCGGCATTTGCACGGAGAAAGTCGACGAGCACTGCTTCCTATTTGGGATCGAGCTCGGAGCCGATCCGGATCTGCTTGGAGGCATCACTGCTGGGGTCGAGGGGGACGGATTTAACCGTCTTCGCTGGCTCGAAGTTGCCGGCGTGGCGCTTCACGTCTGGCACCTCCTTAGAGAGGCTCTCCAGGTCGGCGATGAGGGCCTCGGATTCGGCGAGGGCCTCGGCGTACTCCACGCACTGCACGTCGCATTCGTACGCGTGTCGGTACGTGGGGCCGACGGTGATGACCCCGTTGGGGCCCGGCATCTTGAGCTTGAGGTAAGTGTAGTTGGGGACGGCCATGAACTTTGCGTAGCATGGCCTCCCCAGTACTGCGTGGTAGGTTCCTTGGATCCCGACCACCTCGAACGTGAGGGTCTCCCTTCGGAAGTTGGAGGGCGTCCCAAAGCAGACGGGTAGATCGAGTCATCCGAGGGGCTGGACGCGCTTCCCGGGGATGATCCCGTGGAAAGGCGCAGCGCCTGCCCGGACGGAGGACAGATCGACCCCAGGAGCCCGAGGGTCTCGGCGTAGATGATGTTGAGGCTGCTGCCTCCGTCCATGAGGACCTTGGTGAGCCTGACGTCGCCGATGACGGGGTCGACAATGAGCGGGTATTTCCCCGGGCTCGGCACGCGGTCGGGGTGGTCGTCTCGGTCGAAGGTGATGGGCTTGTCGGACCAGTCTAGGTAGACTGGCGCCGCCACCTTTACCGAACAGACCTCCCGACGCTCTTGCTTGCGGTGCCGAGCCGAGGCGTTCGCCACTTGCCCACCGTAGATCATAAAGCAGTCGCGGACCTCGGGGAACTCTCCTGCCTGGTGATCTTCCTTCTTATCGTCGTCGCGAGCCCTGCCACCCTCCGCGGGTGGCCCGGCCTTGTGAAAGTGGCGCCGAAGCATGGCGCACTCCTCAAGGGTGTGCTTGGCGGGCCCCTGATGATAGGGGCACGACTCCTTGAGCATCTTGTCGAAGAGGTTTGCACCTCCGGGAGGTTTCCGAGGGTTCTTGTACTCGGCGGCAGCGACAAGGTCCGCGTCGGCGGCGTCGCGCTTCGCTTGCGACTTCTTCTTGCCTTTCTTCTTGGCGCCGCGCTGAGTTGACGCCTCAGGGACATCTTCCGGTGGGCGGCCCTGGGGCTGCTTGTCCTTCCGAAAGATAGCCTCGACCGCCTCCTGGCCAGAGGCGAACTTGGTGGCGATGTCCATCAGCTCGCTTGCCCTGGTGGGGGTCTTGCGACCCAGCTTGCTCACCAGGTCGCGGCAGGTGGTGCCAGCGAGGAACGCGCCGATGACATCTGAATCGGTGATGTTGGGCAGCTCGGTGCGCTGCTTCGAGAATCGTCGGATGTAGTCCCGGAGAGACTCTCCCGGCTGCTGGCGGCAGCTTCGGAGATCCCAGGAGTTTCAGGGCGCACGTAGGTGCCCTAGAAATTGCCGGTGAAGGCTTGGACCAGGTCGTCCCAGTTGGAGATCTGCCCCGGAGGCAGGTGCTCCAGCCAGGCGCGAGCGGTGTCGGAAAGGAACAGGGGGAGGTTGCGGATGATGAGGTTGTCATCGTCCGTTCCACCCAGTTGCCAGGCCAGCCGGTAGTCCGCGAGCCACAGTTCCGGTCTCGTCTCCCCCGAGTACTTTGTGATAGTAGTCGGGGTTTGGAACCGGGTCGAAAACAGCGCCCGTCGTATGGCGCGGCTGAAAGCCTGCGGACCGGGTGGTTCGGGCGAGGAACTCCGATCCTCCCCACTGTCGTAGCGTCCCCCACGCCTAGGGTGGTAGCCTCGGTGCACCCTCTCGTCGAGGTGGGCCCGACGGTTGTGGTGATGGTGCTCGTTGCCGAGGCGACCCGGGGCCGCAGGCGCTGTGTTGCGCGTGCGCCCAGTGTGGACCGAGGCTTCCCGCATGAAACGGGAAGTCGCGGCGCGATGTTCTGAAGGGTGCCCCTGCCTTTGGGAGGCGGAGCTTTCGGCCCGTCGGACCGCGGTGTCCTCCAGGAGATTCTTGAGCTCTCCCTGAATTCGCCGCCCCTCGGTGGTTGATGGCTCCGGCATCGCGCAGAGAAGCATTGCCGCTGCAGCCAGGTTCTGGCCGACTCCACTAGAAGTCGGTGGCGGCCTTGCCCTGACACCGTCGGCGATGCGGTGCTGGATACCCTGGGGTAGATGACGCACTTCTCCGGCCGGAGGTTGGCCCACCCATTCCTGCCCGATGTCCCGGCGGATTGGCTCAAGTGTTCCTGCCCCCTCGTCGAGCCTGGCCTGCATCTCGCGGATTTGCTCGAGCTGTGGGTCATGACCCTCCGCCGGGACGAGGACCACAGCTAGCTCCCGTAGGATGTCAACGCGAGGCACAGACCTAGGGAGATCACCGTTCTTCGGCATACCAAGATGGTTGCCTTTGTTGGGACCCCCTAGATCGACGTGGAAACATTCACGACTTGGGCCGCAGTCCTCGTCGTCGAGGCTGCGGCTACCGCCAGAACAGTCGGAAAGGAAGTAGTCGCATGCGGTCATGAAGTCCCGCATGGCACTGGGGTTACCAAGTCCGGAGAAATCCCAACAGAAGTCGGGCTCGTCATCTTCCTCGGACCCTGAGGGCCCGTAGGTCGAGACAGCCGTCAGGCGGTCCTAGGGTGACCGCATACGATACCCCAGAGGGTTTGGACTCGCCTCTATGAGAGTGTCCACCAAAGCGAAGTCGCTTGGTGGGTTGAGGCTGGATCCAAAAGGCGTGAGATGGGAATCGGTCGGTACCTCTTGGTCGATGGGCGGTTACGAAGTCACGTCAGGGACTGACTGCACCGTCGTCTCAGGTACGAGGGTGACGCCCAGCAAGTCCTTTGCGAGCGCGCTGGCGTCGTCCGTTTGCTTGGGATTGGCGTGTTGCGGGGAGACGGCGCTCGTCTTTGTCTCAGACGCGAGGTCGATGCCCGACGTGCCCCCCGTTGGGGCGCCGGCGCCGTCGACTCGCTCGACAGCCGACGAGGTGCCGCCTCCTGCTTGGCCTTGGTTGCCCCGCCTCCTCCTCCGTCGGTGGGGGAGGGGACGGGGTGAGCTCGAATGTTGTTTTTCCACCACGTGGGAAAGACGTCGTCGATTCCGCCGCCGGCGGGCGGGCTGTCGGCCGCCATTGTCGCTGTCACGCGGCGGGGGAAGGAGTATCATGTCGTAGCTGCCGTCGAGGGACATGAACTCAAGACTCCCGAAACGGAGCACCGTCCCGGGCTGGAAAGGTTGCTGGAGACTGCCCATCTGGAGCTTGACGGGAAGCTGTTCGTCAACACGCAGTAGGCCCCTACCTGGCGCGCCAACTGTCGGCGTTTCGAAACCCGGGGGTCCCTGGACCGACGAGTAAATTGTCGCCTCGTGCCCCAGCCTAGATGGGTCGGCGCGAGACAGGGCACGAAGGGGGGAAGAAGCCGGTGGGAGACGGGCATGAGAGGTGAAATCCCGCAGCCTTCATGTTTGCCCCGCGCCCAGGTCGGGTGCGCTTGGAGTAGGGGGTTACAAGCGTCCACGCGGGAGCGAGCGAGCGGCCTCACGCGAGCGCCGTCCCGTCCTTCCCCGTGCGGCCAACCCTCGTAAGAGGGCCCTGGATCTTCCTTTTATAGGCGTAAGGAAAGGATCCAGGTGTACAATGGGGGTGTAGCAGTGTGCTAACGTGTCTAGCGGAGGAGAGCTAGCGCCCTAAGTACATGCCATCGTGGCAGCCGGAGAGGTTTTGGCACCCGGTTCGTGTGATGTCGTGGCCGTCGGAGGAGCGCCGGAGCCTGGCGGAAGGACAGCTGTCGGGGCTGTCGAGTCCTTGCTGACGTCCTTTGCTTCCGTAAGGGGACTGAGAGCCGCCGTCGTCATAGAGCGTGTGGGGCGCCATCATTACTCGTATAGTGGAGCGAGCCAGATGGGACGCCGGTCTTGTTCCCCGTAGCCTGAGTCAGCTTGGGGCAGGGTAATGATGGTGCCTCCTGTTGACGTGGCCGGTCCGCGCCCTGGGTTGGGCGAGGTGGAGGCTCCTCCGAGGTCGAGGTCGAGTCTGTCTTCCAAGGCCGAGGTCGAGTCCGAGCCCCGGGTCGGGCGAGGCGGAGACCGTCGGCTGAGGCCAGGGCCCGAGTCCGAGCCCTGGGGTCGGGCGAAGCGGAGTTCGTCGTCTTCCGGGGCTGAGCCCGAGTCCGAGCCCTGGGGTCGGGCGAAGCGGAGTTCGTCGTCTTCCGGGGCTGAGCCCGAGTCCGAGCCCTGGGGTCGGGCGAAGCAGAGTTCGTCGTCTTCCGGGGCTGAGCCCGAGTCCGAGCCCTAGGGTCGGGCGAAGCGGAGTTCGTCGTCTTCCGGGGCTGAGCCCGAGTCTGAGCCCTGGGATCGGGCGAAGCGGAGTTCGTCGTCTTCTGGGGCTGAGCCCGAGTCCGAGCCCTGGGGTCGGGCGAAGCGGAGTTTCCCATGGCGCCTAGGGCCGGACTTGGATGCTGTCAGCCTCACTCTGTCGAGTGGCACAGCAGTCAGAGCGGCGCAGGCGGCGTTGTCCTCTTGTCAGACCGGTCAGTGGAGCGACGAAGTGACTGCGGTCACTTTGGCTCTGTCGACTGGAGGGCGTGCGTCAGGATAAAGGTGTCAGGCCACCTTTGCATTAAATGCCCCTGCGATTTGGTCGGTTGGCGTGGCGATTTGGCCAAGGTTGCTTCTTGGTGAAGACTGGGCCTCGGGCGAGCCGAAGGTGTGTCCGTTGTTGGAGGGGGGCCTCGGGCGAGACGTAGATCCTCCGGGGTCGGCTGCCCTTGCCCGAGGCTGGGCTCGGGCGAGGCGTGATCGCGTCCCTCGAATGGACCGATCCCTGACTTAGTCGCACCCATCAGGCCTTTGCAGCTTTGTGCTGATGGGGGTTACCAGCTGAGATTTAGGAGTCTTGAGGGTACCCCTAATTATGGTCCCCGACAGGTTTAGAGACCAATTTATCGAACCAGACGATGACTGGCTGAAATGTGTTGAAAATACTAGTGATGAACTACTTGGAGCATACTCCAAATCTAAAGATAATGCATTATCCGTGGCCTTCGGGAGCCGAAAAAAGAAAAGACTGAATAGGGTTTTTGATGCTATTGGATTTGTGTACCCTGACTATCGGTACCCGCCATGGGGGCAGAAAAGAAAGGGTGCAACTTCTGGGAAGGATGTTGCTTCAGCTGCTCCCAGCGAGCCCGCGCCGAAGAGGAAAAAGGTGAAGGTTCTTACTCACTGACCGCGCTACATTGAACCGGCTATAGTGCCTGAATTTGGCGGTGAGACCTCTTCGGCTACTGAAGCCAAAGGACCTACCCTCACACAGAGGATTGAAGAGCCGGCTGCAATGCTGAAGGCTGGTAAAATTGAAGAACCGAGAACCGAAGAGACAAAAACATCAGAAATTCTAAGCCCTTCGGTAGGGGTGGAGGCGCCGAAGATACAAAAAGATCTAGCAGCAACCCACAAGAGAAAAAAGGATGGCCAATGTGTTAGATGTGCTGGAGACGATAAAAACTTCAAGCTCTACTCCAGGACAAAACTGACCGAAGCCGAAGCTACAATGAGCCGGGCCGACGTTGAAACTGGGCCTTCAGAGCCCACCAAAGAGAAATCCTCGGAAATTGGAGAAAAGGCAGCGGAAGAAGAAGCTATAGAACAAATTTTGCCTGAAAAATCTGCCGCTCCTACTCCCGAAGCTTTGAAAGAGAGTACTGAATATATTATCCGTTATGCTTCGGGAAAAAATCTCTCTAAAGAAGAAAAACGAGAAGCTCAACACTATGCCCAGAAGCTAAAATATCCAAAGGGGGCATTGGTATTCAACGGCAGCGGAGAAGAGGATTTCTTGTATTGTCTCCCAGACAGCAAGAAGATTTCTGTCTGCCGGGAGATGAGTAGAAGCTTCGGATTCCCGACACTAGAAGACGGGCTTTCGGTGCTGTCGAAAGATGAATTGACTGACAGTTTAGCATATAATAGTATAAAGGTGTGAGAATGAATTTTTTGTACTTAAAAACGAATTTTTTTATTTGCTTATACTCAATACCGCACTTCTTTTGCAGGGCCTGATTCTTAGCAATGCCCTCAGGGCGCAGAAAAATGCTGAAGACGAAGGATGCACTATAGCTCTAAACAACCTTCGTTCCGAAGTTATTGAACTAAGAAACGAAGGTCTTGAAAAAGATAAAATATTAAATTCATTAGTGCACAAAATAAAAGAAGACGAAGCTACTTCCCAAGCCCAACTGAAGCCCAGAAATATGAAATTGAAGACCTTCAAAAACAGCTGGCTGAAGCAAAATTAAAATGCGCTGTTGCCGAAGCTGAATGAGATGCCAGTGATTACTAGAAAAACTACTGGGAAAAAACAGTTGCAGAACTTCGCGTGTCAAAAGAAAAATGTTTTGAAAAATCTATAGAATGTGTGAAAAAGATAAAAACTAGCTTCGCCAATGTTGGCGCATATTCAAGTGAAGATAACTTCGTACGGGGCGACCCCGAAGGCCCAATTGAGTGGATCAGCAATGAAGCCGAAGCTTTTGAAGAAATTCTGAGCGACCGTGGGGACGTCTGTGCCTTCTCTGGTGCAAGAGGAGTTGCAGCTATTTTGGAGAAAGCATGGTGCGAACATGTGAAAATTCTAGCCCAAGCCGAAGCTGCTTTCTCTGTTGACGATACGAAAGACCCCTCGGTCGAAGCAAGCTTAATTGGTGGAAAATTTTTCACTGACATCTGGGAAAATGGCGGCCGAGGGATGGCCCACGAAATAATAAAGAAGAGCGAAAAAGATACTCATGATGCTAGGGAAGCAACGAAAGCAGCTGAAAAAGCTGCGGAACTCGAAAGGCGGATAGGTATTGGTTAATAGCTTTTAACTCTAAGCTTATTTTTATGACTTCGAACTGATTTACGTTTTCTACGGCAGCTGAACTATCTCCTCCCCCAGAGCCCTTCGGGTCACTGGCCGACCCAGAGGCAAAGGAATCAACAGAAATTAATAGCATGGCTGAAACCATTATGGACGAAGTCATTACCCCAATGCTGATCGAAGTTGCAGATAGAGTTTTGAAAGAAGAAGAATAGCTATTGTATAAACATTTCTAGAATATGAATGTAATATTTGCTGGACTATGCTTGTAATATTTGGTGCTCATGGGTTTTGAATGTAATATATAAATGGCTTTGTAATTTATTTCTTTGCGATGCATGAAACTTTTACGTACATACCGTTTTTGAGCCTTCGGCGAAAAAACACCTTCCCTTCTTTTCATGCTTTGTAAAGAAGGGCTTTTATGCTTCGTAAAAAATCCTCCAATCGTGGCAAAAACATTAATGCTTCGTCAACAATAGATTTTTTCTCCACATCAGAATGCTTCGTAAATAATCCTCCAAGTGTCGCCAAAACATTAATGCTTCGTCAACAATAGATTTTTCCCTCCGTATCAGAGCTGATGAAGTTGTATTTCTTCAAAACTTATTTTGTGCCTTAGCACAATTTCACTTTTCCGAAGCATTCTCCGAAGGTCAACATTGTATCCCCTTCTTGTGCCATTGATGCAATATGATGTATGATGTTATGTTATGCGAAATGATGTGATGATGTTATGCTATGCAAAATGATATCTGTGCCAAAGACACACATCCCCACAGTGGAATACACAATCTCTTTGTCGTTTATTTTTCGGCTTCACCGCTTATTTTTCGGTGTATCAGCGCTGACTTTTCGCTGTAAGTTCTGCATTCCCTTAGGAACGTCTTTTGAACTTCTTCGCCTTCTATTTCGGCGGTATTCACGTTGACTTTTCGCGCTTCGCCTTATATTTTGGCGGTATTTGGCTCTGCATTCCCTTTGGAACGACTTTTGAGCAGAAAACTTACACTGTGCTCCCTTAGGAATGACTTTTCGTAGCTTCGGCAAACTTACGCTGTGTTCCTTAGAACGACTTTTTGTAGCTTCGGTGAAACTTATAATGTGATTCTTAGCCCCGCGTTCCCTTAGGAACGACTTTTGTGCTTCAGCGACTCTTTTGAACTTCGTGAGTCTGTGGAGAAGTTATATTATACTATGGCAAGAACGAAGCTATTATAGTAAATTGAAAACGACAAAAGGAACTAGGTTTTCAATTATTGTTCCATATTAAAAAACAAAATGATAACGAATGTAAAAAACTGTTTTAGGGGTAGGATATCGCTTAGTAGATATGCTTCGATTCTGGCACAGTACTATTGACTGTGTTAGCTTCGGACTCCTCCCTGAAGTCTCGCTGCTGATGGGTCTGTTGGCTCCCTTCTGGCTGCTGGCCTCGTGAATATGCAGGTTGTAGTGGTGGCGGAGGTGGAGGCTGTGGCCAGGATGCCTGCGGCTGACTAGCCGAAGCAACAGACGCTGCAGGATGGTTACCCACATACTCTGGTATGTAGGGTGAGTGAAACGAAGCAGTATGCATGACCTGCTTTGGCTGGTTCTGCTGAGCTGCAGCTTCTACTATTTCTTTTTGTCTCTGAATGGTGACATGGCACATCCTTGTAGTATGGCCCTTGTCCTCACCATAGAATAAGCAATAAATTTTCCTAGGTTGCTCCCCAAACCTTCCTCCAAAGCCCCTGGCACCTCTGCCCCTTGGAGCTAGCAGTCGAAGATAGCTTTGTTGCTGCCCCGAAGCTTGCGAGGAATATTGTGGCCTCTGTTGTTGACTTCCTCTGTCGTCACTCTAGGTGGAGTGGATTGACCTGACATGTCTTGGGTGGATTCTCCCTCCGAAGCCCCTAGTCATCTCAGAGAACCTATAGGCTTCCTCCCTTCTTTGGTGAAAATCATTGTCAGCGCGGATGTATTCATCCATCTTTTGAAGCAGCTTCTCCAAAGTCTGTGGAGGCTTTCTAGCAAAATACTGTGCAGTAGGTCCTGGACGAAGCCCCTTGATCATGGCATCAATGACAATTTCGTTGGGCACAGTAGGCGCTTGTGCTCTTAGGCGCAAGAATCTTCGGACGTATGCCTGGAGATACTCCTCATGATCCTGTGTGCATTGAAACAGAGCCTGAGCTGTGACTGGCTTCGTCTGAAAGCCCTGGAAACTTGTCACCAGCATGTCCTTGAGCTTCTGCCATGAAGTGATAGTCCCTGGCCGAAGAGAAGAATACCATGTTTGAGCCACATTCTTGACTGCCATAACAAAGGACTTGGCCATGACAGCTGCATTGCCTCCGTATGAAGATATAGTTGCTTCATAACTCATCAAAAACTGCTTCGGGTCTGAATGCCCATCATACATCGGAAGCTGAGGTGGCTTATACGATGGGGGGCATGGGATAGCCTGCAGTTCTGCTGCCATGGGAGAAGCATCGTTGAAAGGGAAATGTGCCCTTGGGCCATTTCTAAGTATTTTGGTGATTAAGTGCCCAACACAAATGGTTTAAGTGTTTGTTGGGGGCCTTCGGCTTCCGAAGGTCCTCAAAAACATGATTTAACAGTGTTTCTAGAGTACAATGTGTGAACAGGTATCTTCGGACTCGTATCAGAGAGGGAGAAGCTCAAAGGATACGAAGGTTGACACAGCGCCGAAGCTGTGAAGCAGGAAAGCTTCGGCATGTTCGCAGAAAGGGGAACCGACTTAAAGATGAAAAGGCCATTTAGACCTCGATAGATTACTATGGAATTACCACCAAATGTAAAGGGCATGTATGTAATTTTGTATGGGTTGTACCCCGTGCCTATAAATAGGTGAACAGTACCCCCGTACTGTTCACGCTGATTTGGTGTTCACTTTTGCGTCACGTTTGTACTTTCATTTCCTTCAAATTGGAGGTACATCTGTAATTCAATGTCATTTTTATTTATATAATAATGATATATGTGGATCTACGTAATTCTTTATGTTTCTTGTAATCCATTCTTCGTCAATATGTAATGCATTTATAAAGGTTCGCCCTTTACGACCTTCGTCCGAAAATCATTATATCCCAAGGGAAATAATGCTTCGTAGGACGAAGGACTTAACCGATTAACATTTTCTATGTTGCCTTGTTCTTGAAGCATTTGAGAACAAGTCCCCAACATTGGCGCCCACCTCCGGTGAACTCACTTCAACTCTTTGAAGTTTTTTATCTTCGGCGATCATAAACCTTCGTTATGGCGCCGAAGAAAGCTTCAGCACCTGGGACTGCAGCTCTACAACCGCTGGACCACAATCAGGAGACAGTCTCTCTTCGAGAGGCCCGAAGCCAGAAAAGGAAGGTTGTTAGCCCGTCACCACCAGAGGACGAGTTAGATCAAGAAATCAGAGATATGGAGATGCTTCATCAACAAGTGCAGAGGAAGAAAGAAAAGATGGCCAGGCTAGCTGAACTACAGAGGCAGATAGACGAAGCCTCTGAAGAAGTTCGTCACCTTGCTCAGGATGAGCAACACCGAAGGCCTCAGCACCAAGATCTTCATCAGGAGGGTTTTCCCAACGAAGATGACTGGTATGACAATTTCCATCATGGGAATTTTGTTTTTGATGATGCTTCTCCTCTGTCCGCTGAGCTGCAGGCTACACCTTGGCCTCCGTCCTACAAGCCACCTCAGCTCCCAGTATTCGATGGCCACTCAGACCCGAAGCAGTTTTTGATGAGCTACGAAGCAACAGTATCTTCGTATGGTGGCAATGCTTCAGTCATGGCCAAATCTTTCGTTATGGCTGTCAGAAGTGTTGCTCAAACCTGGTATTCCTCCCTTCGACCAGGAACGATCACTTCATGGCAGAAGCTGAAGGACTTGTTGTTAACTAGCTTTCAAGGATTTCAGACGAAGCCGGTCACTGCTCAGGCTCTGTTCCAGTGCACTCAGGATCATGAAGAATACCTTCAGGCGTATGTCCGAAGGTTCTTGCGTTTGAGGGCACAGGCACCAACGGTGCCCAATGAAATTGTCATCGAAGCCATGATCAAGGGGCTTCGGCCAGGACCGTCAGCTCAGTACTTCGCCAGGAAGCCTCCTCAAACTTTGGAGAAGCTTCTCCAGAAGATGGATGAGTACATTCGGGCCGATAATGATTTTCGCCAAAGAAGGGAGGAGGCTTTCAGGTTTTCTGAAATGACCAGGGGCTTCGGAGGGAGGTTCTACCCGAGGCACGTGAGATCAATTCATAACTCTACACAAAATGATGACAGAGGAAGCCAACAGCAAAGGCCACAATGCTCCTCACAGGCTTCGGGACAACAGCAAAGCTCCTTCCGACCACCAGCTCCAAGAGGCAGAGGCGCCAGGGGCTTCGGAGGAAGATTTGGCGATCAACAGAGAAGAATCTTTTGCTTATTCTGTGGTGAGAACAAGGGCCATACTACCAGGATGTGTCATGTTACCATCCAGGAGCAAAAGGAAATAGCCGAAGCCGCAGCACAACAAGCTCAGCCGAAGCAGGTCATGCATACAGCTTCGTATCACTCGCCCTACATCCCAGAGTATGTAGGCAACCATCCTGCAGTTTCTGTTGCTTCGGCGAGTCAATCTCAAGCTTCTTGGCAACAACCTCCGCCTCCACCTCCGTTACAGCAAGGACAGCAGCCAGAAGGGAGCCAGTACGCTCCACACCAAAGGGACTTCCGAGAGCAGTCCGAAGCTCGTACAGTCAACAGCACCGTGCCAGAGTCAAAGCACATCTATTGATAAATATCCTACCCTAATAGCAATCTTTTCTATCCAGTTTTGTTTTCTGTAATAAAGGATATTGTTTAGGTTTCATATAAATACTTTCGTTGATTCCCACAAGGAAAATATATTTTTCTCGGGCTTAAATTGTTAAAGTTTAAAGACTTGTGATAATCAAGAGGACCTTCGGACTACCGAAAATTATTCGAAACAGCAAAAAGTCGTTCTAAGGAACGCAGAGTAAGTTGCCGAAGTCACAAAAAAGTCGTTCCAAAGGGAACGCAGTGTAAGTTTATTGCTCCAAAGACGTTCCTAAGGGAATGCAGAGCTTACAGCGAAAAGTCAACGCTGATTCCGCCAAAAGTAAAGGCGAAGAAGCTCCAAAGACGTTCCTAAGGGAATGCAGAGCTTACAGCGAAAAGTCAACGCTGATTCCGCTGAAGTAAAAGGCGAAGAAGCTCCTAAGGGAGGCTTATAATGAAAAATTTTGTATGTTTTGTCACAGGAACGCGTGTATCTTCGGAATAAACAACATTTTACTCAGCATAACATCATTGCATCATTTCGCATAACATAAGCATCATACATCATATTGCATAAAGCACAAGAAGGGGATGTGACATCGATCTTCGGAAGAATGTTTTGAAAAGGGCAAACCATGCTAAGTAGCTTCACATTGTCAAGAAGCCTGGATATTATTCATCAGAACACTGGATATTGTTGTGACAAACAAAAATCCTTCTTCACGAAGCATGAAAAGAAGGGAAGGTGTTTTTTCGTCAAAGACTCAAAAAGCGGTACGTGTAAAGTTTCATGCATCGTAAAGAATTAAGCAATAAAAAGGGTATATTACATTCAGGATTACAAAATGTTACAATTCAGAAGTTTACTTTACAATAGTGTTCAATTTTCTTTTAGAACAACTTCTGCAGCCTCATTCAGGAGTCGATTGACGACTTCGTCCATGATTGCTTCGGCCATCTTTTTAATTTCATCGTCTCCTTTCGGCTGAGGGCCTGGAGACGCTTCAGCAGGATCTGAAGGACAGGACACGGCTATGCTGCTATTACAAACGGAAAACGAAGCTTAAAACCAAAAATTACAACACAATACAAACTATTAGTTAATACCTAATTGACCTTCGGGCTCTGTGCTCTTTTCAGCAGCCTTAGCCACTTCTCTAGCATCGTGAATGCCCTTTTCACTTCTTTGAATAATTTCTCCAGCCATTTCTCGGCCACCATTATCCCAGATATCAGTAAAAAACTTTCCACCAATTATGCTTGCTTCGGCCGAAGGGTCTTTTGCGTCTTCAAAGGACAAAGCAGTTTCGGATTGTGCTAAGATTTTTACGTGTTCACAGCCCTTCTTCTCTAGAATGGTGGCAATTCCTCTGGCCCCAGAGAAAGCACATATATCCCCATGGCTATTTAAAATTTCTTCGAAGGCTTCAGCTTCGTGGTCGATCCATTCAATAGGACCTTCGGGATTGCCTCTTATAAAGTTTTCTCCACTAGAGAAGGCGCCGACCCTGGCGAAGCTAGCCTTCAACTTCTTAACACATTCTATAGATTTGTTATAGCACCTCTTTTTGGATGAACGAAGCTCTTCAACAGTTGCTTCCAAGTGATCCGCCCATTGGTCGCTGAGCTCTCGCCTTGTTTCTTCAAGTATACGTTCTTCCCTGGCTCTGGCCAGTTGTTTCCGAAGATCTTCTATTTCGCGTCTCTGAGCTTCAGCCTGACTCTTGAACGCAGCTTCGTCTTCCTTTATTTTATTTATCAATGAGTGTAATATTTTATCTTTTTCGAGGCCTTCGTTCCTCAGTTCAATTACTTCGGAACGAAGGTTGCTCAGGGCTATAGTACACCCTTCGTCTTCAGCATCTTTTTGTGCCCTGAGGGCATTACTAAGTATCAGGCCCTGCAAAGAAAAGTATGTGTGTTTCAATAAAACAAGCAAAAGGTTTTTTTTGGTATCAACAAAGAATACAAGGATCCCATTTGTCGCACCTTTAAGCTATTGTAGGCCAGGCTGTCGGCCAAATCGTTCTTCGACAGCACCGAGAGCCCGTCTTCTAAGGTTGGGAATCCGAAGCTCTTGCTCATCTCCCGGCAAACAGAAATTTCCTTATTGTCAGGGAGACAATACAAAAAATCTTCTTCTCCACTACCATTGAATATTAACGCCCCCTTTGGATATTTCAGCTTTTGGGCGTAATGCTGGGCCTCTTGCTCCTCTTTTTCTGAAAGTTTTTTCCCCGAAGCATGACGAACAATATAATCACGAGCTCTGATGGATGCTTCGGGGGCAATGACTCTGATCTCTTCAACAAAAGTTGGCTTTGTTATTTTTTCCTCAGTTTCCAAGGATTCTATCTTCGCGGGCTCTAAGGATCCAGCTTCGGCTTCAGTCCCTTGCACTGGAGTTTTGTTATCAGAAATTTCAGTTGTCGTTTCAGGAATGGCAGCAGCCTTCTTCGGAGGTGTGCTTGAAGTTTTAATTGTTTCTAGTACATCTAGCACATTGGCCATTCTTCTTCTTTTTGGAGTCACTGCTGGCACTTTTTGATTTTTTATTGTCTCAACATTTGCTGCAGGACTCACAATTTCTGGTACTTTTTCTTCAGTTGGTTTTTTCACTTCTCCAATTTTTTCTGTGGATGGCGCTTCGGCCATTTCTTTTGTTTCTGGCAGCGAAACCTTCGGTTCTTCTAGTTCTATCTTTTTCGCCGTTTCGGTCATCCCTGCAGCTGCAGGTGGCGTGACTGGTCTGGTTGGCTTTTTAGCCTCGGTAGCCGAAGAAGATTTTTCGGTAAACTCCGGCACCGAAGCTGGTTCGATATACCGCGGCCGGTGAGTGAGGACTTTTATTTTCTTTCTTTCAGGCTCTGGATCGCTAGGAGCAGTTGCAGCTTCTTCTTTTGCAGAGGTTGTGTTCTTTCTTTTCTGCCTTCGGACGGGGTAGCAATAGTCAGGGTAAACAAACCCAATTGCATCAAATACCCGATTCAGCCTTTTCTTTTTTCGGCCTCCGAAGGCTGCTGACATCGCTGTATCTTCGGCCTTTGAATAAGCACCAAGCAATTCGTCACTTAAATTTTCAATACTCTTTAGCCAGTCATCATCTGGCTCAGTAAATTTATCTCCAAACTTGAAGGTGTACTTCAGTCTCACAAGCCCACCTTCGTCGGCCTCTTTTATGGTTTCTTGAGGCATTTCCCATTTCTCCGCAAGAGGCCAAACCCGGAAGGCAATATGCTCTTGTACTAAATCTCTTGTGCCAATAAAAGAGCAGATGATGTCGAAGGCCCTCTGGCATTCTTCGGCAGCTTCATTCATTTCCACCTTCGGCCTCCGAAGGCCGAAGCTTTGCCAAATAGGACGCATAATTATACCTTTGATATCTTCTCGTGCTGATAGGTCATTCTTCACATAAAACCATTCTGTCATCCAATCCCCGGGCCATCTCTTCCGAAAGGTTGGTACGGGACAGCTTGCCCCGGACCGAGAGGCGAAACTGTAGCAGCCAAAGTTATTATGGTACTGTTCTTTGCCCCAAGGCTTTGTTTCATATAATAATTCGTGTATATTACAGAAGCTTCTTGCATCAGGCTTCAGACCTTGACTTCTCGCGGCCCACACGAAGATATTTAGCCTTATAATTGCCTCGGGAGTAAGTTGATGAAGATAGACTTCGAAGATTTTCAACACCTCCACGACGAAGCTACTCAAGGGAAACCGTAGCCCAGCTTTCAGAAAGCTTCGGTATACTACGACTTCATTTTCTTCAGGGTGTGGACAAGTCTTCTCTCCTTCATCGGCCCTCACAATGGACAAATCCCGAAAATACCTTCCTCTCATGTTGACAAGATGATTCTCTTTGATAGTTGATTTACCATAAACTGAATGGCTTGGTCGCCAGGGACGATCTTCGGAGTCTTCGCTACCGCTGTCCACATCATAACTGTCACTGTCACCAGTATCCTCAGACAAGCCTTCCAGAATTTCCTTGGTAATTTTTTCCGTGTTTGTCTTCGACATCGCTATAAGAAACCCCAAGTTTTTCTCCTCATCAAGAGTCAGCTTCGTCTCAGCAGCAGCTTTCTTGTCTCCAGACATCTTCGGAAATACTAAAAAACTGTTTTCAAAGCCGAAGCTTTAAAACTAAAGACTCAGGGAATCTTAGCGCGCAAAAGCTAAAAATCGAGCGAGCGAGAGCAAGTGACAAGAGAGCGTACCAAATGAGCTCGCGGTATGCTCTTATTTATACGCTCGGTGCGGTAAAAATGGAAAGACCCCGCCTGTCAGTGAATGTTGCTATTCTAGCAAAGGGAAGGTGTTTTTTCGGACCTTCGGCTTAAAGCCTTCGTCCATGTCGCAATCTAAATTTATTATTTTAACAAATTAATATTGCGAGGGGCTACTGTTGGGGGCCTTCGGCTTCCGAAGGTCCTCAAAAACATGATTTAACAGTGTTTCTAGAGTACAATGTGTGAACAGGTATCTTCGGACTCGTATCAGAGAGGGACAAGCTCAAAGGATACGAAGGTTGACACAGCGCCGAAGCTGTGAAGCAGGAAAGCTTCGGCATGTTCGCAGAAAGGGGAACCGACTTAAAGATGAAAAGGCCATTTAGACCTCGATAGATTACTATGGAATTACCACCAAATGTAAAGGGCATGTATGTAATTTTGTATGGGTTGTACCCCGTGCCTATAAATAGGTGAACAGTACCCCCGTACTGTTCACGCTGATTTGGTGTTCACTTTTGCGTCACGTTTGTACTTTCATTTCCTTCAAATTGGAGGTACATCTGTAATTCAATGTCATTTTTATTTATATAATAATGATATATGTGGATCTACGTAATTCTTTATGTTTCTTGTAATCCATTCTTCGTCAATATGTAATGCATTTATAAAGGTTTGCCCTTTACGACCTTCGTCCGAAAATCATTATATCCCAAGGGAAATAATGCTTCGTAGGACGAAGGACTTAACCGATTAACATTTTCTATGTTGCCTTGTTCTTGAAGCATTTGAGAACAAGTCCCCAACAGTGTTAAATTGTGCCAAAGACTCAAGAAGTGCAAATCAAGGTGCAAGGTATGTTTCTAGACTTAGTACATTATTTTGAAGACTAACGTATTGTGTCTAAGTGCTAGAAATAGGAGAAAACAATTTGAAAAAGGATTGGCTATGTACAGCCAAATACAGTTTCGGTCTGGGTGCACCGTACTGTCAAGTGGTGCACCGGACAGTGTCCGGTGCGCCAGGACCAGTCTCGGTGAACAGTCCGCCCTCGGGACTCGACGGCGGCGTACGGCTATAAATCACCGGACTGCCCGGTGGTGCACCGGACTGTCCGGTGAATCGTCTGCGGCGAAGTCGTCGCTCTCGGGAAAAGCGCAACGGCGTACGGCTAAAAATCTCCGGACTGTCTGGTGGTGCACCGGACTGTCCGGTGAGCCAACGGTCGGCCGCGCAATCCGCGCGTAACGCGTGGCCGAGCCAACGGTCTGATGGGGGCACCGGACAGTGTCCGGTGCGCCATCGGCTCCAAATCTTCAATGGTCGACTGTGCCAATTTAGGAAAGCAATCTGCATCGGACACTGAACAGTGCATGTCCGGTGGCACACCGGACTGTCCGGTGCGCCACCAGACAGAAGGCAAGAATTGCCTTCCTGGATTGCTCTCAACGGCTCCTAGCTGCCTTGGGGCTATAAAAGGGACCCCTAGGCGCATGGAGGAGAACACCAAGCATTCTTTGATCATCTCTAAGCACCAAGACTCCATTCTAGCGCATTTGATTCTTTGTGATAGCAATTTGAGATCCTCTTGAGTTGAGAACTCCGTGTGTGAACTTAGAGCTCAAGTTGTGACTAGTGTGCGTGTTTGTGCTGTTGCTTTTGAGACTTGTGTGTGTTGCTTTTCCCTCCCTTACATTCGTGCTTCTTTGTGATCGTCTTTTGTAAGGGCGAGAGGCTCCAAGTTGTGGAGATTCCTCGCAAATGGGATATAGTGAAAGAAAGAAAAACACCGTGGTATTCAAATGGATCTTTGGATCACTTGAAAGGGGTTGAGTGCAACCCTCGTCCATTGCGACGCCACAACGTGGACTAGGCAAGTGTTGTACTTGGTCGAACCACGGGATAAACCATCGTGTCTCTTGTGCTTGTTCTCATTGTGACTATTGTGTTTCACAAGAGCTCAATCCTTAGCCACTTGAATTCATTGTGCTAACACTTAATCAAGTTTTGTGGCTTTAAGTTTTAAGTTTTTACAGGATCACCTATTCACCCCCCTCTAGGTGCTCTCAATTGGTATCGGAGCCGTTCTCTTCAAGAAAGGGACTAATCGCCCGAAGAGATGGATCCTAAGGGAAAGAGGATGGTGTTCAACAACAATGAGAAGGAGTCCATATTCAACGAGCCAAGGGACGACAAAGCCAATGACTCTGGCTCAAGTCAAAAGAAGAAGGATGGAAAGAAGAAGAGGCGCATCAAGAAGATTGTCTACTACGACAGTGACGAATCTTCCTCTTCTCAAAAGGACGACGAATACGAGGAGAAAAAGAAAACGGTTAACTCGAACTTTTCTTTCGATTATTCTCGTATTCCGCATAATTCCAATGCTCATTTGCTTTCTATTCCACTTGGTAAACCTCCACACTTTGATGGAGAGGACTACGGATTTTGGAGTCACAAAATGTGTAGCCACTTGTTCTCTCTTCATCCAAGTATATGGAAGATAGTAGAAAATGGAATGCAATTTGTTAGTTCGGATAACTCCATGTTTATCAATGAACAAATCCATAAAAATGCACAAGCTACTACTGTTCTTTTAGCATCCTTGTGCAGGGAAGAATACAATAAGGTGAGCAGCTTGGACAACGCCAAGCAGATTTGGGACACCCTCAAGATCTCGCATGAGGGGAACGACGCCACCATGCTCACCAAGATGGAGTTGGTGGAAGGCGAACTAGGAAGGTTCGCGATGATCAGGGGAGAGGAGCCAACTCAAACGTACAATAGGCTCAAGACCCTGGTCAACAAGATAAGGAGCTATGGGAGCACGAGATGGATGGACCACGATGTCGTCCGACTTATGCTAAGGTCCTTCACTGTCCTTGATCCTCATCTTGTAAACTCTATTCGTGAGAATCCTAGGTACATCAAGATGACGCCCGAGGAAATACTCGAAAAGTTTGTAAGCGGGCGAATGATGATCAAGGAGGCAAGATATGTTGATGAGGCGTTGAATGGCCCAATGCCGATCCACGAGCCTCAAACCGTTGCTCTAAAAGCAACAAGTAGCAGGGAGACGCTACCTAGCAAGGTGGCACAAGTTGAGGCGGCCGGGCTAAATGAGAATGAAATGGCCCTCATCATCAAGCGCTTCAAGACGGCGCTCAAAGGTCGCAAGGAGCATCCCAACAAGAGCAAGACGAATGGAAAGCGCTCCTGCTTCAAGTGTGGTAAGATTGGTCACTTTATTGCTAACTGTCCCGACAATGATAGTGACCAGGAACAAGGAAAGAATGGGAAGAGAGAGAACAAGAAGGTTTACAAGAAGGCTAAGGGCGAGGCACACCTTGGAAAAGAATGGGACTCGGATTGTTCTTCGTCCGACTCCGATGACGAAGGACTCGCCGCCATAGCCTTCAACAAATCGTCTCTCTTCCCCATCGAGCATCACACATGCCTCATGGCAAAGGAGAAGAAGGTAAATACTCGAAGTACTATTACGTATGCTTCTTCAAGTGATGATGAGTCTATGGATGATGAAGTAGACTACGCAAGCTTATTCAAATGTTTAGATAGAACTAAAATTGATAAGATCAATGAATTAATTGATGCTTTGAATGAGAAGAATAGATTGTTAGAGAAGCAAGAGGATCTTTTATATGAAGAGCATGATAAATTTGTTAGTGCGCAAAATTCTCTTGCTTTAGAGGTTAAAAGAAATGAATGCTTTCATGTGAATTATCTACATGCCATGAATATATTTCTAGCTTAAAGAGTATTAATGATGATTTAAATACTAAGTTAGAAATAGCTAATAAATCAAGCTCTTGTGTAGAACATGTTGTGATTTGCAATAGGTGTAAGGATTTTAATGTTGATGCTTGTAGTGAACACTTAATTTCCATTTCCAAATTAAATGATGAAGTGGCTAGTCTTAATGCCCAACTTAAGACTAACAAGAATGAATTTGACAAACTAAAATTTGCAAGGGATGCCTACACTATTGGTAGACACCCCTCAATTAAGGATGGGCTTGGCTTTAAAAGGGAAGCCAAGAACTTAACAAGCCAAAGGGCTCCCACTTTCACAAAGGAGAAAGGGAAGGCCCCTATGGCTAATAGTGCTCAAAAGAATCATGTATTTATTTATGATAGGAAATTTTCTAGAAATGTTCATCATGATAGGAGTTGAAATGCTTATGATTCAAATGCCATGTTTGCTTCAAGTTCTTCCTTTGTGTATGGTAGAAATATGCCTAGGAGAAATGTTGTTCATGTACCTAGGAAAGCAAGTAATGAACCTTCTACAATTTACCATGCTTGCAATGCTTCTTTTACAATTTATAGGAAGAATAAGAAAGTAATTGCTAAGAAATTAGGGGCAAAATGCAAAGGAGATAAAACTTGCATTTGGGTCCCTAAGGCTATTGTTACTAACCTTGTAGGACCCAACAAGAGTTGGGTACCTAAAACCCAAGCCTAAATTGCCTTGCAGGTTTATGCATCCGGGGGCTCAAGCTGGATTATCGAGAGCGGATGCACAAACCACATGACGGGGGAGAAGAAGATGTTCACCTCCTACGTCAAGAACAAAGATTCCCAAGATTCAATCATATTCGGTGACGGGAATCAAGGCAAGGTTAAAGGACTAGGAAAAATAGCTATTTCATCCGAGCATTCCATCTCTAATGTGTTTTTAGTTTAATCGCTCGGGTATAACTTGTTGTCCGTTAGTCAACTTTGTAATATGGGTTATAATTGCTTATTTACTAATGTAGATGTGTCTGTCTTTAGAAGGAGTGATGGTTCATTAGCTTTTAAGGGTGTACTAGACGGCAAACTCTATTTAGTTGATTTTGCAAAGGAAGAGGCCGGTCTAGATGCATGCTTAATTGCTAAGACTAGCATGGGTTGACTGTGGCATCGCCGTCTAGCACATGTGGGGATGAAGAACCTTCACAAATTTCTAAAGGGAGAACATGTGTTAGGTCTAACAAATGTATCTTTCGAAAAAGATAGACCTTGTGCAGCTTGTCAAGCAGGTAAATAGGTGGGAAGTACTCATCATAGCAAAAATGTGATGACCACATCAAGACCTTTGGAGCTACTTCATATGGACCTCTTCGGACCCGTCGCCTACCTCAGGATCAGGGGAAGTAAGTATGGTCTTGTTATTGTTGATGACTTTTCTCGCTTCACTTGGGTATTCTTTTTGCAGGATAAGTCTGAAACCCAAGGGACCCTCAAGCGCTTCCTAAGGAGAGCTCAAAATGAATTTGAGCTCAAGGTGAAGAAGATAAGGAGCGGCAATGGGTCCGAGTTCAAGAACCTTCAAGTGGAAGAGTACCTTGAGGAGGAAGGAATCAAGCACGAGTTCTCCGCTCCCTACACACCATAGCAAAACGGTGTGGTAGAGAGGAAGAACAGGACGCTTTTGGACATGGCAAGGGCAATGCTTGGAGAGTTCAAGACGCCCGAGCGGTTTTGGTCTGAAGCCGTGAACACGGCTTGCCACGCCATAAACCGGGTCTACCTTCATCGCCTCCTCAAGAAGACTTTGTATGAGCTTCTAACCAGTAACAAACCCAACGTTTCATATTTTCGTGTATTTGGGAGTAAATGCTACATTCTAGTAAAGAAAGGTAGGAATTCCAAATTTGCTCCCAAAGTTGTAGAAGGGTTTTTGTTAGGTTATGACTCAAATGCAAAGGCGTATAGAGTCTTCAACAAATCATCGGGTTTGGTTGAAGTCTCTAGTGACGTTGTATTTGATGAGACTAATGGCTCTCCAAGAGAGCAAGTTGATATTGATGATATAGATGAAGAAGATGTTCCAACGGCCACAATACGCACCATGCGATTGGAGATGTGCGACCACAGGAACAAAAGGAGCAAGATCAACCTTCTTCCTCAACAATGGTGCATCCCCCAACTCAAACTGGTGAACAGGTTCATCAAGAAGAGGTGTGTGATCAAGGGGGAGCACAAGATGATCATGCTTTGGAGGAAGAAGCACCATAGGCCCCTCCAACTCAAATCCGAGCGACGATTCAAAGGAATCATCCCGTCGACCAGATATTGGGTGATATAAGCAAGGGAGTAACTAGTCGCTCTAGATTAGCTAATTTTTGTGAGCATTACTCTTTTGTCTCTTCTATTAAGCCTTTCAGGGTAGAAGAGGCCTTGCTAGATCCGGACTGGGTGTTGGCCATGCAGGAAGAGCTCAATAACTTCAAGAGAAATGAAGTTTGGACACTGGTGCCATGTCCCAAGCAAAACGTGGTGGGAACCAAGTGGGTGTTCCGCAACAAACAGGACGAGCACGGGGTGATGACAAGGAACAAGGCTAGACTTGTGGCAAAAGGTTATGCCCAAGTCGCAGGTTTGGACTTTGAGGAGACTTTTGCTCCTGTGGCTAGGCTAGAGTCTATTCACATATTGTTAGCCTATGCCGCTCACCATTCTTTCAGGTTGTTCCAAATGGATGTGAAGAGCGCTTTCCTCAACGGGCCAATCAAGGAGGAGGTGTACGTAGAGCAACCCCCTGGCTTTGAGGATGAACGGTACCCCGACCACGTGTGTAAGCTCTCTAAGGCGCAACTCTTTTCACTAAGACATGTGATGGTGACTTATTTGTGTGCCAAATTTATGTCGATGACATAATATTTGGTTCTACTAACCAAAAGTCTTGTGAAGAGTTTAGTAGGGTGATGACTCAAAAATTTGAGATGTCAATGATGGGCGAGTTGAACTACTTCCTTGGGTTCCAAGTGAAGCAACTCAAGGACGGCACCTTCATCTCTCAAACGAAGTACACGCAAGACTTGATCAAGCGGTTTGGGATGAAGGAAGCCAAGCCCGCAAAGACTCCAATGGGAACCGACGGACATGTTGACCTCAACAAAGGAGGTAAGTTCGTTGATCAAAAGACATACCGGTCTATGATAGGGTCTTTATTTTACTTATGTGCTAGTAGACCGGATATTATGCTAAGTGTATGCATGTGTGCTAGATTTCAATCCGATCCAAGGGAGTGTCACCTTATGGCCGTTAAGCGAATTCTTAGATTTTTAGTTGCTACGCCTTGCTTCGGGATCTGGTATCCAAAGGGGTCAACCTTTGACTTAATTGGATACTCAGACTCCGATTATGCTGGATGCAAGGTTGATAGGAAGAGTACATCAGGGACGTGCCAATTCTTAGGAAGGTCCCTGATGTCTTGGAGTTCTAAGAAACAAACTTCTGTTGCCCTATCCACCGCTGAAGCCGAGTATGTTGCCGCAGGACAGTGTTGCGCGCAACTACTTTGGATGAGGCAAACCCTCAGGGACTTTGGCTACAATCTGAGCAAAGTCTCACTCCTATGTGACAATGAGAGTGCAATCCGCATGCCGGATAATCCTGTTGAACACAGCCGCACAAAGCACATAGACATCCGGCATCACTTTTTGAGAGATCACCAGCAAAAGGGAGATATCAAAGTGTTTTATGTTAGCACCGAGAACCAGCTAGCCGATATCTTTACCAAGCCTTTAGATGAGAAGACCTTTCGCAGGCTGCGTAGTGAGCTAAATGTCTTAGATTCACGTAACTTGGATTGATTTATAGCATACATGTGTTTTATGCCTTTGATCAAGTTACCTTATGCATTTATGAGATTTGTGTTTATGTATGGTGCTCAAGTTGTACACATGATCCCCGGACCTCACAAGTCCATGTGCAAGTGATGCACTTATTTAGGGGGAGGCATGCCACAACTTGACACTTTGAGACTACCCTGGTGTTTGAGTTTACTTGTTTTAGTCTCATAAGTGGATTGAAAGGGAAAGGTGGACTTGGACCATGAAAGACTTCCACTGCACTCCGATGAGGGGGTAATTAACTCCAAGTTCATCTCTTTGATCTTATTGCCTTTTTGCTCTTAATTGACGATTTTAGTGAGGCAATGAGGTTAAAGGGGCCAAAAATGATCCCGTTTTGGTGCTTAATGCCAAAGGGGGAGAAATTAAGGCCAAAGCAAGCAAATGGATCAGCTATCACTTGAGAACTTTGAAAATAGTAGAGTTAGAAGTTTTGATTTGTCAAAATACTCTTATTGTCTCTTTTTGTCAAATGTTGGTCTCTTGTGGGGAGAATGGTTGATTATGGAAAGGGGGAGTTTTTGAATCTTTGATCAATTTCTCTTAGAATATCTCTCTTTATGTCTCAACAAGTGTGTTTGACTTAGAGATAAGAAATTAAGTTTGATTTGCAAAAACAAACCAAGTGGTGGCAAAGAATGATCCAAATATGCCAAATTTGAATCAAAAACAATTCTTGTTCTTATTTGCATTAATATTGCACTTCTATGTGTTGCTTTTTGTTTTGTTGGCATAAATCACCAAAAAGGGGGAGATTGAAAGGGAAATGTGCCCTTAGGCCATTTCTAAGTATTTTGGTGATTAAGTGCCCAACACAAATGGTTTAAGTGTTAAATTGTGCCAAAGACTCAAGAAGTGCAAATCAAGGCGCAAGGTATGTTTCTAGACTTAGTACATTATTTTGAAGACTAACGTATTGAGTCTAAGTGCTAGAAACAGGAGAAAACGATTTGAAAAAGGATTGGCTGTGTACAGCCAAATACAGTTTCGGTCTGGGTGCACTGGACTGTCCGGTGGTGCACCGGACAGTGTCCGGTGCGCCAGGACCAGTCTCGGTGAACAGTCCGCCCTCGCGACTCGATGGCGGCGTACGACTATAAATCACCGGACTGTCCGGTGGTGCACCGGACTGTCCGGTGAATCGTCTGCGGCGAAGTTGTCGCTCTCGGGAAAAGCGCAACGGCGTACGGCTAAAAATCACCGGACTGTCTGGTGGTGCACCGGATTGTCCGGTGAGCCAACAGTCGGCCGCGCAATCCGCGCGTGACGCGTGGCCGAGCCAACGGTCTGATGGGGGCACCAGACTGTCCGGTGCGCCATCGGCTCCAAATCTTCAACGGTCGGCTGCGCCAATTTAGGAAAGCAATATGCACCGGTGAACAGTGCCTGTCCGGTGGCACACCGGACTGTCCGGTGCGCCACCCGACAGAAGGCAAGAATTGCCTTCCTGGATTGCTCTCAACGGCTCCTAGCTGCCTTGGGGCTATAAAAGGGACCCCTAGGCGCATGGAGGAGAACACCAAGCATTCTTTGATCATCTCTAAGCACCAAGACTCCATTCTAGCGCATTTGATTCTTTGTGATAGCAATTTGAGCTCCTCTTGAGTTGAGAACTCCGTGTGTGAACTTAGAGCTCAAGTTGTGACTAGTGTGCGTGTTTGTGCTGTTGCTTTTGAGACTTGTGTGTGTTGCTTTTCCCTCCCTTACATACGTGCTTCTTTGTGATCATCTTTTGTAAGGGCGAGAGGCTCCAAGTTGTGGAGATTCCTCGCAAACGGGATATAGTGAAAGAAAGAAAAACATCATGGTATTCAAGTGGATCTTTGGATCACTTGAAAGGGGTTGAGTGCAACCCTCGTCCATTGGGACGCCACAACTTGGACTAGGCAAGTGTTGTACTTGGCCGAACCACGGGATAAACCATCGTGTTTCTTGTGCTTGTTCTCATTGTAACTATTGTGTTTCACAAGAGCTTGATCCTTAGCCACTTGAATTCATTGTGCTAACACTTAATCAAGTTTTGTGGCTTTAAGTTTTAAGTTTTTACAAGATCACCTATTCACCCCCCCCCCCCCTCTAGGTGCTCTCAATCGTCAAAAGTAAAGGTACCATGATTAAAATCATCATACCATCCATCATCATCGAACAATCCTTCTTGATGAAGCTCCCTGTGTTGGGGCCTTCGTTCTTGTTCATCTTGAGCAAGGTGGCGTACTTCTTTAGTGGCTTCGTCAATCTAGCTTTGAAGGTCGGCTAGTCGAGCCATCTTCTCCTTCTTCATTTGTACTTGTTGATGAAGCATCTCCATGTTTCTGATTTCTTGGTCCAACTCGTCCTCCTGGGGTGTTGGACTAGTGGCCTTTCTCTTCTGGCTTCGGGCCTCTCGAAGAGAAAGGGTCTCCTGGTTCGGGTCTAGCGGCTGCAGAGCGGCATCCCCTGTCGTTGAAGCTTTCTTCGGTGGCATGACGAAGGTCAGTGCTTGCCGAAGGTGGTCGAAAAGGATTCACTGGAGGTGGGCGCCAATGTTGGGGACTTGTCCTCAAATGCTATGTGTTAAGAACAAGGCAACACAAAGAATGTTAAACATTAATGCCCTTCGTCCATCGAAGCATTATTTCCCTTGAGATATAATGATCTTCGGATGAAGGTCATGAAGGACATACCTTCATCATTACGGCATACGATAATGAAAAGAGAATCACATGAAATGTGAAAGATAACATGAACATTTATGTATCATTATCAGCTCATTTCTATTTTATTATCATGGAAAAATAGAAATGATATCAAGTTACAAATGTACCTTCGACTTGAAAGAAGGCAAAAGTACAAGCGTGACGCAAAAGCAAATGCCAAGTCAGTGTGAACAGTACGGGAGCACTGTTCATCTATTTATAGGCACGGGACGCAACCCATGTAAAATTACACTCATGCCCTTTACATTTGCTAATGACTCTATAGTAATCCTGTAATACTCAAAAGTGTATAAAAGGATTATATGGTGATATCCTTATTTTATGTGTCATATTTGCATCATGAAAAGAGCATACATGTAATTAAGAGGATTTAATCCAAACAAATGATTCTAAAACAAAATAAAGTGCATCTTGTTGGAGTTTTATATGTTTGTGCATTAAACAAAATAATAAGAATAATGATAATAATAAGAAGTTAATAATCCTAAAAGTTGGATTAAATCCTAAATTGAAACTAGGGTTTGGAAATAAGAAAGGATAAAGGAGATAAATAATAAATAATATATATATATAACTATCCACAGAATTTGTACCTCTAATATCACCAATATAATTCGTAATGATGAGCCATAAAGTTTGAATTTAAACTTGAATTCAAATTTGGATTAGAAAATAAAGAAAAAGGAATGGAAAATAAAAAGGATAAAACAAAACCCAACTAATGGGCCTCGCACCCTCAATTCAGCCCAATTCCCATTTCCCTCGGCGCGGCCCAAGAACAACTGCAGCGCGCGCGCTCGACCGGCTGCTTCGCGGGGCCCACTGGTCAGCCTCTTCGCGCCTACCACTCCGTCGCTCGCCTACGTATGGGTCCAGCTCGTCAGTTCCTTCACTCGCGCCTGGGAATGTTTGTCTCGCCGACTTATGGGACCCACCTGGCGGTCTCTCACTCGCACTCGCGCTCTGCATCTGTCACTGCTACGCGGGCCTGCTCTACCAGGGTCTTCCCCTTCCGTCGCCGCGCAAATCGGGCGAGCTCGGTGTGGCGCAGTCCGCGGAATCTGTTGGAGTAGTGCGCGAACCGATCTCAAGCGGCCATAAGAAGGGCGTGGCCGGGTCCTTGCCCTTCCCATACATCGTCAACGCGCATACCGTGTGCCGCCATTACCGTGAGTAGAGAGAAAGGGAAGAAGAGGCGGCCGCACGACCATCTGGACGTCTGGGCCGCGGGTGAGCCGTAGTTCGGGTTGGTAATCGTCGCGGGTTCGCAGCGGAGCCTTCCGCGGGTGAGCCAAGTGGAGTCGGTCGGGGAAACGGCCTGAATTGCTCACTGTCGTCGTTAACCCGCAGACCTCCGCCGTGCGCCGTGGGCGGGCCTTCCGGTGACCTAATCCTCGGTAAAGTTCCCACCTCTGTGTTCGCCATCTTCCTAATTTCATTTTGCACCAACTGATTTAGCAATCGACTCATCGTGTGGGCGAATTGGGTCGCCTCGGCCATGGCCTAGCCGCGAACGCCGCGCGGTGTGCGCACGCCGCCACCCTGGGAAACGGAGGTAGGTGATGGCCCCTGGACCGTTAGATCGGGCGTGTACGGTCAGGATTAGAAGCGGGCGCAGTTGGCTCGGGTACCGTTGATCTCGAATCTAACGGTGGTGGTTAGATCTGGTTTCATAAACTCTGGGCCGTCGGATCCCGATCCGGCGGCTGGTAATGCATACCGGTTCGGGGATGAGCGATCTAATCTGAGCCCTCAGATTCTAATCGTGCGGCCCACATCTACGGATACTCCTTCGCAGGGACTTTTTGCTTAAGAAACCCTGGTTCTATTAGAAATAAACCCGCGGTCCTCGGGCCTGTTTCCCTGAGTCTAGGGAATAATTGTAGACTAACCCCTGCGTTTTCTGATAATTGAGGCCCTGTCCTGAGAACTCGAAAACCAGAGAATATAAATGGAAAATATATTTTTAACATGAAAATAATTACTAGAATTTGATAAATTCATATTAAATTCATTTTAGCTCCAAATTAATCCATTCCACTTCCTATAATTTTGTAATATTATTGTCTATCATTTAGTGTCTCTGTTTTGACATGAACTCAGTTAGAAAATTAATTTCTCATCTAATCCTATTTTAATCATATTAAACCTTAGGAAATTCATAACTTGAATTCTATAACTCCAAATTTAGTGATTCCAGTTCCTATGATCTCATTTTAATGTGTAGATTTTTACTGTATATTTTATTTACATGTTTGGTGTGATGTTGATTTTGGCTATACTATGTATGTATTGTGTTGATGCGAATAGACGAGCAAGCCACTGTGGAAACTGAGGTTCAACAAGTAGAGGTAGCTGAGCAGGAGCTCATTGAAGGCAAGTTGTGCCCTTGATCACTTACTTTTTCCCAGCCATGTTCTTATTAATTATATTGATCTGCATAGGATAATTTTGATGGGACCCAATAGGTTACCCTAGTTTTGGCTATCTTTATACCTTGTTTACCACTGAAATATTTCTTTGGGTAGTACCTGCTATTGCTTTATGTGGATTTGGGTATGAAGATACTTTATTCATAATTACTCTTTTATTCTCTTTTATTATTACTGTTCATGTTAAGATCATTATGTTAATGGGAACATGGAGCGACCACCCGGGAAAACAGTGCTACCACAAGGGTATAATGGGACGCCCTTGGCTGATTAACTAGGAAAGCTAGTGGAGGTCTTCCTTACCCGAAAGGGGCAAGGGCAGTAGGGGAGTGGTCAGTGTAGGGAGGTCCTTGGTTGATTTTGCTGCGATGGCGGTCAGGCAAGAACCCTGCATTGGAGCTTCCTATAAACTGTAGCGGGTTTTCTGAAGCTAGTGAAACTTTGTAAAGGCCTCGTAGTGTTACCCTGCCTCGCCTCCTCGGTAGAGGTGTATGGGATTGGCCATCTCTTGGCAGATGGGTAACATGACTTGTGGGTAAAGATGTGCAACCTCTGCAGAGTGTAAAACTAGTATACTAGCCGTGCTCACGGTCATGAGCGGCTCGGACCCTCACATGATTAATTTATGGAACTTAAATTTAATTTGACATTTGCATTGCATTTGGGATTATTTTACTATTACTGTTCTTTATTATTATTAAGGTTTGGTATTTACTTACACTTAGTAATTGCTAATAAAATTTTGACCAACTTATAAAAGCAATGCTCAGCCTCAACCTTTATTTCATTGATCAGCCTTACACTTCATGAACTCCTGCCTTTGGTGAGTTCATGCCACATTATTCCCCACGACTTGTTGAGCTATGAACGTATGTGAGCTCACTCTTGCTGTCTCACACCCCCCCACAGGAGAAGAGCAGGTGGTCAAAGAGGAGCCGCCTAGCACTGAGGCATTCGACTTGATCTAGGTGGCGTTTCTCAGTCGACATTGGCGCCGACGATCCTTAGTTCGTTTTACATTTATTCCTTTATTTTGTAATAAGTCTTCCGCTATGTAATAATTACTCTGATGTTTTATGACATTTATCTCTATACACTCTGTTATTATATATGTTGTCTTCTTGGCGCATGTATGAGATGCACCCGGCTTTGTTCCTTAAAACCGGGTGTTATAGAAGTGGTAACAGAGGAATGTTGACTGTAGGACGAAACCTAGATAGAAATGGACAAAACCCTTACCTACTTAACTTATTCTGATTCATTCTATACTTACCTTACTCTGATTCTCTCTATACTTATCTTGATCCTGTCTCACCTTCTACTGTTCTACTCTGATGATTCTTACCTTTTCTACTCTGAGACAAGATGGATTTCACACCTTGGAATTCTACATTTATGACCTTTTTAAGAGATAGGAAACCTAAGACAAAAATTAAAATTATTTTATCTATTAAAAATGTTGGTTGATTGTGCAGATGATCAATGCCTGATTTGCTTCTTTGATTGATTGAAATAGTATAGATGGGCATCTTAGCATGTACCACAATAAGGTAATGAATTAGCTTTAGTAGGTGACACACTTAGCTAATAAATCCCCCAAAGTAACATGCCTCGTAATTACATGCCTTGTCTACAATCCTTTCTTTTCGTACCCTGTGTTTCTAACCCAGATGGGCTACCCCTATAGTGTTAGAAGAGAGCACTATAGAAGTGATCCTTGGTATGTCATGGTTAAGGAAGGCAAAGGTTGTTTATGCATTGTGCTAAAGGAACCATTGAACTCACCAGTTCCAAAGGAGAAAGATTTGAAGTTGGAATTGCAGTAACTACCGCCACCAAACTAGCGGCATTCTTAGTAGATGAGAAGTTTGTTGGTGGCAACCTCCGTGCAGTTGGAGATTTTCCGGATGTCTTTCCAGATGAGTTACCAGGGATGCCACCAGATAGGGAAGATGAGTTTGTCATAGATCTCTTACCTGGAACTGCTCCTATCAAACGGCCATACAGGATGTCTATAGAAGAGTTAAAGGGACTGAAGAAGCAGTTAACGGAATTACAAGAGGCTGGGTACATACGTCCGAGTTCCTCACCTTGGGGAGCACTGGTACTTTTTGTACAGAAGAAGGATGGATCGCAAAGATAGTGTGTGGATTATAGATCTCTTAATGATGTTATTGTGAAGAACAAGTATCTGTTACCCCGTATTGAGGATTTATTTGATCAGATGAGAGGTGCTAGGGTATTCTCGAAGATTGATCTCTGATCGGGTTACCATCAAATGAAGATTAGGCCATCGGATATTACCAAGACGGATTTTTCGACCCGATATGGATTATATGAGTTCACTGTTATGTCGTTTGGATTAACCAATGCGCCAGCTTAGTTTATGAATTTGATGAATAAGGTGTTTATGGAGTATTTGGACAGATTCGTCGTGGTGTTCATCGACGATATTCTTATCTATTCTAAGAGTGAAAGTGATCATGAAGAACATCTAAGGTTGGTGCTACAGAAGCTACGAGATAATCAACTCTATGCCAAGTTTAGCCAGTGCGAGTTTTGGATTAACAAGGTGCCATTCCTTGGTCATATTATTTCTAATGGAGGAATAGCAGTGGATCTTGCTAAAGTCAAGGAGATAGTGGCATGGAGCATACCCACTACAGTTACAGAGATTCGGAGTTTCTTGGGACTCGCAGGATATTATCGGAGATTTATTGAAGGGTTCTCTAAGATTGCCAAGCCTATGACCTCGCTTTTGGAGAAAGGAAGAGAATTCAAGTGGGATGAGAAGTGCCAAGAAAGCTTTGATCAATTGAAGGAGAGATTGATGTCACCACCAGTGTTGGTTATGCCAGATCTGCAGAAGGGATTTGACATTTACTGTGATGCATGTGGCCAAGGACTTGGATGTGTGCTCATGCAAGAAGGTCATGTGATCGCCTATGCATCTCGTCAGTTGCGGAAACATGAATTGAACTACCCCACTCATGACTTAGAGCTGGCTGCCGTTGTGCATGCACTTAAGATTTGGAGACACTACATCATGGGAACTAAGTGCCAAGTATATATGGATCATAAGAGCTTGAAGTACATATTCACTCAGAAGGATCTCAACCTTAGGCAATGCCGTTGGTTGGAGCTTATTAAGGATTATGATTTGGAAATTCATTACCACCCAGGCAAGGCAAATTTGGTTGAAGATGCCTTGAGTCGTAAGGAGCATGTTCACTCCGCTTTCGTCGTCCAGCTACCTGATGAATTAGCAAAAGATTTTGAGAGGCTCAACCTGGGAATTGTTACACATACGGAAGGAGTGACCATTGAATTGGAACCTACCTTGGAGCAAGAAATTCGTAAAGGTCAGATTGGTGATGCTAAGATTCAGGAGATCAAGGATCTGATAACAGAGGGTAGAGGCCCGGAGTTCACAGAGGATGAGCAAAGCACCATATGGTTCAAGAATCGGATCTGTGTTCCCGATATTGATAGTCTTCGGGAAACCATATTGAAGGAGGCACATGACTCAGTTTATTCTATTCATCCTGGAAGCACTAAGATGTATCAGGATTTGAAGCAAAAGTATTGGTGGTATGGTTTGAAGAGAGATGTGGCTGCACATGTGGCTATGTGCGATGTATGCCAAAGAGTTAAGGCTGAACACCAGAGGCCAGCCGGACTACTGCATCCACTGCACATACCTAAGTGGAAATGGGAAGAGATTGGCATGGACTTCATTGTTGGATTACCCCGCACGTCTGCTGGATATGATTCTATATGGGTGATTGTGGACAGGCTAACTAAAGTAGCCCACTTTATTCCAGTGAAGACCACGTATTCAGGAGCCAAGTTAGCAGAGTTGTACATGGCACGGATTGTTTGCCTACATGGTGTGCCAAAGAAGATTGTGTCAGACCGGGGATCACAGTTTACCTCTCGATATTGGAAGAAGTTGCACGAGTCATTGGATACAAGATTGAATTTTAGTTCGGCTTACCATCCCCAAACTGATGGGCAGACTGAGAGGACTAACCAGGTGCTTGAGGATATGTTAAGAGCTTGTGCCCTTAAACATGGTGGAAGTTGGGATAAGAGTTTGCTGTACGCTGAGTTCTCTTATAATAATAGCTATCAGGCCAGTTTGAAGATGTCACCGTTTGAGGCTTTGTATCGCAGAAAGTGCCGAACTCCACTGTATTGGGATCAAACTGGTGAAAGGCAACTGTTTGGGCCTGAGATTATACAGGAAGCAGAAGAACAAGTTTAGCAAATAAGGGAGAATTTGAGAACTGCACAATCCAGGCAGAAAAGCTATGTTGATACCCGGAGAAGACTACTTGAGTTTAAGGAGGGAGATTATGTCTATTTGAAGGTGTCACCACTCCGGGGTATGAGAAGGTTTAAAGTCAAAGGAAAGTTGTCCCCTCGCTTTATTGGACCCTTCTTAATCTTAAAGCGAGTGGGAGAGGTTGCATATCGATTGGAGTTACCGGATCATCTTGCGGATGTTCATAATGTATTTCATGTATCTCAGCTGAAGAAATGTCTTAGGGTGCCTGAAGAACAGTTACCAATGGAAGACCTTAGTGTTCAAGATGATCTAACTTATGTTGAGTACCCCATCAGGATTCTTGATACATTGACCAGAGTTACAAGGAATAAGGTTATAAAGATGTGCAAAGTGCAATGGAGCCACCACGGTGAAGACGAAGCAACTTGGGAAAGAGAAGAGCTTCGTAGAGATTTTCCTCACCTTTTCCCTAGATCTTCCTAAATCTCGAGGACGAGATTATTTTTAAGGGGGGTAGGATTTGTAATACTCAAAAGTGTATAAAAGGATTATATGGTGATATCCTTATTTTATGTGTCATATTTGCATCATGAAAAGAGCATACATGTAATTAAGAGGATTTAATCCAAACAAATGATTCTAAAACAAAATAAAGTGCATCTTGTTGGAGTTTTATATGTTTGTGCATTAAACAAAATAATAATGTTGGGAGCCTTCGGCTTCCGAAGGTCCTCAAAAACATGATTTAACAATGTTTCTGGAGTAAAGTACATTAACAGGTATCTTCGGACTCGGATCAGAGCCACGATACGAAGAAGCACAAAGAACACGAAGGTTGGCGCAGAGCCGAAGCTGTGTGTAGAAGAGCTTCGGAATAGCGGCGGAAAAGGAAACCGACTTAAAGATGAAAAACCGGATTAGACCTCGAAGAATTATCATAGAGTTATTGATAAATGTAAAGGGCATTAATGTAATTTTTTGTGGGCTGCGACCCATGCCTATAAATAGGTGAACAGTATCCCCGTACTGTTCACGCTGATTTGGCATTGGCTTTTGCATCATACTCGTACTTTTACCTTCTCACGAGCTGAAGGTACATTTGTAATTTGATATCATTTCTATTTTTCCATCATAATAAAATGGGAATGAGTCGACAATAGTACACAACTGTTTATGTCATTTTTTATGTTTTATACAATTCCTTATTCATTATTATATTTTATGCTGATGAAGGTATGTCCTTCATAACCTTCGTCCGAAAATCATTATATCCTTAGGGAAATAATGCTTCGAAGGACGAAGGATATTAAAATATAACATTTTGCGTTGCCTTGTTCTTGATTCATAGCATTTGAGAACAAGTCCCCAACATTGGCGCCCACCTCCGGTGAACTCACTTCCATTTTTTGAGTCTTGAAAACTTTCGGCAAGCATCACCTTCGTCATGCCGCCGAAAAAAGCTTCAGCGACAGGGGCTGGTACTTTACAGCCGCTGGATCCCAATCAGGACGTCCTTTCTCTTAGAGAGGCCCGAAGCCAGAAGAGGAAGGCTGTTAGTCCGACACCTCCGGAGGATGATCTAGATCAGGAGATCCAAAACCTGGAGATCCTTCAGCAACAGGTGCAGCGCAAGAAGGAGAAGATGGCTCGTCTAGCTGATCTTCAGAGACAGATAGACGAAGCTTCTGAAGAGGTTCGTCATCTTGTTCAAGATGATCAGAGCCGAAGGCTTCCACGCAGAGAGCCCCATCAGGAAGGCTTCCACAATGAGGACGACTGGTATGAAGATTTCCATCATGGAAACTTTGCTTTTGATGATGCTTCTCCTCTCTCAACAGAATTGCAGGCTACACCATGGCCCCAGTCCTACAAGCCACCCCAGCTCCCCATGTATGACGGTCATACAGACCCCAAGCAATTCCTGATGAGCTACGAAGCAACGATATCTTCGTATGGTGGCAATACGGCAGTCATGGCAAAATCTTTTGTCACGGCCGTCAGGAGCGTTGCTCAGACTTGGTACTCTTCTCTTCGGCCAGGGACAATCACTTCTTGGCAGAAATTGAAGGATATGCTGATAACTAGCTTCCAAGGGTTTCAGACGAAGCCAGTCACCGCTCAGGCTCTCTTCCAGTGTACCCAGGACCATGAAGAGTATCTTCAGGCGTATGTCCGGAGGTTTCTGCGCCTGAGAGCACAAGCGCCAACAGTGCCCAATGAAATTGTCATTGATGCCATGATTAAGGGGCTTCGGCCGGGACCATCAGCGCAGTACTTTGCCAGGAAGCCACCACAAACGTTGGAGAAGCTGCTCCAGAAGATGGACGAATACATTCGAGCTGACAATGACTTCCGCCAAAGAAGGGAGGAAGCATTCAGGTTCTCTGAAATGACCAGGGGTTTCGGAGGAAGATTTCACCCGAGGCATGTTAGGTCAATCCATAACTCTGCTCAAACTGATAATCGAGGGAGCCAACAGCAAAGGCCACAACACTCTTCACAAGCTTCGGCTCAACAGCAGAGTTCTTTTCGGCCGCCAGCGCCAAGGGGCAGAGGCGCCAGGGGCTTCGGGGGAAGGTTTGGAGACCAGCCAAGAAAAATATATTGCCTATTCTGTGGTGAAGACAAGGGCCATACTACCAGGATGTGCCATGTTACCATCCAAAAGCAGAAGAAAATAGCGGAAGCAGCAGCGCAACAGAGTCAGCCGAAGCAGGTCATGCATACTGCTTCGTATCACTCACCTTATATTCCAGAATATGTAGGCAACCACCCTGCAGCTTCTGTTGCTTCGGCGAGCCAACCCCAAGCATCTTGGTAGCAACCTCCACCGCCACCGCCGATCCAGCGAGGACAACAGCTAGAAGGGAGTCAGCACAATCATCTTCAGAGGGATTTCAGAGAAGAGTCCGAAGCTCGCACAGTCAACAGCACTGTGCCAGAGTCGAAGCACATTTATTGACAAATATCCTACCTCAACAGCAGTTCTTTTGCATTTTCTACATTCGCTATTCCCCTTTTGTTAATAAGGAACAATTATGAAGAGTTTAAATGTCTTTAATTGAATTTCAATTCCTTGTAATACTTTCGTCTTTTACCATAATAAAAATATGTTTTTTCAATAGGCTTGAGTTGTCGAAGCATACGAACTTATACTGATTTGAAGGACCTTTGTATTATCAAAAATTTGATCTAACGGACACAGTACAAATTGTTCGAAGCAGTAAAAAGTCGTTCCTAAGGGAGTGCAGTGTAAGTTTTCTAAACATACAACGAAAAATAAACGCTGATTCCGCTGAAAGTAAAAGGCGAAGAAGCTCCTAAGGGAGGCTTACAGCGAAAAATAAACGTTGATTCCGCTGAAAGTAAAAGGCGAAGAAGCTCCTAAGGGAGGCTTACAGCGAAAAATAAACGCTGATTCCGCTGAAAGTAAAAGGCGAAGAAGCTCCTAAGGGAGGCTTACAGCGAAAAGTCAGCGCTGATATAAAAAGTGTGTGTGCTTTATTACAGGGATATGTATCTGCGGCACAAATATCATTTTGCATAACATAACATCATCACATCATTTTTGCATAACATAAGCATCATACAGCATAATGCATCTGGAACAAGAAGGGGATACAGTGTTGACCTTCGGAGCATATTTTGGAAAAGAGAAAATCGTGCGAAGGCACAAGACAAATCGAGATGAAGTGTAGCCTCATCGGAAACGCAACACAAAACTTTTTTACAGCTTCGAAGAATATTTCACGAAGCTTGGACATTTTTCATCAGAGAAGTAAGCAAATTCTTATGATATAGAAAGGATTTCCTTCACGAAGCATGAAAAGAAGGGAAGGTGTTTTTTCGCCGAAGGCTCAAAAAATGGTATGTATGCAAAGTTTCATGCATCGTAAAGAATTAAACTATAAATAGATTGTATATTACATTTAAAGTTACAATATATTACACATTTTTACGTTTCAAATGTTTCTACAATTGCATTCAATCCTCTTTAAGCACTATCTCTGCAGCTTCGTTCAATAGTTGGTTGACAACCTTGTCCATAATGGCTTCGGCCATTTTTCTAATTTCATCGCCCCCCTTTGGGTGGGGGCCCGGAGATGCCTCAACAGCTTCTGAGGGAAGGAAAGATACGGCTATATTACTATTACAAACCGAGAACAGAGTCTGGAATTAAAAATTACACCATGATAAAAACCACTAATTAATACCTATGTGCCCTTCGGGCTCTGTACTTTTCTCGGCAGCTTCCGCTATTTTCTAGCATCGTGGATGCCTTTTTCACTCCTTTGAATAATTTCTCGCGTCAATTCTCGGCCGCCGTTATCCCAGATATCGGTGAAGAATTTCCCACTGACCATGCTTGCTTCGGGTGAGGGGTCTTTAATGTCTTCAGTAGACAAAGTAGCTTCGGACTGCGCTAAGGATTTTACATGCTCGCAGCCTTTCTTCTCCAAAACAGTAGCAATCCCTCTAGCACCCGAAAAAGCGCAGATGTCGCCGCGACTGTTCAGAATTTCCTCGAAGGCTTCTGCTTCGTGACTGATCCATTCCATTTGACCTTCAGGATTGCCTCTTGAAAAATTCTCTTCGCTAGAGAATGCACCAACGCTGGCGAAGCTGGATTTTATTTTCTTGACGCACTCTATGGATTTAACATAGCATTTTCTCTGGGATGCACGAAGCTCCTTAACACTTATCTCCAAATGATTGGCCAATTGGTCACTAAGCTCTCGTTTTGTCTCTTCAAGTATACGTTCTTCTTTAGCTCTAGCTAGCTGTTTCTGAAGATCTTTAATTTCACGTTTTTGAGCTTCGGCATGGGCCTTTGAAGTAGCTTCGTCCTTTTTTACCTTGTCTACCAATGTAAGCAGAATTTTATCTTTTTCTAGAGCTTCGTTTCTCAGTTTAATAACTTCTGATCGTAGATTGTTGAACGCAATTTCATAGCTCTCGTCTTCGGCACTCTTTTGTGCTCTCAATGCGTTGCTTAGAATTAGACCCTATATGAAAAAGAGTTCGTATAAGAATAAAAGAATGAGTTACGAATTATAAAATTTCCAAACGTCTAATTCTCATACCTTCAGGCTATTATACGCAAGACTATCCGCGAGATCTTCTTTCGTCATAGCACATAAGCCAGCTTCGAGCTTCGGAAACCCCATACTTCTAGCCATCTCCCGACAGACGGATAATTCTTTGTTGTCTGGGAGGCAGTATAGGAAATCTTCTTCGTTCGTCCCATTGAACACTAGTGCCCCGTTCGGATATTTCAATTCTTTGGCATAGTGGTTAGCTTCAAAAATTTCTTCTTCCGATAACTTTTTCCCCGAAGCATGTCGCACGATATAGTCATATATTTTGGAAGATGCTTCGGGGACGGCGGTATCAATTTCTTCGACCGAAGCTAGCTCTGACATTTTCATTTCTTCGGTTGCCTTTGCAATTTTTATTTTTTCTGCTTCCGAAGGTATTACCTTGGTTGGTTCTGAAGGCCCGGTTTCAACTCCAGTCTGTTGCTTCGGAGCTTCAGCAATGGACACTTCAGCAAGCGCCTCAGAAGTTTCAGCAGTCTTCTTTGGGGTTGTGCTTGGAAGTTTAATTGTTTCCAAAACATCTAATACATTAACCATTCTTTTCCTTTTTGGGGTCACTGTTGGCCCCTTCTTAATTTTTGATGCTTCAATTTCTCCTGAAGGACTTAAAATTTCTGATACTTTCACTCCCTCAGCTGATGCTTTTGCTTCTTCCGTCTCTGGTTCTTTTATCTTTTCTGTCGCTGGCACTTCGGCCATTTCTGCGACTTCTGGCAGCAGGGTTGGCTCTTCAGCCTCGGTGGCCGAAGAGGTCTCTCCGGTGAACTCAGGCACCGTGGCTGGTTCAATATAGCGTGGCCGATGTGTGAGAACTTTTACCCTTTTTCTCTTCGGTGCTGGCTCACTAGGAGCAGCTGCAGCTTTTTCTTTCGCAGAAGTTGTGCCTTTTCTTTTTTGCCCTCGTATTGGATAGCGATAGTCGGGGTAGACGAACCCGATTGCATCAAATACCCGGTTGAGTCTTTTCCTTTTTCGGCCTCCGAAGGCCGCTGACAATGCAGTGTCTTCGGCCTTCAAATATACCCCAAGCAATTCATCACTTACAGTCTCAATGCTCTTTAACCAATCATCATCTGGTTCAACGAACTTGTCTCCGTACTTGAATGTATATTTCAACCTGACTAGCCCACCTTCGTCAGTTTCTTTAACAGTTTCTTTCGGCATTTCCCAATTATCTGCAAGAGGTCAGTACTCTGAAGGCAATGTGTTCTTGTATTAAATCCCTTGTCCCGATAAAAGAGCAAACTACGCCGAAGGCCCGTTGGCATTCTTCGGCTACTTCATCCATTTCTACCTTCGGTTTCCGGAGTCCGAAGCGCTGCCAGATGGGGCACATGATGATATCCTTAATATCTTCTCGAACCTTCAAATCATTTTTTACATAGAACCATTCTTTCATCCATTCTCCGGGCCATCTCTTCCGAAAGGTGGGCACGGGACAGCTTGATCCAGAGCGAGCACCGAAGTTGTAGCAACCAAAGTTGCTATGATATTGCTCTTTACCCCATGGCTTCGTTTCATATAACAATTCATGTATATTGCAAAAGCTTTTCGCACTTGGCTCTAGACCCTGACTCTTCACAGCCCAGATGAAGATTCTCATTCTTATTATTGCTTCAGGGGTAAGTTGATGAAGGTAAACCTGATATATTTTCAGAACTTCTACCACGAATCTGCTTAAAGGGAATCGTAGCCCAGCTTTTAAAAAGCTTCGGAAGATAACGACTTCATCATCTTCGGGAGTCGGCACAGTTCTTTCTCCGGCATCTGCTCTCACAATGGACATATCTCGAAAGTATCTCCCCTTCATGTTTTCAAGGTGACTTTGCCCAATAGTTGATTTTCCGAAGACTGAATGGCTTGGTCGCCATGGCCGATCTTCGGAATCTTCACCCCCGCTATCTGCATCGTAACTGTCACTCTCACCAGTATCTTCAGATAAACCTTCTAAAATCTCCCTTGTAATCTTCTCCGTATTCGTCTTTGCCATTGACTCAAGAAAACCCAGATGCATCTCTTCAGAAAGGCTCAGCTTCATTTCGGCAGCAACCTTCTTCTCCTCAGACATTCCTTCGGAATTCTTGCCTCTCGCTTCCGAAGCTTAAAACTAGGGAGGCAACCAAATATTTGTAGGCAGAAAACTATTTGAGCAGGTAAAACAGATGGCAAGAGAGCGTGCCGAATAAATTGTGGCGAGCCCGTATTTATAAACCTATTATGTCGGAGACTGGAGGGCCCCATTTGCCAATGACTGTTGCTATTCTAGCAAAAGGAAGGTGTTTTTTCGGACCTTCGGCTCATAGCCTTCGTCCATTTCGCAATCTGAATTTATCATTCTAACAAATTAATATTGCGAGGGGCTACTGTTGGGGGCCTTCGGCTTCCGAAGGTCCTCAAAAACATGATTTAACAATGTTTCTGGAGTAAAGTACATTAACAGGTATCTTCAGACTCGGATCAGAGCCACGGTACGAAGAAGCACAAAGAACACGAAGGTTGGCGCAGAGCCGAAGCTGTGTGTAGAAGAGCTTCGGAATAGCGGCGGAAAAGGAAACCGACTTAAAGATGAAAAACCGGATTAGACCTCGAAGAATTATCATAGAGTTATTGATAAATGTAAAGGGCATTAATGTAATTTTGCGTGGGCTGCGACCCATGCCTATAAATAGGTGAACAGTATCCCCGTACTGTTTACGCTGATTTGGCATTGGCTTTTGCGTCATACTCGTACTTTTACCTTCTCACGAGCTGAAGGTACATTTGTAATTTGATATTATTTCTATTTTTCCATCATAATAAAATGGGAATGAGTCGACAATAGTACACAACTGTTTATGTCATTTTTTATGTTTTATACAATTCCTTATTCATTATTATATTTTATGCTGATGAAGGTATGTCCTTCATAACCTTCGTCCGAAAATCATTATATCCTTAGGAAAATATTGCTTCGAAGGACGAAGGATATTAACATATAACATTTTGTGTTGCCTTATTCTTGATTCATAGCATTTGAGAACAAGTCCCCAACAAATAAGAATAATGATAATAATAAGAAGTTAATAATCCTAAAAGTTGGATTAAATCCTAAATTGAAACTAGGGTTTGGAAATAAGAAAGGATAAAGGAGATAAATAATAAATAATATATATATATAACTATCCACAGAATTTGTACCTCTAATATCACCAATATAATTCGTAATGATGAGCCATAAAGTTTGAATTTAAACTTGAATTCAAATTTGGATTAGAAAATAAAGAAAAAGGAATGGAAAATAAAAAGGATAAAACAAAACCCAACTAATGGGCCTCGCACCCTCAATTCAGCCCAATTCCCATTTCCCTCGGCGCGGCCCAAGACCAACTGCAACGCGCGCGCTCGACCGGCTGCTTCGCGGGGCCCACTGGTCAGCCTCTTCGCGCCTACCACTCCGTCGCTCGCCTACGTATGGGTCCAGCTCGTCAGTTCCTTGGCGCGCGCCTGGGAATGTTTGTCTCGCCGACTTATGGGACCCACCTGGCGGTCTCTCACTCGCACTCGCGCTCTGCATCTGTCACTGCTACGCGGGCCCGCTCTACCAGGGTCTTCCCCTTCCGTCGCCGCGCAAATCGGGCGAGCTCGGTGTGGCGCAGTCCGCGGAATCCGTTGGAGTAGTGCGCGAACCGATCTTAGGCGGCCATAAGAAGGGTGTGGCCGGGTCCTTGCCCTTCCCTTACCTCGTCAACACGCATACCGTGTGCCGCCATTACCGTGAGTAGAGAGAAAGGGAAGAAGAGGCGGTCGCACGACCATCTGGACGTCTGGGCCGCGGGTGAGCCGTAGTTCGGGTCGGTAATCGTCGCGGGTTCGCGGCGGAGCCTTCCGCGGGTGAGCCAAGTGGAGTCTGTCGGGGAAACGGCATGAATTGCTCACTGTCGTCGTTAACCCGCAGACCTCCACCGTGCGCCGTGGGCGGGCCTTCCGGTGACCTAATCCTCGGTAAAGTTCCCACCTCTGTGTTCGTCATCTTCCTAATTTCATTTTGCACCAACTGATTTAGCAATCGACTCATCGTGTGGGCGAATTGGGTCGCCTCGGCCATGGCCTAGCCGCGAACGCCGCGCGGTGTGCGCACGCCGCCACCCTGGGAAACGGAGGTAGGTGATGGCCCCTGGACCGTTAGATCGGGCGTGTACGGTCAGGATTAGAAGCGGGCGCAGTTGGCTCGGGTACCGTTGATCTCGAATCTAACGGTGGTGGTTAGATCTGGTTTCATAAACTCTGGGCCGTCGGATCCCGATCCGGCGGCTGGTAATGCATACCGGTTCGGGGATGAGCGATCTAATCTGAGCCCTCAGATTCTAATCGTGCGGCCCACATCTACGGATACCCCTTCGCAGGGACTTTTTGCTTAAGAAACCCTGGTTCTATTAGAAATAAACCCGCGGTCCTCGAGCCTGTTTCCCTGAGTCTAGGGAATAATTGTAGACTAACCCCTGTGTTTTCTGATAATTGAGGCCCTGTCCTGAGAACTCGAAAACCAGAGAATATAAATGGAAAATAGATTTTTAACATGAAAATAATTACTAGAATTTGATAAATTCATATTAAATTCATTTTAGCTCCAAATTAATCCATTCCACTTCCTATAATTTTGTAATATTATTGTCTATCATTTAGTGTCTCTGTTTTGACATGAACTCAGTTAGAAAATTAATTTCTCATCTAATCCTATTTTAATCACATTAAACCTTAGGAAATTCATAACTTGAATTCTATAACTCCAAATTTAGTGATTCCAGTTCCTATGATCTCATTTTAATGTGTAGATTTTTACTGTATATTTTATTTACATGTTTGGTGTGATGTTGATTTTGGCTATACTATGTATGTATTGTGTTGATGCGAATAGACGAGCAAGCCACTGTGGAAACTGAGGTTCAACAAGTAGAGGTAGCTGAGCAGGAGCTCATTGAAGGCAAGTTGTGCCCTTGATCACTTACTTTTTCCCAGCCATGTTCTTATTAATTATAATGATCTGCATAGGATAATTTTGATGGGACCCAATAGGTTACCCTAGTTTTGGCTATCTTTATACCTTGTTTACCACTGAAATATTTCTTTGGGTAGTACCTGCTATTGCTTTATGTGGATTTGGGTATGAAGATACTTTATTCATAATTACTCTTTTATTCTCTTTTATTATTACTGTTCATGTTAAGATCATTATGTTAATGGGAACATGGAGCGACCACCCGGGAAAACAGTGCTACCACAAGGGTATAATGGGACGCCCTTGGTTGATTAACTAGGAAAGCTAGTGGAGGTCTTCCTTACCCGAAAGGGGCAAGGGCAGTAGGGGAGTGGTCAGTGTAGGGAGGTCCTTGGTTGATTTTGCTGCGATGGCGGTCAGGCAAGAACCCTGCATTGGAGCTTCCTATAAACTGTAGCGGGTTTTCTGAAGCTAGTGGAACTTTGTAAAGGCCTCGTAGTGTTACCCTGCCTCGCCTCCTCGGTAGAGGTGTATGGGATTGGGCATCTCTTGGCAGATGGGTAACATGACTTGTGGGTAAAGATGCGCAACCTCTGCAGAGTGTAAAACTAGTATACTAGCCGTGCTCACGATCATGAGCGGCTTGGACCCTCACATGATTAATTTATGGAACTTAAATTTAATTTGACATTTGCATTGCATTTGGGATTATTTTACTATTACTGTTCTTTATTATTATTAAGATTTGGTATTTACTTACACTTAGTAATTGCTAATAAAATTTTGACCAACTTATAAAAGCAATGCTCAGCCTCAGCCTTTATTTCATTGATCAGCCTTACACTTCATGAACTCCCGCCTTTGGTGAGTTCATGCCACATTATTCCCCACGACTTGTTGAACTATGAACGTATGTGAGCTCACTCTTGCTGTCTCACACCCCCCCACAGGAGAAGAGCAGGTGGTCGAAGAGGAGCCGCCTAACACTGAGGCATTCGACTTGATCTAGGTGGCGTTTCTCAGTCGACATTGGCGCCGACGATCCTTAGTTCGTTTTACATTTATTCCTTTATTTTGTAATAAGTCTTCCGCTATGTAATAATTACTCTGATGTTTTATGACATTTATCTCTATACACTCTGTTATTATATATGTTGTCTTCTTGGCGCATGTATGAGATGCACCCGGCTTTGTTCCTTAAAACCGGGTGTTACAAATCCATCGAGGTCTAAATAGCCTTTTCTCTTTTAAGTCGGTTCTCCTTTCTGCTATCATGCCGAAGCTCCCCTGCGCACAGCTTCGGCTCTGCGCCAACCTTCATATTCTTTGTACTCATTCACATTGTAGTTCTGATTCGAGTCTGAAGGTACCTGTTCATGTATTATACTCTAGAAACATTGTTAAATCATGTTTTTGAGGACCTTCGGAAGACGAAGGCCCCCAACAGTATTGTTATTGTATTTTGATATGATAATCTCTTCTGCTCTTATGGGGCATCTGATCCTCCTTTTATTGTTTAAGGAGAGGCGGTGATTTATATGAAGTGTATCCGGATTGGTTATAAGGTTGAGAACATAATCAAGTTCATCCCAATCTAACAGGTAGTCGAACTTACCTCATGATCTGATAAAATATTTGTCATATTTATCTTTTTGTAACTTCCCCTATAGCAGCCCTTCCTCCTGGAGTTGCTATCAAGTCCTTGTGGCCGTCTCTCGGGCGAGCCTATAAACCCACCTGCTTCGGTATTCGTCTTCTAAAAACTTGATCTGAGTACCCATGCTACATATTATTAACAAACCAATAGATAGCTCATGCTAACGCTACTATCTCAGGGAGGGGAGGAAAGGGGTCGATGACAGCGGTGGCACGAGTGAGCAGAGGGGGGCAGTGTTGCGTGGGGGCAGGGAGGGGAGGCTGGGGGCGACGGGGTCACATGATGAGGATTGATTTAAATAATATTGTCCATTGGATTAGATAAGGAAAAGGGGTTATCCAGCGATCTGAACTGTTGGTTTTGATAACGTGTTAAGTGTGAGTGTAATTTGTTTGTTGGATTTAGTAGAGGTTACGGGAGTGGAGGTGATTTGGTTGTGTAGGTTTTGTAAAGTTATAATATATATATTAGCACAATTGATCGACAATTACAAGTCTAAACGGTTAGGTTGAAACCGGGTAGCCATTAGAGCTTTTCAGCGTGCAAGTGCAACCCGCATAACCTGAGGTCCGTTGAAGGACAATACTGTGTAACTGGTATCTTGTTTTTTGTTGAAATGTAGTATAACTCTAAATAATATTGTCCATTGATTTAAATAATATTGTCCATTGGATTTAAATAGGGAACATGGGTTATCCAGTGATCTGAACTGTTCGTTTTGATAACATGTTTAGTGTGAGTGCAATTTGTTTGTTGGATTTAGTAGACGGGTGTTAGAGGTGGTTTTCTTGTGTGGTTTTCGTAAAGTTAAAACTGGTGGATTATACAGTGATATAGACATATATATATACTAGTACGATGCCCGTGCGTTGCGACAACGCACAAATTGTTCGATAAAATGTTAGTACATAAAAACAAACAACACATATTAACCGTATATTCTCTCAATGGTTGCTAAGGTAGTGAAGAAATTATAGCCACTTTCCAAGTTTTTATCGTTCTTAGTTTTGAAATAGTGAATGTTGACCATGTTTATCTGTTGTCAAAGCAAACTTTGGTGGTATAGGGATCGGGCATGGATACAAGATATAGCTCTGAAAAAGGAGTCATGGATAAGCAACTCGTTCAGATATTCCCACTGATGTTTGTGAGTCAATTGTTACTACATGAAGCAAAATATACCTAAATAACACATCCTAGCTCTACAGGGCAGACAAGACAGGACCAAGGTGCACTGTCACAATTCAAAAAATCTGCTACATTTATTTCTACTTGTTGATGAATTAATTGACCGCAGTTGAGCAAGGGGGGTGACCACTTGTTTTCAGATATAGACAAACAAATTGTAAGTTGCTTGTTAAAATATATGTACTTCAGGATTAATGAGTACTACTAGTAAATAAGGTCACCAAAAGTTATTATATTGGTGCACTGATGAAAAACAGATGAAACAAATTTTGCAACTTTATGTTTTCATACAAAAAAATAATCCAGAGTAAGATGTATTGTTTTTTAATATAATTTTGTAAGCCTAATTGTCATAATGAATAAGCTTCAGTACGAATTGTGTTTCCTTTGAACAGACTATATATTTACTGATCTAAAGCAAAAACGCAACAATTCACATAATTACCTTGTAGTAATTCCACTCAGTTTTGTCTCCAACCTTGTATGCATGTGGGATGGAAGCTCCCAGGCCCCATCCCACCATTCTCCCACTGTCTCCCAGGGTACTGGCGGTAGTGTCGGTGCTCCGCGGCTGCCCGACGATGTTGCACGGAGCGCGCGATCTGGTCCCTCAGCTCGTCCAGCTTGCACAGTAGCTCGATGGGGTCCTGCTGCAGCACGGCCCAGTCTGCGTGCCCCTCGAGTCATTGCATTGCGGCCACTCCTCCACCCAATCCTCTGCCTATACTTCATCTTCTTGAGATCACTCTCCATGGTTTAGGACACGTGGGCAGCAAAATACCAGTTTTAGGACACAAAATGACATATCAGCACTACAGAAGTATGTGTTTGTTATTGCCATGCTTAACCTTTAAGAGGTCGTGGCCATCGCTTCTGCTATGGTATATTCCTTTATTGAGCCTATATACGTTGTATAAAGCAAAAAAATAGAAATTGATTACTCAATCTGCAAGAACAGTGTTGCTTTATTTGTAATTAGTGAGCTAAAGAGGAAGTTGGTGCTAATTCACAAATGACAGACCTTGCATGATATGAAAAGATCAAGCAATAATGTCATCTCATGAAAAACTAAACATACAGGAAACTAATCAAGCAACTAAAACTGCAGGTAATACTTAATCTCCTCTCTTCCCATCATCATTTTCTTTGAATTTAGCTGCTAACATGAGTAGATCAAATATTCAAGCCTGATTTCCACATATAGCAAGATCGAGCAGGATACACCGGAGGTGGGCGCCAATGTTGGCCACTTGTTTTTAAATGCTATAGATCAAGAACAAGGTAACACAATTGTTAATGGTTAAAGACCTTCGTCCTACGAAGATCTTTATTTCCTTTCGGATATAATGATCTTTAGACGAAGGTCATGAAGGATGTACCTTCATCATCTCAGTATATAAGTATGAACATGAATATCAATATAAATAAGAATGTGAAAGAACATTAAAGAATGGAAGATGATGGTCAAATCTTCACAATTTATTTATATTCATATCCATATGTAAGAATTAACATTAATGATATTTATAATACAATGGTACCTTCGACTCGTCAGAAGGTGAGAATGCAAAGATGACGCGAGAGAGATTACAATTCAGCGTGAACAGTATGGTGTTACTGCTCATCTGTTTATAGGCACGGGACGTAGCCCAGATAAGATTACATCCATACCCCTGACATTTACTCTTAATAATAATGCGAGTTAACAAGGACGAAGTAGTCTTTTCCCCCTTAGGTCGGTTTTGTCCTTCATCCTTGCTATCATACCAAGCCGAAGATCCTTTAGCCATAGCTTCGGCGTCCATTCACGTTCCTTCGGGTTGTATCCTCATCACACACGCCTTTATCATGAGAGAACTTTCATCCCAAAGCCGAAGCTTCTTGAAACAGTCTATGTCATACTGAAAACATATGGTTAGTCACGTTTTTAGAACCTTCAGAAGAGGAAACATGTGGGGTGAGGTGTAAGAGCCTCTAGTTGATGACCAATGGCCACACAACCCCCATTTTTGTCGAAAATAGCCATGAATGACTATTTTCAATAAATCCGAAGGATAAAACCTACATATTTTTGACCAAGAATTGAGATTTTTGACCAATAATTGGTCTTGTCTAGAAATCCAAGAATGTGATCTTTGGCAAGGAAACATATGTGGGGTGAGGTGAACGAGCCTCTGGTCGATGATCAATGGCCACACAACCCCTATTTTTGTTGAAAATAGCATAAACGACCATTTTCAATAATACTGAAGGCTAACACCTACGAATTATTGACCAAGAAATGGTCACCATCAGAAATCCAAGAATGTGATCTATGGCAAGGAAACATATGTGGGGTCAGGTGTACGAGCCTCTGGTCATTGATCAATGGCCACACAACCCCTATTTTTCGAAAATAGCATGAACAACCATTTTCAATAATACCGAAGGGTAACACCTACGGATTTTTGACCAACAAATGGTTTCCACCAGAAATCCAAGAATGTGATCTATGGCAAGGAAACATATGTGGGGTGAGGTGTACGAGCCTCTGGTCGATGATCAATGGCCACACAACCCCATTTTTGTCGAAAATAGCCATGAATGACCATTTCAATAATACCGAAGGCTAACACCTACAATTTTTGACCTAGAAATGGTCGGTTGGAATATAAAGAATTCAAAACAATAGATCACATTTTAAACCTTAAATGACGTTTCTATGATATTGAGTGCATTGTATTCACATGAGTGGGTATTAGAGTACAACTAGTGGATGAAGACGTTACTGGGCTAGCTAATGACCTTTTGTGATACCAGGTTTCCTATAATCCCCTCTATTCAAGGAATACCTAGATGGTGTTTATGTCCACTCAAGTAAAACACCACACATCATTATGCCACATCGTTTCTCAAAATAAAATAAAGACCATGGGAAATTTAGCCAAATTACGTAAGAGATCTGTCCAAACAAAGGTTAAGGTTGTAGGGCACCTTTTTCCACCATACAGTTGCTAAAAAGTTAGAATATTGTAATATTTGCAATCATGGGTGAATGGTCTTTGGAAATGAACGAGTTCATCAAAACTCGACACCCCGAGTAAGTTATCTGATTGACTTACATATCTATCCGAGGCCTTGACGGCAAAGATTGGTGTACATGGGCCCGATAATTTGGTTGGGTTGTGACAGCTGGCGACGGTAGAGGCCGAGCCATCGGCTCCATCAGCGTCGGGGGAGGAGATGGGGATGTTGAAGAAGCCCTTTGACGGGGTGGGCGGGATGGCATGGGGTCGCAGACCTTGAGCACCACCGCCTCGTCAAACCCCATAGAGTGGAGCACCGTCTGCCTTGGTCGGTCGGGGTTGGAAAAGTCAGATCGGAGCGTGGTAGAGGAGACGACGGCACGTGGGCTGTCTCGGTGGGGGATGCGGCATTCACGTGGTCGGGGTGGGCGTTGAGGGCACGCAACACGAACGCAAGGCGGGGGCATGGGGCGGGGCATGGAACAAACGCAGAGCGGGGGGCGAGGACGCGGGGCGGGCATCACGCGCGAGTTTTCCGGCGGGGATGACGAACAGGGGCGGAAGGGAGGAAGGTGGACGCAGGGCGGCAGTGGTGGCGAGGGCGTCGTGGGGCGGTGCTACGTCGTGGGGTGAGGCAGGAGTAGGCGGGGGCGTGGTGTCGCCTGCAACGCACGAGCAGACGAGAATGGTAGTGAGGCGGGGAGGACCATGGTTGGGTTTCCCTGGCGGGGATCGCAGCGGGGAAGGGGGCGTGTGAAAGACGGGAACAGGGGCATGGTGTAGTATGGACGTCCATAATAGAGTCTTATAGAGTAGTAGAGATAATAGCACAATTGATCAACAATTACAAGTCTAAACGGTTAGAATGAAACGGGGTAGCCATTAGAGATTTTCAGCGCGCAACCCGCGTAATCTGAGGTCCGTCGAAGGACAATATTGTGTAACTGTTTTTTTTTTTTGTTGAAATGTAGTATACAAATTAACTGCAGACAAATCTGAATTATTAGACGCAGACCGGATGTTTGTGAGGCGTTGCGTAAAAGCGGGCCCATTTAAATATCGACACGTTCCCACACATTTCTGCCCTTGGTCTGATCAACGTTGCGGACGACTGAACAGCAAGGACCAGCCAAGTAGCCTTTTCCGCTGGCCGGAGCATCTCTTCATTCCAAACCCACCCCGGAGAAGAATGCACCCGTCATCCGTGCCGTGCTACCAATGCAAAGGCACCCCAGCCCCGGCCATGCTGCCTCTAAGCTCAAGACGCGCTCACATTTTGTTTTTGGGACCAGACCCGGACCTGCCAGTCCGAGGTTTAAGCCACAGGAATCCACCCCCCACACGCATGGCACCGCCAGAGATCGTTCATGCCGCTGCGGCAAACCAGGCGGGCGCCAGCCATGGACCTCCTCGACTTCGACCTCGCCGTGCAAGTCACCTGCCCGCCCGAGCCCGGCGAGGACTTCGCCTTCGTCACCACCGAGACTGATGCCGCCTTCCTCGTCCTCGCCCACCTCTCTGGTACGCGCGCGGCATCCATCCTCCTCCGGTCCGTTGGCGTGTGAGCTCGCTTGCTTTGCTAATTGCTATGCTACTACCTTACCGGCGCTGTGAAGCTGACCGCGCGTTGCGTGCAGGCTACGCCAAGGATGAGATCCAGGTCCGCATCGGCGAGGCCGGCACGGAGGTGGCGGTCGCGTGCGCCAGGAAGGACGCGTTCACGGTGGAGGCGACGGCGGCGGGGAGGCTGCGCGTGGCGCACCGCCAGGTGGTGGAGGGGTTCCGCCGCGTGTTCGACGTGCCGCCGGGCGCCGATGTGGCCCGGATCACCGTCGGCTTCGAGGAGGACGACGGCCTGCTCGTCGTCATCTTGCCCAAGCTGCCGCGCCCGGACCCGCTGGACGACGACGACGACGACGGCCGCGGCGACGACGACGCTCGGCTCGACGTCGAGAGCGCCAGCTGCGTGGGGACCGACAGCGACAGCGGCGTTGACGTCGATGAGGAGCTCGACCTCGGCGACGAGGCGTGCAGCCTCGAGCTCGAGCACGAGGACTGGGTCGACGTCGAGTCGGAGTCGGAGCCCGAGCCGCCGCCGCGCGATGTGGCGGTGGAGACTCCGGTGCCGGTCGTCACGGATGTGGCGGTGGAGACTCCGGTGCCGATCGTCACAGGCGTAGCAGTGGAGACTCCGGTGCCGGTCGTGACGGATGTGGCCGTGGAGACTTTGGTGCCGGTGGTCACGGACGTGGCGGTGGAGACTCCCGTGGAGGTAGAGGAGGAAGACCGCGACGTCCCGGTGGAGACGCCGGTGGAGGTCGAGGCCGAGCCGCGGGTGGTCGACATCGAGTGCGACGTCGTGTTCGAGCCGCCGGCGGAGCCGGAGCCTCTGGTGGAGACGCCAATCGAAGTGCTCGGGCCGCCGCACCGCGAGCCCGAGCCGCCGGCCGACGTGCCGCAGCCTCCGGTGGACATACCGTGCGACGTGGAGTCTAAGCCAGAGCCTGCCGTCGTGCAGGAACCTGAGGAGCCAAAGCCGCCGCCGCCAGCGGAAGAAGAGCCACTGACGGAAGAAGAGCCACCCGTTGAGGCACCAACTGAAGAACCGGTGCAAGAGCCGCAGCGGGTCGAGGAACCTGTAGAAGAACCACCCGTTGAGGCGCCGGCTGAAGAACCGGTGCAAGAGCCGCAGCCGATCGAGGCGCCGACGGAGGAACCTGTGCAGGAGCCACCCTTTGAGGAGCCGGTACAAGAGCAGCCACCCGTTCCCGTTGAGGCACCAACTGAAGAACCGGTGCAAGAGCCGCAGCGGGTCGAGGAACCTGTGGAAGAACCACCCGGTGAGGCGCCAGCTGAAGAACCGGTGCAAGAGCCGCAGCCGATCAAGGCGCCGACGGAGGAACCTGCGCAGGAGCCGCCCGCAGCCAAAGAGCCCGTGCAAGGCCAGGAGCCGGCGGTGGAGCCTACAAAATCAGCAGTGCCAACAGCGAGCTCGGGTGGGACGACCGAGTCGGAAGAAAGTAGCAGCTCTGACGGTGACGGGAACCCAGACGGTGGCAGGAGAAATCGCGGCAGAGGTGGGTCAGGGCGGAGGCGGCGGCGACGGCGACGTGGCGGGTTCCGGATCGGCTTGGTAGTCGGCCCCGCGCTGATCCTGCTCGCGCTCGCGGTGGCCGCAGCCAGACGACGGCGGCAGCAGCAGCAAGGCCGGTGAGCCGCCGGGAAGCCTTCGCAACGTGCATTCTGGGCACAGGAATGGCAAATGTGTTTTGTGTTGTGTGCCGTAGCTAATAGTGTTGCCGTGCGGCTTCGATCGCTAGCTACGCCTACGCCTGGTTGGGTTATCAAAAAATAAACCAAAGAAAACGCCAGGTAAATATCCCAGTGTAGCTGATAGTACGAAATGGAGTTTTCGTGTGGTTGTTACAGTTCACAATATGTTCTCGGATCTTAATAGATGTGTTGCTACAGAGTGAACATATTATTATGATAAGATATATTAAAATTAAAAAAATTATAATTTTCATTTTATACTTTTGTTATCATTATTTAAAGTTAAAAAAATTACATAAGTCTTATAAATCGAACAAAATCTACCGTATACGTTAAAATGCAATGCTTATCAACCACTCAAGTAATCTACTCTTTTAACCTAAAGTAACCAAAATTAGGCAATGATTAGCAACCACCTTGTGTTAAGGTAGAAAAATAACAAGCAGCAATTTATAATACATGATATCATGTATTGCATCTGAGTACAAGCACGTATAGGTCCACCAAATAGGTTTGTTACAAAGGAAACAAAACAAAGAACTATACAATAAGATCAATCAATGTCCCCAATAACCCAATAACTTGTACTATTTGTACCACCCATTTCAAGCTTGATTTCACAATAGCAAAAAGAGAGAGCACAAGACGTCTCATTATGCCTAGAGCACCTTGTCTCTTAGGGCAGCACATCTTCGCTGCTCAATCTCGCCATGGGCAAAGTGACACTAGTAGTGAAAGTCGCCTAGAGGGGGTGAATAGACGAATCCTGTAAATTATAAACTTTGAACACGAACTTCAACCGGGGTTAGGATTATAAACAAATAATAATGAATATGGAGTGCGAAAAAAGTTCTTCTTGCTATGAGTTGCTCAATCAATGCGAATAACTTTGAGAGCTAACTCAAAGGTTTGTGAGCAAAAGAACTTTTAGAGAGAGAGAGGAGAGGAAGAACCAAATCGCGTAAAGATCAACACAAATGAACACGACGATTTGTTTCCCGAGGTTCGGTTCCAATGAACCTACTCCCCATTGAGGAGGTCACGAAGGCCGGGTCTTTTTCAACCCTTTCCCTCTCTCAATCGGTCACCTACACCGATTGAGTGCTTCTTAATCTCAAGGGTCACAAAAACCCCACAAGGATCACCACACACTTAGGTGTCTCTCGCTATCTTTACAAGTCACTAGAGAGTTTAGAAGGAGATGAAGAAAGCACAACCAAGCAACAAGAGCAACAAATGAAACATAAATCACTCTCTCTCAAGTCACTAATCACTAATGATCATTAATCTTAATCGTGGCACTTGAGGAGATTGGAAGATTTTAATGTGTCTTGAAATTGATTCTTTGCTCTTGTATTGAATGTGTGAGAGTGGAAGGCTTGGATACATTGAATGGAGATGGTTGGGGGTATTTATAGGTCCCAACCACATTATAGTCGTTGGTTGTAGCTTTTTGTCGACGGTCGCACCGGACACGCCACTGTTTATTGTCCGATGCCTGCCACGTCAGCTGTCACACCCGGTTTTAGAAGGCAAACCAAATGCGAACCATGTACGTGCCAGGATCAGCAATTCACGTACACGGCAGTTATATAACCGGACATCATCACACAGTACTCGAATAATAACATAAAAGATAGTAATAGTTGATTACATCATGGTGTCCGAGATATCCACATAGTCTTTAACAATAATCAAAGTGCAAAAACGAAACGTAGATGCACATGGCCTTCACATGCAGCCGACTAGGGGTTTGCCGCTAACCCACGCCTAGAACTCATCGTACTCTTGGAACTTCTGGAAGTCTTCCTCCACGGCTTCATCTTCTCCTGAGCAGTGGTTGCAACGTGGACAACCTGGGGGGTTTGGTGTGTAAAGCAAGGGTGAGTACACATCAACATACTCAGCAATAGTCCCGTTTGGCTGTAGTGGACTAGCTCTATGTGGGGTTAAGTCCAGCAGTTGCTTTTAGTTGGTCAGGTTATTATTACTAGTGGAGAGCCATGTTTTTTAGCATTAACCCAAGTTCTTAATCCAGAAGTACCCTTTTCAAACGGAAAGAATACCAGAAACATTAATGTAACCATAATCAAAACCATCATCCTCATCATCACTTGTAAACCAACCATCTCTGATCAGAGTATCTCTAATCAATGGAACTCCCTTGGCCGCTCATAACCGTGAGCACGGCTGATATATCAGTTTCATAACACTATGCAAAGGTTGCACACTTTACCCACAAGCCGTGATTCCCTTTTGCCTCGGGCCGATCAAACCCTTAAACACTACCAAGGTGAACAGGCAGGGTTTCACTATATAGCCTTTACAAAGATTCCCTGAGGCTGTAGCCACCTGGTAGGTTTCCTAAATGTACCACACTCCTCCCCAAGGGGCAATCCACCCTCGGCAGAGCGAGCCGCATACACCGAGCCCCATTGACGGCACGACGGCGAAGCGAACTACACCTCAGTTCCTCTAATTATTCAGCTAAGGGCGTCCCATACCACCCTCATGGTTTCACTGTTTTCCCAGGCGGTCATCCAACGAACCAGTCCTTACGGAGAGGCACTCGAGAAACCGCTCGAGTCCACTTAAATGCCACAAGTATATCATCATAATCAAAAGGGAAAATAATGTATCATAAATAATCTCATCATGTTCATTGATTAGTGTGAAGCACTAGCATAAAGCTAAACCAAAATAACCCAACCCAAATAAGTAAACGAGGACAAGATGAACAAAGCTAGTCAATCCTTAGGTATAAATTGTGTAAATGCGGGGAGTGAATTATAAAATGAATAGAACATAGATGGGTCAAGGGACACTTGCCTTCACCAACCAGCTGTTGCTTAGGGTCTTCTCTTGCGATCTCTTTGGACTCCGCAACCAGACCGTTATCTATGTGAGTGCAAACATACATCCATGTCCTTGAATTAGGGAATAAACAGTACACCATACAAGAAAGCAGATCAATTGAACATGCACATGACATATAGTTTGTATTTGCAATTACAAGAGAGAGAAAGGAATCGCAACGGCTAAAGCTATAGTCGAGAGATATTACGTGCATGCTTTGCGATTAATCATTATAACATTTAATTCCACCTAGCCATACTTGAAAGTTGCCTAGAGGGGGTGAATAGGCAAGTTAAAACTTTTTTCAACAAAACTAGAAACGAACTGGGTAAAATTGGTTCAACCGGTGTCAAAACCGGTTCAACCGGTTTGCACGAGCTCAACTAAAGAATGAGATGTAAAACTGAATTGATCTCGAAATTCACCCAGTTAACTTTGGAAATGAGATTATCTAAATGATCCACAGGGTTCAAGGTAGTAGATCTGAGAAGGGCACTTCTCAAAATCCACACACCAAAAAGATATAAACAAATCTTTCACGGAATGGTGAGAGAACGACGAACACAAACAAACACAATGAGCAAGAACACAAGAGACACAAGATTTATCCCGAGGTTCGGTCACACCACCAAGGTGCCCTACTTCCTCGTTGAGGCGCCCACAAAGAGTCGGGTCTCTTTCAACCCTAATCCTCCCTTTGACGACCACAAAGGTCAAGCCCACACACTAATCTTTGCTCAAACGAGCGGGTAATACAAACTTTCTTGTGGTCTTCCACAAGATTTGGAGACTCACAAGCGACACCTAGTCGTCTAGGAGCTAGAAGCTCCAAGAGTAATGAATCCACAAAGAACTCGATGTAGTACCAAAGCTCGAATGAAGAAGAGCAAGAAGGATTTAGAGATGAAGCACCAAAATCGCAGCTCTTCAATCTCACTCAAAGATTTCTCTCCAAAGATTTGCAATGGGAGAGGCAAGAGGTGTGTGAGAGAGAGTGGGAGGTGTTTCTCAGGTTAGAAATGGAGTCCAAGTCGTGCTCTTCTGTGGGGAAGAGAGGTAGGAGTGAGTATATATAGGTGGGGCTCCAAAACTAGCCGTTTTTTGACTTTTCTGCTCAAAAACCGGTTGAACCGGTCCCAAAACCGGTTTTCAAAAAGTTGCGCACAGCTTTTTGGCTGACACAGCAGACTGGCAGAAAAAAGGTGAACAGTGCAAAAACCGGTTGAACCTGTTGTAAAACCGGTTGAACCTGTTTCCACCAGACAAAAACCGGTTGAGTGTCCGGCTGAACCAGTATTTTCCAGAGAGCAATTTTGACCAAGACAGACTTAAAAAGGTTGTACTACATACTTTCACTAAGGATTAACAAGGGTAAAATGGAAGTTTTAGATCAAGGATTTTGAGCTTTAGTACCAACACCAACCTTCTTTTTAGACCCCCCTTGATAGTACGACGATTCCTATACTCAAGTTAAATAAAATATAATTAAGTAAACTCCTTGAGTAATTGGTGTCTCATGTGTGATTTCTCCATAGAGTTGCTTCATAAGGATCACAAACATTTTTTGTCTCACCTTTTGAAGCAAACACTAAGCAAACCCTGTTACTTGTACCATTTCACCATATATGAGTTCAAATCATGGCTTCAAGTCACTTTACTGATGCATCAACATATTATTACTCTTCATAGCTGATTAGTTCATCGACTTAGTGCAAGTACTCTCTTCTTTACCTTAGCCATGGTACCTCGATCCACAAGCCGTCGCTTGGCCTTCACCTTCGCTTAGTTCCTCGAAGCCCTTTCCTTGCTATCTTCACCCTATCAAGCCATTCTTGAGTCATATCATATTGAGCATCCATTGAGAGAATCATTTCTTTGATATTGTGAACCTTGCTTGAATGTCATCTAGATATAAATGCTAAGATCAATCAAGCCCTAGTTTGATTCTCATAGAAGCATATATGGACTAATAGTAATATGGTCAAGCCAATTCATGATTCCTCATATCTCATTCACTTTGGCTTGACCAATCCTCTTAATCACTTCAACCTCTATTCTGATCATATTTATGTATAGTGATTTCTCAGGTCTTGTCCATATACTTAAACCAATATAGAGACCATATTATATCCATTTGCATTGTCTCACTAGTTATTTATCCTTGTGTTGAACCTTTGTTCACTGATCATTATACACTATTCAAGTATGTTCATCATACTGAATTTCCTGTTCAACCCTTAGCAAACTTGTTAGACCTTTAAATGTGTTGTTATCCAAATCACCAAAACTCACAAAAGGGACGAATGCACTTTCAATCTCCCCCTTTTTGGTGATTGATGACAACACATTTAAAGCTTACATAAGATTTTATAAATATAATTTTGAATACTATGATATAGTTTCCTCCCCCTAAATATGTGCATTTCAGAAAATACCAATTCTGTACTCAAATGCCAAAAGCACATATTTGGGTCAAAATTTGAAGACAACTTATATCATACTATTCATGGGGTGCAGTGTGTCATAAAATAAACGTGATGCTCATGACATAGAATGCACTTACCAATTTTCTACATCTTATGTTTTTCTTATGATTCCCCATTTTATTAATTATTTCTCCCCTTTTCAAAAGTCTTCTAACACTTAGTTACATAAGACTAAAGGTAAGCTTTAATGCAAAATTTCTCCCCCTTTGTCATAAATCTCCAAAAAGGATACAAAGAATATAAAGGGTAGAAATTATGATTAAGCAAGATTTGAACACGCTATCATGAAAAGGGTCCTTATATGGCACATAGGTAATGGAGAAGTGTCATAAGTGATGTACCTTTGTGTGTTACCTTTTCAAAGGGGTGTTCCACACTTGTGTTGTATTTAGAGTTCATTTTGCAATCTCTTGTTGGCATAATTGTGACATAGGTCCAAGATATCAAATGAATATTGTCATACTAATTGAAAGATAAATCTTGATACCTAGAGTCTAGATGTCACATAGCATTTTCTTATCATAACAAGAGGCAGCATGAAAATTGCACAAGTATGGATTATACAACTAGTGACCATGTACGAAATATCAATTGAAAAACACCAATTGATACAATTTGATAGATAAGCAGATCACTAATAGCATATTACACAATGTTCTCCTCAAGTTTAGTGCACACATATATATATGAATTCAATTGATATCTATTGAGAGTACTTATTTGCAACTTAAAGTACCATTGGCATACAAGGAGTATCAATTGAACATAATCATGCAACATAAGGAACATGTGCACTATTTAATCAATTAAGTTCTAGACAAGAGAATTTATAAGCTATGCTACTTCAGACATTTGCAATCCAAAAGGATGTGATACATATTTACCAATTTTAGATGACGTTGGAGTAGCATATACAAGAGTAACTCATTCTCTTATGAAATGTATAGAAGATACATTTATTGGAGCAAAGAATCTTTGATACCCATCAAATTTTGCACTGGAAGCGATTGTCTTTGCTTGAAGATTCCTTTCTAATTTGAGACTACACACATAATAGACTTGAAAATGAAGTTAGTCTCAAAGATTCAAATTATAGACCATTCTCCCCCTAAATGTATGCATACAAGTGATGAATACTTGTTTAGCTTATGCACTTGGACTTGTGAGGCCAGGGGATTAAGTTCTACAATTTGAACCTTGGTACAAATAAAGTATGAAAATATGAAATTGCACCAATTTAAGGAATTACTCATAATCAAAAGGTATACTAATAGACATGATATGCAATATTTTAAGCCAAGATTCAAGTGCAACCTTATGATGTGACTTAAGATATTGCATATACATGCATACACTAACTTGTAAGAGCCTAGATACACAAATGTAATACAATAGTTCATGGAGTGACACACCTTTGTTCCATGCCATATGGTCTTCATTATAATCATGAATTTCTATCTTAGCTTTTGATAGGCTTGACATTTCAAAGAGAAACTTATCCTCTTTAAACGATCAAGAGAAACTCATTCTCTTCAAAGAACTACACAAATTCACTAAAAGAAAATGTTAGTCTTTAAGGACACAAGATATAGAATGAGCTCCCCCTAAATGTATGCATCAAGTACTCGAATTACTTGTAACATGCACTTGATTCAATTAAGATTCTTAGAGGAGTTCATCATATATCTTGGTCAAGGCATAATATATTTGAAACAATTGAATTTATGCTAGAGAACACATATCGTTCCCTAATAAAACTAATCCATGGGGTGACATGTGGTAAATATTTGATCATTTCCTTGGAACCACTCATCCTCATTTGATGTTCTCTAAGGTGTGAGACTACAAAACATGAACTTGAAGAAATCATTAGTCTCACAAGATATAGGCTAAACTCTTCCTCAATTTGTGCATGCAAGAGTACACAAAGTACACTTATGCACAACAACAATACGAGGTTAAAGGTGAGGTTTGCGCTATATCTTGGTTTAACATAACATGCTTTACATAGATGATGAAAATCAAACCAATTGAAATTTTAAGAACTGAAAGTATATCAATTGAAATCCTAAAGGGTAAAGCATGCTAATATGAACCTCAAACCTCATAATGAAGGATATCATATAAATATGTCACTGCATCTTCATTATTTGGTTGACAAAAATTCCCTTCTTGAATGATTGTGCTTTCTTTTCTTTTATGATTTCATCCAACCAAGTCTTGAACTTTATTCATCTTTGCTTGGTTCAATCATACTTGATATGAGACCCATTGAAACTCAATGATTGAAACAACCAAGACTCTTATATCCGTAGATTTCGAATCCATCTTGAAAGCACTTGGAAAGACCTTATTGAAACACTTAGAAAAGAGAGCATTAGAAACACAAGGGAGGGTTTCACAAATGATAATCCTTATATGTGGATGGAGAATGAATCATCATTCTTGAAACCCAAAAGGATAGATTAAATTCCTTTAAATTAGTGCACACATATAGTTTATGTCAAAGTTATATGCACTATTGAACATTTTATATTGCAAGGAAATTAACATATACTATGGTACATCCCACTAAGGATAGAATACTAAAACAACTGAAGGAGAGGAAGTTTTCATACCTTGGCCTCTTATCAACTTCATCTTACTTTAGTTGAATAGTATCTTTTAAGCTTGTGATTTATCCAATTTAAAACAAGCACCATATCTTAACATAGATTTTCTATGGATAAACTCAACACAAGAGATGGCATTAGTAGCACAAGCACTAGTTTCTTATTTAGCAACCCTTTATATGTGGAAGGCAAGCGAGTTGCTAAAAATAGAGAAACCTCATAATATGGACTAAATTTACCTTGAGCCCTTATGCACAATATATTTTGAATGACATGTATAATATGCATGGTTGTCCAATGAAGTCTAAAGGGTTGACTTAATCCATATTATGGTGAGTATCTAATATAGAAGAATCGAATCCAAATTAACTAGATAGAGAATATGTCACATAATTTTGGATTGTTCACCATATGATAATATTCATTCAACTTCCAATTAGACCTTTATTTCATAATCAACAACTGATGTATATCCTCAAGTGCTTCTTTTTCCTTAGTGGCTACACAAGTCACAAAAAGATAAGATTTGAAAATAATATGCACTTGAGATTCAGTTGTTACCACCCTAGCTACTATCTCCAAAGATGATTTATACATTCATTATCGAGCACCCAACTTGATCCATAGAAGGAGTGATCCTGCAAAACAAGTTTAAGCTTCATATTTTGGTACCCAAATTGAATTGGGTCCTTTGAGATTAGTAGTAAGAGCCTTGAGTACCCATACAATCCTTATTGTGGCCTTTCTCTTTGTGTAGGCATCCACATATACTTGACAACCATCTTACTATGGTTCCAAGTTAATATGTAAACTCATAGATAAGAGTTAGAGTTAAGAATAGGAGCCTTTTATCCTTTTGTTATATGATTTTCTTTCGAATTGCTCTTCAAGCAACCTATCTTGATCCTTTTCTTGATACATCATTGTTTGAAGGTCGTCTTCTTGATGATGTACCTAGCTTGACCTTGGGTGCACCTAGCTTATCAAGGTTAGTCGCACAAGTATCATATCTTAACAAATGAGGACAAGTTATGCATGAAATTTACAACTTAGTGATCCAATTTAGTGTGAAGCATATGGATACTGATTGAAGTAGATTTCTAAGATATCAAAATATGGGTTTCCAAAATTTAGAGTATGGATCACTACATTCACTTTTTACAGTTTAAAAAACATATCCATGTTAGTGCATATGCATATGATGAATATCAACAAAAAAGATTCTTATGCGCTTTTAGAATTAACGATAAGGGAATTTTAAACTGCATCAAGAGTAGCTATTTAGAAAACAAAGATTACAATCCATATGAATGAGATACAAATTTATCATTTTGGATTGTCTTAGTATAGCTTACTCAAGTAAAACTTATTATCTATGACACAAGATATATAATGTTCTCCCACTAGATATGTGCATCAAGTATTTGAATGACTTGCCACATGCACTTTCAATTCAGTTAAGAGTCTCATGAGGAGTATATTACATATCATGGTCAAGGCATGACAAATTTGCAATGAATTAACTTATGCCTAAGAATACTTACCACCATATAGAATGTACCATTTGTTATACCAATTTGACAGATCTTACTATCTGTGGTGGTGTCACCTTAGTATTCTTCTTTTCATCATTTGTGGAGACTTCCTTCTTTGTTATCTCTTTTCCTTTTAAAACTAGTCGATAAAACACTTTGAAAAGAGGTATTAGTAGTACAAGGAAGTATTTAATGAATGTTGATATCTATATATGAATGGCAAACAAATCATTATTTATGAGGCATAAAGGCATAAATTAAATTCCTTTTAAGTTAATGCATATGGAGGAGTGAATTAACAATATACACCAATTTACAAATTTAAGCTAAAAGGAATTTAACCTTCATACTGACATTTCTTTCCATAGAATAGAATATTATCAATTGAAAGAATGTCACTTGAAAGGAACTACCATTGATCAACAACCAATTGAAGCAATTAGTTCCATACCTTTGCCTTGAGCATTCCTAATCTTTCTTTTAGGTGAAGATTAACCTTTAATGCTTGTGTTTTTACCAATTTAAAAAGCATAATTTCTACTTATGAATTTCCATGAAATAGCTTAAAAGAGATTGCATTAGAAACACAAGCAATAGTTTCCTATTTAGCAACCTCTAGTATGAATGACAAGAAGGTTACTAAAATAAGGAAACCTCGTGATATGAACTAAATTATCCTTACAAACATCATGCATAACACTGATTTAAACAGGGTGAAAATAGCATGATTATTTAATTAAGTTTACATGGCAAGTTTAATTCATAGCATGTTGAGTGATTAATTTAGAAGACTCAAAACCAATTTAAACAAGAACGAATACATCACATAGTATTGGATTGATCTTCTTTGTATGTTGAATGACACATTCCATTTGAGAAACACATTCTCATATTGTGAGACTACATAAACACTTAGATAGAAACATTAGTCTCACAACTCTAGTCATATAGAGAATTCCCATTTTGTTAAGTGCTTTAAGATTTTGAATTTCTTACGTAGCACTCTATTCATTTAAGAACATGGGATAATACTCTTTATGTCTAGGTCATGGCAATAATATGATGATTAACTTGAAATATGCCACAAGATACATACAATCAATTTAAAGCATATGTAGATTATCACAATATAAAAATATGAACTTGCAATCTACCATATAATTAGATCCTTTCCAAAGCAAGGTAAAATCTTTTAAGTTCATTCTCAAGTGCTTCATTTTTCCTATGTGGCTACAAAAGACACAAAGGAATATACCAATTAAAAGCAATGTGCACTTAAGAATTAATTGTTACCATCCTTTGGATATCACTTGGTTGTAGACCTTTTGCTTGATTCCCACAAAGGTTAATCCTTATTCCCTACAACACTAGTTCTTGCTAGAGATGAATATGAAGTTAGTGATATAACAACTCAATTCATCTTTGGGTCAATCTTAAAGGATAGACAATGTAAGATTGATAGCTTGAGATAATAATTGAGTTAAACCGCTCAAGCACCCCAAAGCTTCATATCATCTCTGGGTATCTGCAAAACTTATTAAGTACATTTTGGTACCCATTTTTGGATGGGTCCACCAAGGTTAGCTAATAAATACTTAGGCACCCAAATGGTCTTTGTGCTAGTTTTAGGTGAACTACTTAACTTTCTAGCACAAGTGTCATTTTTGGGTCTCCTAAGTGAATATGAATGAATTGACATGGTAGGCTTAGGATACTCACTCATGGGACAATCCTTGCATAGGTGTCCCTTTCTTTGGCAAGTGTAGCAAATCTGATTTTTAATTTTGCAAGACTCCTTCTTGCCTTGCTTCTTGTTTGCTACATGGTTAGTGAGCCTCTTTCTTTCTAAAGTTAAGTGAGAGCACCTAGAGGGGGGTGAATAGGTGATCCTGTAAAACTTGAAACTTAATGCCACAAAAACTGATTAGGAGTTAGCACAAGAATGCCAAGTGGCTAGAGAAGAGTCTTTGCAAGACACGATAACCACAAGAAGATCAATCACAGATAGACACAGTGGTTTATCCCGTGGTTCGGCCAAGTCCAACACTTGCCTAGTCCACGTTGTGGCGTCCCAACGGACGATGGTTGCAATCAACCCCTCTCAAGCGGTCCAAAGACCCACTTGAATACCACAGTGTTTTGCTTTGCTTTTCTATATCCCGTTTGCGAGGAATCTCCACAACTTGGAGCCTCTCGCCCTTACACTTTGATGATCACAAAGAAGCACAGAGTAAGGGAGGGATGAGCAACACACTCAAGACAAGAAATCATAGCAACACCACGCACACAAGTCGCAACAAGAGCTCACAACACAACTCAATGAGTTCACAACTCAACTAGAGCTCTAATTGCTATCACAAGGAAACAAAAGCGCGGAATCGATGTCTTAGTGCTTAGGAATGCTTAGAGAATGCTTGGTGTTCTCCTCCATGCGCCTAGGGGTCCCTTTTATAGCCCCAAGGCAGCTAGGAGCCGTTGAGAGCATTCCAGGAAGGCATTTCTTGCCTTCTGTCGCCTGGCGCACCGGACAGTCCGGTGCACCACCGGACACTGTCCGGTGCGGATCTCTTTCCTTATTTGGCGAAGCCGACCGTCGGCGCCTTGGAGCCGTTGGCGCACCGTACACTGTCCGGTGCACACCGGACAGTCCGGTGCCCCCTTCTAGCCGTTGGCTCGGCCACGCGTCGTGCCCGGATTAAGCGGCCGACCGTCGGCCCGGCGACCGTTGGCTCACCGGACACTGTCCGGTGCACACCGGACAGTCCAGTGAATTATAGTCGTACGCCATTAATTTCTTCCCGAGAGCAGCAAGTTCGCCTGAGCCAGCCTGGGGCACCGGACACTGTCCGGTGCACCACCGGACAGTCCAGTGCACTCAGACAGAGCTGTCTTTGGCTGAACAAAGCCAACTCTCTTCCAATTCGATTTCTCCTGTTTCCAGCACTTAGACACAATACATTAGTCTCTAAAACAATGTACTAAGTCTGAGAAACATACATTTATACTTGACTTGTACTTTGTCCACCATTTGACACTTAGGCACTTGTGTTGGACACTAAATCACCAAAACACTTAGAAATGGCCCAAGGGCACATTTCCCTTTCAATCTCCCCCTTTTTGGTGATTTATGCCAACACAACATAAAGCAAGTAGAACAAGTACAAAATCAATTCAAATAAGAACTCAGATTTGTTTTGAATCAAATTTGGCATATATGGATCATTCTTTGCCACCACTTGGTTTGTTTTTGCAAATCAAACTCAATTTCCTATCTCTAAGTCAAACACACATGTTGAAACATAAAGAGAGATATTTCACGAGAAATTGATCAAAGATTTCAAAAACTCCTTCTTTTCCCATAATTAATCATTCTCCCCACAAGAGACCAACTTTTGATAATAAGAAGCAAACAAGAGTATTTTGACAAACAAAAAACTCTAACACTACTTTTTCAAAATTCTCAAGTGGTAGCTGATCCATTATTGCTTTGGCCTTATTTTCTCCCCCTTTGGCATCAAGCACCAAAACGGGATCAATTTTGGCCCTTTTAACCCCATTGCCTCACCAAAATCTTCAACTAAAAGTAAACGACAATAAGAGTACAAAGATGAACTTGGAAAAAGTTACTCTTTCATCAGAGTGCAGTGGAAGTCTTGCATGGTCCAAGTCCACCTTTTCCCTTTCAACCCACCTTTGAGACTAAATTAAGCAAACTCAAGCACACAGTTAGTCTCAAAGGGTCAAGTTGTAGCACATCTCCCCCTAAATTTGTGCATCACTTGCAAATGGACTTGTAAGGTCCGGGGAGAGTTTGTACAACTTGAGCACCATAAATAAACAACAAAATGCATATGGAACATGATCAAAGGCATAAACACATGTATGCTATAAATCAATCCAAGTTCCGCGAATCTAAGACATTTAGCTCACTACGCAACTTGCAAAAGGTCTGCTCATCTAAAGGCTTGGTAAAGATATCGGCTAGCTGATTCTCGGAGCTAACATGAAACACTTCAATATCCCCCTTTTGTTGGTGGTCTCTCAAAAAGTGATGCCGGATGTCTATGTGCTTTGTGCGGCTGTGTTCAACAGGATTATCCGCCATGCGGATAGCACTCTCATTATCACATAGGAGTGGGATTTTGCTCAAATTGTAGCCAAAGTCCCTGAGGGTTTGCCTCATCCAAAGTAGTTGTGCGCAACACTGTCCTGCGGCAACGTACTCGGCCTCAGCGGTGGATAGGGCAACGGAAGTTTGTTTCTTAGAACTCCATGACACCAGGGACCTTCCTAAGAATTGGCACGTTCCTGATGTACTCTTCCTATCGACCTTACATCCAGCATAGTTAGAGTCTGAATATCCAATCAAGTCAAAGGTAGACCCCTTTGGATACCAAATCCCAAAACAAGGCGTAGCGACTAAATATCTCAGAATTCGCTTTACAGCCACTAAGTGACACTCTTTAGGATCGGATTGAAATCTAGCACACATGCATAGGCTAAGCATAATGTCCGGTCTACTAGCACATAAATAAAGTAAAGACCCTATCATAGACCGGTATGCTTTTTGATCAACGGACTTACCTCCTTTGTTGAGGTCGGTGTGTCCGCCGGTTCCCATTGGAGTCTTTGCGGGCTTGGCGTCCTTCATCCCAAACCGCTTGATCAAGTCTTGCGTGTACTTGGTTTGAGAGATGAAGGTCCCATCCTTGAGTTGCTTCACTTGGAACCCAAGGAAGTAGCTTAACTCGCCCATCATCGACATCTCGAATTTCTGAGTCATCACCCTGCTAAACTCTTCACAAGACTTTTGGTTAGTGGAACCAAATATTATGTCATCGACATAAATTTGGCACACAAAAAGATCACCATCACAAGTCTTAGTAAAAAGAGTTGGATCGGCTTTCCCAACCTTGAAAGCATTAGCGATTAAAAAGTCTCTAAGGCATTCATACCATGCTCTTGGGGCTTGCTTAAGTCCATAGAGCGCCATAGAGAGCTTACACACGTGGTCGGGGTGTCGTTCATCCTCGAAGCCAGGGGGTTGCTCCACGTACACCTCCTCCTTGATTGGCCCGTTGAGGAAAGCGCTCTTCACATCCATTTGGAACAACCTGAAAGAATGGTGAGCGGCATATGCTAGCAAAATACGAATAGATTCTAGCCTAGCCACAGGAGCAAAAGTCTCCTCAAAGTCCAAACCTGTGACTTGGGCATAACCTTTTGCCACAAGTCGTGCCTTGTTCCTTGTCACCACCCCGTGCTCGTCTTGTTTGTTGCGGAACACCCACTTGGTTCCCACAACATTTTGCTTGGGACGAGGCACAAGTGTCCAAACTTCATTTCTTTTGAAGTTGTTGAGCTCCTCCTGCATGGTCAACACCCAGTCGGGATCTAGCAAGGCCTCTTCTACCCTAAAAGGCTCAATAGAAGAGACAAAAGAGTAATGCTCACAAAAATTAACTAATCGAGATCGAGTAGTTACTCCCTTGCTAATACCACCCAAAATTTGGTCGACGGGATGATCCCTTTGAATCATCGCTCGAACTTGGGTTGGAGGTGCCAGTTGCGCTTCTTCCTCCATTACATGATCATCTTGTGCTCCCCCTTGATCACACGCCTCCTGTTCATCATCTTGAGTTGGGGGATGCACCATTGTTGAGGAAGAAGGTTGATCTCGTTCATCTTGTTCCTGTGGCCGCACATCTCCAATCGCCATGGTGCGTATTGCGGCCGTTGGAACTTCTTCTTCATCTACATCATCAAAATCAACAACTTGCTCTCTTGGAGAGACATTAGTCTCATCAAATACAACGTCGCTAGAGACTTCAACCAAACCCGATGATTTGTTGAAGACTCTATACGCCTTTGTATTTGAGTCATAACCTAACAAAAACCCTTCTACGGCTTTGGGAGCAAACTTAGAATTTCTACCCTTCTTCACTAGAATGTAGCATTTACTCCCAAAGACTCGAAAATATGAAACATTGGGTTTGTTACCGGTTAGAAGCTCATACGAAGTCTTCTTGAGGAGGCGATGAAGATACACCCGGTTGATGGCGTGGCAAGCCGTGTTCACGGCTTCCGACCAAAAGCGCTCGGGGGTCTTGAACTCTCCAAGCATTGTCCTCGCCATATCGATTAGCGTCCTGTTCTTCCTCTCTACCACACCATTTTGTTGTGGTGTGTAGGGAGCGGAGAACTCGTGCTTGATCCCTTCCTCCTCAAGGTACTCCTCCACTTGAAGGTTCTTGAACTCGGACCCGTTGTCGCTCCTTATCTTCTTCACCTTGAGCTCAAACTCATTTTGAGCTCTCCTTAGGAAGCGCTTGAGGGTCCCTTGGGTTTCAGACTTATCCTGCAAAAAGAACACCCAAGTGAAGTGGGAAAAGTCATCAACAATAACTAGACCATACTTACTTCCTCCTATGCTTAGATAGGCGACGGGTCCGAAGAGGTCCATATGTAGCAGCTCCAGGGGTCTTGATGAGGTCATCACATTCTTGCTGTGATGCACTCCTCCCACTTGTTTACCTGCTTGACAAGCTGCACAAGGTCTATCTTTTTCGAAATGCACGTTAGTTAAACCTATCACGTGTTCTCCCTTTAGAAGCTTGTGAAGGTTCTTCATCCCCACATGTGCTAAACAGCGATGCCACAGCCAGCCCATGCAAGTCTTAGCAATTAAGCATGCATCTAGACCGGCCTCCTCTTTTGCAAAATCAACTAAATAAAGTTTGACGTCTAATACACCCTTAAAAGCTAATGAACCATCACTTCTTCTAAAGACAGACACATCTACATGTGTGAATAAACAATTATATCCCATATTGCACAATTGACTCACAGACAACAAGTTATATCCAAGCGACTCAACTAAGAACACATTAGAAATAGAGTGCTCGGATGAAATAGCAATTTTTCCTAACCCTTTCACCTTGCCTTGGTTCCCATCACCGAATATGATTGAATCTTGGGGATCCTTGTTCTTGACGTAGGAAGAGAACATCCTCTTTTCCCCCGTCATGTGGTTTGTGCATCCGCTGTCGATAATCCAGCTTGAGCCCCCGGATGCATAAACCTGCAAGGCAAATTTAGGCTTGGGTCTTAGGTACCCAACTCATGTTGGGTCCTGCAAGGTTAGTCACAATAGTCTTAGGGACCCAAATACAAGTCTTGTCTCCCTTACATTTTGCCCCTAATTTTCTAGCAACTATCTTCCTATTCTTTCTACAAATAGCAAATGAAGCATTGCAAGCATGATATATTGTAGAAGGTTCATTAATTTTCCTAGGAACATTAACACCATTTCTCCTAGGCATATGATGAACAACATTTCTCCTAGACATATCTCTATCATGCATATAGGAAGAACTAGAAGCAAACATAGCATATGAATCAAAAGTATCATAACTTCTATAGGCATTTCTAGAATGTCTCCTATCATGATACATAAAGGCATGGTTCTTTTTAGCACTACTAGCCATAGGGGCCTTCCCTTTTTCCTTGGCGGGAATGGGAGTCTTATGGCTTGTTAAGTTCTTGGCTTCCCTCTTGAAGCCAAGTCCATCCTTAATTGAGGGGTGTCTACCAATCGTATAGGCATCCCTTGCAAATTTTAGCTTATCAAATTCACTTTTGCTAGTCTTAAGTTGGGCATTAAGACTAGCCATTTCATCATTTAACTTTGCAATAGAAGCTATGTGTTTACTACAAGCATCATATCGAAATCTTTACACCTATTGCAAATCATGACATGTTCTACACAAGAGTTGGATTTATTTGCTATTTCTAGTTTAGCATTTAAATCATCATTAACACCTTTTAAAGTAGAAATGGTTTCATGACACGTAGATAGTTCACAAGCAAGCATTTCATTCCTTTTAATTTCTAGAGCAAGAGAATTTTGTGCACTAACAAATTTATCATGCTCTTCATACGAAAGATCCTCTTGCTTTTCTAATAACCTATTCTTATCATTCAAGGCATCAATTAATTCATTAATTTTATCAACCTTGGTTCTATCTAGGCCCTTGAATAAACATGAATAATCTATTTCACCATCATCACTGGACTCATCCTCACTTGAAGAAGTATAAGTAGTATTCCGAGTACATACCTTCTTCTCCTTCGCCATGAGGCATGTGTGACGCTCGTTGGGAAAGAGGGATGACTTGTTGAAGGCGGTGGCGGCGAGTCCTTCGTTGTCGGAGTCGGACGAGGAGCAATCCGAGTCCCACTCCTTTCCAAGATGTGCCTCGCCCTTTGCCTTCTTGTAGTTCTTCTTCTTTTCCCACTTTCCACTCTTCTTTTCCTGGTCACTATCATTATCAGGACAATTAGCGATAAAATGACCAATCTTACCACATTTGAAGCAGGACCGCTTCCCCTTCGTCTTGTTCTTGTTGGGGTGCTCCTTGCGACCCTTTAGCGTCGTCTTGAATCTCTTGATGATGAGGGTCATCTCTTCATCATTAAGCCCGGCCGCCTCAACTTGCGCCACCTTGCTAGGTAGCGCCTCCTTACTCCTTGTTGCCTTGAGAGCAATAGTTTGAGGCTCTTGGATTGGTCCATTTAGTGCATCGTCGACGTATCTTGCCTCCTTGATCATCATCCGCCCGCTTACAAATTTCCCAAGAATTTCTTCGGGCGACATCTTGGTGTACCTAGGATTCTCACGAATATTGTTCACAAGATGTGGATCAAGAACAGTAAAGGACCTTAGCATTAGGCGGACAACGTCGTGGTCCATCCATCGCGTGCTTCCATAGCTCCTTATTTTGTTGATGAGGGTCTTTAGCCGGTTGTACGTTTGGGTTGGCTCCTCGCCCCTTATCATCGCGAATCTCCCAAGTTCGCCCTCCACCAACTCCATCTTGGTGAGCATGGTGACGTCGTTCCCCTCATGAGAGATCTTGAGGGTGTCCCAGATCTGCTTGGCATTGTCCAAGCCGCTCACCTTATGATACTCGTCCCTGCACAAATAGGCTAACAACACAGTAGTAGCTTGTGCATTTTTATGAATCTGTTCATTGATAAACATAGGACTATCCGAGCTATCAAATTTCATTCCACTTTCTACTATCTCCCATATGCTAGGATGGAGAGAGAACAAGTGACTACGCATTTTGTGACTCCAAAATCCGTAGTCCTCTCCATCAAAATGAGGAGGTTTGCCAAGAGGAATGGAAAGAAAATGTGCATTTGAGCTATGTGGAATACGAGAATAATCGAAAGAGAAGTTTGAGTTAACCGTCTTCTTTTTGTCGTAGTCGTTGTCGTCGTCCCTTTGGGAAGAAGATGACTCGTCGCTGTCGTCGTAGTAGACGATCTCCTTGATGCGCCTCGTCTTCTTCTTCTTTCCATCTTTTCGTTTGTGGCCCGAGCCCGAGTCAGTAGGCTTGTCATCTTTCGGCTCGTTGACGAAGGACTCCTTCTCCTTATCATTGATCAAAATCCCCTTGCCCTTAGGATCCATCTCTTCGGGCGATTAGTCCCTTTCTTGAAGAGAACGACTCTGATACCAATTGAGAGCACCTAGAGGGGGGTGAATAGGTGATCCTGTAAAACTTGAAACTTAATGCCACAAAAACTGATTAGGAGTTAGCACAAGAATGCCAAGTGGCTAGAGAAGAGTCTTTGCAAGACACGATAACCACAAGAAGATCAATCACAGATAGACACAGTGGTTTATCCCGTGGTTCGGCCAAGTCCAACACTTGCCTAGTCCACGTTGTGGCGTCCCAACGGACGAGGGTTGCAATCAACCCCTCTCAAGCGGTCCAAAGACCCACTTGAATACCACGGTGTTTTGCTTTGCTTTTCTATATCCCGTTTGCGAGGAATCTCCACAACTTGGAGCCTCTCGCCCTTACACTTTGATGATCACAAAGAAGCACGGAGTAAGGGAGGGATGAGCAACACACTCAAGACAAGAAATCACAGCAACACCACGCACACAAGTCGCAACAAGAGCTCACAACACAACTCAATGAGTTCACAACTCAACTAGAGCTCTAATTGCTATCGCAAGGAATCAAAAGCGCGGAATCGATGTCTTAGTGCTTAGGAATGCTTAGAGAATGCTTGGTGTTCTCCTCCATGCGCCTAGGGGTCCCTTTTATAGCCCCAAGGCAGCTAGGAGCCGTTGAGAGCATTCCAGGAAGGCATTTCTTGCCTTCTGTCGCCTGGCGCACCGGACAGTCCGGTGCACCACCGGACACTGTCTGGTGTGGATCTCTTTCCTTATTTGGCGAAGCCGACCGTTGGCGCCTTGGAGCCGTTGGCGCACCGGACACTGTCCGGTGCACACCGGACAGTCCGGTGCCCCCTTCTAGCCGTTGGCTCGGCCACGCGTCGCGCCCGGATTAAGCGGCCGACCGTCGGCCCGGCGACCGTTGGCTCACCGGACACTGTCCGGTGCACACCGGACAGTCCGGTGAATTATAGCCGTACGTCGTTAATTTCTTCCCGAGAGCAGCAAGTTCGCCTGAGCCAGCCTGGGGCACCGGACACTGTCCGGTGCACCACCGGACAGTCCGGTGCACTCAGACAGAGTTGTATTTGGCTGAACAAAGCCAACTCTCTTCCAATTCGATTTCTCCTGTTTCCAGCACTTAGACACAATACATTAGTCTCTAAAACAATGTACTAAGTCTGATAAACATACCTTTATACTTGACTTGTACTTTGTCCACCATTTGACACTTAGGCACTTGTGTTGGACACTAAATCACCAAAACACTTAGAAATGGCCCAAGGGCACATTTCCCTTTCATTAAGCCACTATCCTTTGTGTAGGGACATGACTTAATCTCATGTCCCTTCTCATGACATTGATAACACTTTCTAGCGCATCTTCTCTTATTTGGAAGAGTGACTTGTTTGTTACCTTGTGTGGAGCATGTGGAGGCGTGGTTGAGGCACTTGTCATGAGCTTTGGCTTTCTTCTCTTGATGTTTGCTCATGTCCTTCTTGGAAAGCTTGATATTCTTTTGAAGGGGTTTTGTGTATGCTACGGTTGTCCCCTTCTCAAGCTTTTTCACCATATTATCACGGTTATCTTGAGAAGGTTGAGCATGACACTTTCCCTTCAAAAGAGTTAAGCTCCTTCTTAGCCTTCCAACTTCTTCCTTGAGCTCTTTATTTTCTTGTGTGATAGAAATATCACTAATTCCTAAAATTTCTAGCTCAATGGAAGATTGGCTTTCTTGAGAGCAACATTTGTTAGCACATGATAATCTAGTTTCTACTTGAGTACATGTGCATATGTGAGGTTGGTATGATTTGAAATTAGTTAACACAACCTCATGAGCCATTTCTAACATGATATGTGAATCCATAAATTTATTATGAGAGCACACAAGCATATCATGTTTTTCTTGCAAAGCTAGATTTTCAATATTTAGCCTTTCTATCGTGTTCTTGAACATAGCATTTTTATTTTCTAATTGAGCAATATATGATGAATGATTAACAACTTTAATTTGCTCAATTGAAATGTCTTCATACCTTTAGACCAAATCATCATGAGAGCACTTTAGCTTCTCATGATCTTTGGTCAACTTCTCTAAGTCTTCGATTTTTCTGATGAGGAAGTCTTCTTGCTTATGAAGCATTTCTTTTTGTTCTTCCGCTCTTTTCATGAGTTTGAGCAAGCTCATCCGATGTTTCTTGCTTAGCTGAGCAAAGAATTGTTGAAGATCATCCTCATCTTCACTATCACTTTCTTGCTCCTCCTCATCCTCACTTTTGCTTTCACTGTCACTCCCATTAGCAATAAAGCACATATGAGAAGTGGATTTGAAAGACGAACCTTGTGAAGAGGTGGATTCGTCGTTTGGTCTCCATCGATCATTTTCTTCTTCAATTTTGTTCTTCGCCTCATCTTTCTTCATTTTGAGGAACATCCTTTCGGTGATTCTCATGGCAAGATCTATTGCCCTAGGATCAACATCTGCACCAAACGATGAAGTTGAGGCAACCTCAACTTTTTCAAGCTTAGAAGCACTTCCGTTTCATAGTCCCCCCGACATGATATTTTCCTCACGCGGTTAAGCGTTAGAATGATGATTAGGCTCTGATACCAATTGAAAGTTGCCTAGAGGGGGGTGAATAGGCAAGTTAAAACTTTTTTCAACAACACTAGAAACAAACTGGGTAAAACCGGTTCAACCGGTGTCAAAACCGGTTTGCACGAGCTCAACTAAAGAATGAGATGTAAAACTGAATTGATCTCGAAATCCACCCAGTTAACTTTGGAAATGAGATGATCTAAATGATCCACAGGGTTCAAGGTAGTAGATCTGAGAAGGGCACTTCTCAAAATCCACACACCAAAAAGACATAAACAAATCTTTCACGGAATGGTGAGAGAACGACGAACACAAACAAACACAATGAGCAAGAACACAAGAGACACAAGATTTATCCCGAGGTTCGGTCACACCACCAAGGTGCCCTACTTCCTCGTTGAGGCGCCCACAAAGAGTCAGGTCTCTTTCAACCCTAATCCTCCCTTTGCCGACCACAAAGGTCAAGCCCACACACTAATCGTTGCTCAAACGAGCGGGTAATACAAACTTTCTTGTGGTCTTCCACAAGATTTGGAGACTCACAAGCGACACCTAGTCGTCTAGGAGCTAGAAGCTCCAATAGTAATGAATCCACAAAGAACTCGATGTAGTACCAAAGCTTGAATGAATAAGAGCAAGAAGGATTTAGAGATGAAGCACCAAAATCACAGCTCTTCAATCTCACTCAAAGATTTCTCTCCAAAGATTTGAAATGGGAGAGGCAAGAGGTGTGTGAGAGAGAGTGGGAGGTGCTTCTCAGGTTAGAACTGGAGTCCAAGTCGTGCTCTTCTGTGGGGGAGAGAGGTAGGAGTGAGTATATATAGGTGGGGCTCCAAAACTAGCCGTTTTTGACTTTTCTGCTCAAAAACCGGTTGAACCGGTCCCAAAACCGGTTGAACCGGTCCCAAAACCGGTTGAACCGGTTTTCAAAAAGTTGCGCATAGCTTTTTGGCTGCCACAAGAGACTGGCAGAAAAAAGATGAACAGTGCAAAAACCGGTTGAACCTGTTTTAAAACCGGTTGAACTTGTTTCCACCAGACAAAAACCGGTTGAGTGTCCGGCTGAACCAGTATTTTCTAGAGAGCAATTTTGGCCAAGACAGACTTAAAAAGGTTGTACTACATACTTTCACTAAGGATTAACAAGGGTAAAATGGAAGTTTTAGATCAAGGATTTTGAGCTTTAGTACCAACACCAACCTTCTTTTTGGATCCCCTTGATAGTACGACGATTCCTATACTCAAGTTAAATAAAATATAATTAAGTAAACTCCTTGAGTAATTAGTGTATCATGTGTGATTTCTCCATGGAGTTGCTTCATAAGGATCACAAACATTCTTGTCTCACCTTTTGAAGCTGTTGGGGACTTGTTCTCAAATGCTAAGAGTTAAGAACAAGGCAACATAAAAAGTGTTAAGTGTTAAAGTCCTTCGTCCTTCGAAGCATTATGTCCCTTCGGGAAATAATGAGTTTCGAACGAAGGTCATAAGAAACATACCTTCGTAAACATAACAAGTAATGACGAAGGACTCATATAAAGCATGAAATATAATATAAGCATCATCATAGAATCATTTCTATTTTATTAACATGGAAAAATAGAAATGATTTCAAATTACAAATGTACCTTCGGTCCTGAGAGAAGGTAAAAAGTACAAGCGTGACGCAAAAGCAAATGCCCAGTCAGCGTGAACAGTACGGGGGTACTGTTCATCTATTTATAGACATAGGACACAGCCTGTGATGAATTACAATTATGCCCTTTACAAAAGTTTACAACATTATCTTAGACCTCTATGGATAAAAAGGTCATTCTATCTTTATGTCGGTTTGCAACGCCGAAGCTCTATAAAAAGGAACCTTCGGCCATTTCCTGGGGACGATTTCAGCCGAAGCTGCTTCTTCACGCAAGGCCTTCGGCGCAACGAAGCATGGGCCCAACAGTAGCCCCTTTCGCGGCGCTAGATCGTTTTTCGTAACGAGCTTGAACCGTGAAAAAATCCTCTCAAGCTTCGGGAAGCCGAAGGTCCAAAAAACACCTTCCCTGAGCTCGTTGCCGAGAAACGATTCATTTCCCGAGATCGTGTCGGTCCCACCTTGCAGAGTCACTGTTTGGTCTTTGCGGTCCACTGCACAGCGAGTACAAGTTACTGCCCGCCTGGTGTAAAAACCCTGCCGCTTCGCCTTCTTACCTGCAGCACTATATAAACAGACGAGTAGGTGTGAAGTTACCACAGCATTTACTGCTATTTGCACTGTTTTGCTGCCAAAATTTTTAACCATCACCGAAGCTTGTTTGTCAGATTTGAACGAAGCTCCATCTTGAAGCCTGCTTCGGAGAAAAAAGTATCAAAGTCTCACAAGTTCATAATTAAATGGCCAGAGTTCGCTCTACAGCTAGGGTTGAGCGTGAGGGGGACGAAACTGAAGCTTCGGAGACTGTGCCCATCTCCGAAGCGATGCAGCGCTCCGGACTGGTGACTGCGGAAGAAATGCCTGCTGCCGAAGCAAACCCGACAGCTGCCGAAGGAGAAGGGAACATTGAAGAAACCGACTCCGAAGATGACTACCGTATTGCCATGCCCAGCAAACCCAGTCACCTAGACTTCGGAAAGTCGACTGTTTCAAAGGTTGATCTCGCCAAGATGGTGAAAGCAGGTTTTTTCAGTGAAGATCAGAAGAAGCTACTTCGCTTCGGGGGAGAAGAGACCACCCCGAAGCCAGAGAAGGACGAGGTTGTCATCTTCAAAAGCTTTTTAAAGGCTGGGCTAAGATTCCCTGTTCACGAGATTGTTGCGGAGATATTGAAGAGGTTTGGCATCTACCTTCACCAGTTAACTCCTAACGCTATCGTTAGGCTTAGCGTTTATATTTGGGCCCTCCGAAGCCAAGCAGTGGAGCCTTTTGCTGACAGTTTCTGTCGAGTTCATGAATTGCATTATTAAACAAAGGCCAGAAAAGATGGGCTTCATGAAAACTTCGGTTGTTACAATTTTGCCTACCGGAAAACCGCAAAGTTTCCTGTAATCAGCTACCGAAGCAAATGGCCGGCAGGCTGGAAATCAGAATGGTTCTATGTCAAGGTTGATGAGGACAAGGAGAAGCTTGTGCAAAGTCCACTCGAGCTAACTTTCGGAGAAACCCGACCCCACTGCAACATGACACCAGAGGGTCAAACTCAACGGGCAATGGATGAATTCAGAATCATTGCAGAGCATATTGGTACCAGGGATCTGGTTCAAGAATTCTTAGCATTCAGAGTCTTCCCTACTCTGAAAAAATGGGAAATGCCAAAGTTAAAGGGGGAGAAGAGGGAAGGGGATCTTGTCCGGCTTCCTTACCACTTCAAATTCAAGAAATATTTTAAGAAGCCCTGCCAAGAGTGGCTGGATACAGTTGAGGTGATGTGTAATGAAATTCTTGGAAATTATTCGAAAAAAGAAGATCAACTGATGACAGCAGCCTTCGGCACCCGTCCGAAGCGAAGGCTGAACCGAGTGCTTGATGCACTGGGTTTCGAATATCCTGATTATGCGCAGCTGAACAAGGGTGCTGAGGGCCAGAGAAGAAAAAGAGCGGCCGAAGCTTTAAACAAGGATGAAGAACAACCACCAAAAAAGAAGAAAATTGTCAAGAGAAAAATATCAACTCCAAAGCGAAAACTATCCGAAGAAGAGGGGACCCCCACACCACCTTCTACTAGCGACGTGGAGGAAATTCTAAAGGTAATGACTGAACCCATGCCCACGAAGCTAAGTCCATTAGGGCCTCGACTGACGAAGCTTTTTCAAAAGGTGGCGGAGCCGGAAAAAACGAAGATAGCCAAAGCGAAAAGGCAAAGAATTATTGCCGTAACAGAAGTTATTGACAAGACGCCACCGAGGGCGTCAATTCAGAAAACACCAGCTGTTGAGGGCACAGAAAATGTCGAAGTCGCACCTTCGGAGGTCGCGGCTACCGAAGCCGCTACAGCCGAAGATGTAAACTTAGAATCTACTATTGAAGACATCAACAAAATTTTAACAGACATGGCTGCAGAAGAAGCTGCCACCACTGCTGAAGAAACCATGGCCACAGTGCCTGGGAAAGGGAAAGAAATAGCCGAAGACACTTCGGACGACGAAGCCTACTCATTTCAAAATTTAGTCGGGCAAAAACTGTCGAAGGCCGAAAAAGAAGAACTTAAGGAATACGCCAAATCTTGCGGATACAAGCCAGGAGCTCTTCTATTTGGAGGCATTGATGATGAAAAACTGGGCTGCATCCGGGACTCAGCTGGGGCTAAGGTCATCGGTACTCTATCAAAGAGTATCGGTTTTCCGAAACTAGAGACAGACATCAGCCGCTACCGACGACAACATATCGTCGGCAGCTTATTTTATTCAAATTTCAAGGTAAACATCCTTCTCTCTAACTTCTATTGTTTTTTAATAATGGCAATATTCTTTAACGAAGGTTGTTTATTTGCAGAGCATGCTTCTAAGCAAAGCTTTGAGGATGCAGCAAGATCTAGAAGATAAGAAGCACGAAGCTATAATTGAAAATTTAGAGAGCAAGATAAAAGAACAATCAGCTATTATTGAAAAGAAAGACTTCGAACTTCAATCAACCGAAGGCTTGCTGGCAGAGACTGAAGCCAAAGTAGCAGAATTGAATTCGAAGCTTCTCTGCCAATCAAAACAATTTGAACAAGAGAAGCTAGAACTTGATTCGAAACTTGAAGCCGAAGTCCAAGCCAACTCAAATTTGAAGAAATCATTAACAAGCCTTCAGGATAAATGTTTGAATTTTAGCAACAATTGTATCCAACAACTAAAGAAGATCTTTTACTCAGTTGGAGCCAGAAGCGGGAAATTTACCCCTTCGGATGAAGATTTACCAAAAACCTTCGATCATATCGAAGCTGAAATTGAAGAACTTGACGAAGTTATAGCTGGGCACGGTGACTTCTGTGCCTGGGTAGCTTCTCGGGGTACTGCTGCAGCATTCCTGAAGGCTGGCTGCGAGCATGGAAAGATTGTCAACAGGCCCAACTTCGCCCTGTCTCCATCAATTCTCGACGACATTCCTGACCTCGCCCGGAGCATCTCAAATAGATTCATAAAAATGATATGGACAAAAGGCGGGCGAGAGAAGGCTGGGGACGAAGCTCGAAGTCATCTTGAACCAGTAAGAAATCATACTTTGTACTTACCTTCTCCTTCACACTTGATTTTTACTCGGGATACCTTGATTCATGTAGGATGACGAAGCTGAAGGTGATACTTAAAGGATATGCCGCCGAAGCAGAAGCCTGACGAAGATTAATAGGAGTAGACTAGAAAAAACTCAGGAGAATTTGTAACAACTTTTTGTAAATACAATTAATCTATTCTCAAGGAACTTTGTTCATACCTTGTAATATATTCTTACCCTTTTATTGAGACGCTTTGATGTGGACGAAATCAGTATTTTGAGCCGAAGGCGAAAAAACACCTTCCCTTCTTTTCGTACACAACGAAGCATAAAAGACCATTTCTTCTTTTTGCCAAAGCTTTTCTTTTTTGTACATGACGAAACATAAAAGACCGCTTCTTCCTCTTGCCGAAGCTTTTTCTTTTTTGTACATAACGGAACATAAAAGACCACTTCTTCCTTTTGCCGAAGCAACCACTTAGGAACACAAATGCTATGAATGAATGCTTATGAATGCAAATGCTATGATGTAATGTGCGAATGAATGTCCAAAGCATATAACCGAAGCCACACTCAACCATTATTTCCTTGGAATCAACCACACATCAGCTCTGCATTCCCTTAGGAACGACTTTGGAGCTTCCTCGTCTTTTACTTAGACGGTATAAACTCTGCATTCCCTTAGGAACGTCTTTGGAGTTTCTTCGCCTTTTACTTAGGCGGTATAAGCTCTGCATTCCCTTAGGAACGTCTTTGGAGCTTCTTCGTCTTTTACTTAGACGGTATAAACTCTGCATTCCCTTAGGAACGTCTTTGGAGTTTCTTCGCCTTTTACTTAGGCGGTATAAGCTCTGCATCCCCTTAGGGACGTCTTTGGAGCTTCTTCTCCTTTTTTCTTTTTCAGTTTCTGCACTCGATGGTGCGTTCTCAGCTGTTACATTTACATTTTTTGGGGGATTTTGCTCTTATAAGACTAAAAAAGGAAATTACACATGATGGCCCCATTAAAAACCTTTCTCCCCCTTCGGAAAGGAAAAGGGTGCCATGAAAAAGAAAAGAAAAAACATAAAAAATTACATCATGTTATACATAGTATCGCCGAAGCTCATCCGCATTCCAAGACCTTGGAATTTCGTTGCCATCCATGTCCTTCAATCTGTACGATCCAGGCCTTGACGAAGATACTACTAAGAATGGTCCTTCCCATTTCAACTGTAGCTTACCCACTGTATCTGGGTTAGCCACTCTCCGAAGCACCAAGTGTCCCGGCTCAATATTTTTAGCCGGACTTTTCTATCTCGCCATTTAACTGTTTCAGCCTGATATTTATTGATATTCTCCACGGCCTGAAGCCTGATCCCTTCTAAAGCATCCTTTTCCACAAGGCAAGCATCTTCGGGACCTGATTCTGCCGAAGCTACTACTCTTATTGATCCAGCTTTTGCTTCCTCCGGAGTTATTGCTTCGTCACCGAATAATAATTTGAATGGGGTAAAGCCTGTAGACCTTGATGTTGTTGTATTGTGGCTCCACACCACTTTGATTAACTGATCTGGCCACTTTCCCCTGGGTTGATTGAAGATTAACTTCATTATTCCTGTCATTATAATGCCGTTGGCCCTTTCAACGAGCCCATTTGACTCCGGATGCCTGACTGATGCAAAATGGATCTTCGTTCCAATTTGATCACAGAAATTTCTGAAAGCTTCGGAGTCAAACTGCGTTCCATTATCTACAGTGATTGCCTTCGGTACCCCGAAGCGACAGACAATATTCTGCCAAAAAAACTTTTGGACATTGGCCGAAGTTATTGTGGCCAATGGCTTCGCCTCAATCCACTTGGAAAAATACTCCACAGCCACTATAACATATTTTAGATTCCCTTGAGCCGGTGGTAATGGACCCAACAAGTCAAGGCCCCACCTTTGCAATGGCCAGATGGGTTGTATCAGCTGTGTCAAAGACGAAGGTTGTTTTTGATCTCTTGCACATTTCTGACAACCTTCGCACTTTTGCACTAACTCCGCCGCATCCGAAGCTGCCTTCGGCCAATAAAACCCTTGGCGGAAGACTTTCCCAAGTAATGGCCTGGATCCGATGTGGGATCCACACAGGCCTGCATGTATCTCTTTCATCAACTCTATACCTTCGGCTCTAGATAAGCACTTGAGCAGCGGAGCGCAAACTCCATGTTTGTATAATTCCCCTTCTATCATGACATACGGACGAGCTCTTGCCTCTATTCTTTTATTGTAAGCTTCGTCATCTGAAAGGAACTTACCCTGAAGGTAAGAGATTATTTCAGTTCTCCAATCTTCGCTGTAAACAGGAGATATGTTGAGGACTGCTCTTTCAAGGAGCTCCACTGAAGGTGCCTTTATTGTTTCGAAGAACACATCCGAAGGTAACGGCAGCCCCTGTGCCGCAGACTTAGCTAGCAAATCAGCATGCTCATTTTGTCCTCGAGGAATATTCTTGACAGAGAATCCTTCGAAGGATGCTTCGATCCTTCGGACCGTATCTAGATATTTTTCAAGCTTCGGATCTTTAGCCTTGCAACTTTTGTCAACATGACCCGAAACCACCTGGGAATCAGTTTTAAGAATTGCCCTTCTGATTCCCATTGCCTTTAATTTCCGAAGGCCCAGAAGCAGGGCTTCGTACTCAGCAATATTGTTCGTGCAGCTGAAATCAAGTCTTGCTGCATAACAAGTTTTGACCTTGGATGGTGAAACCAACACAGCAGCTGCACCTGCTCCGAAGATTCCCCAAGAGCCATCACAAAACACTGTCCACACTTCGGCATCTTTATTTGCTTCTTCATCCTGAGCCCCTGGCGTCCAGTCGGCAATGAAATCTGCCAATGCTTGAGACTGGATCGAAGATCTATGCACATAATCAATGTAAAATTCGTTGAGCTCTGCAGCCCATTTCCCAATCCGTCCAGTAGCTTCTCTATTTCTCATTATATCCTTCAACGGCTGCGAAGAAGGAACAATGATATTGTATGCCTGAAAATAATGCCGAAGCTTCCTGGATGCCATTAAAACGGCATATAATACCTTCTCCAGCTCTGTATAATTTTTCTTTGAGACACTAAGGACCTCAGATACAAAATACACTGGAACTTGCTTCTTGAGCTGGCCATAAAGCTTCTCCTGGACAAGCGCCGCACTTACTGCTGAGTGCGAAGCTGCCACATATAACAACAGAGGAGCCCCTGGCGTTGGCGGAGTTAATGTTGTGAGATCTATCAAGTATTGCTTCAACTCTTCGAAGGCTTTTTGTTGACTTGGGCCCCATTGAAAGACTTCGGCTGACTTCAGCACCTCGAAAAATGGTAAGTTTCTTTCTGCTGATCTGGATATAAATCTGTTGAGAGATGCCAGCCTTCCTGTCAATCTTTGGGCCCCTTTTCTTGTAGTTGGTGGCTCCATTCGAAGTATAGCTTCGATTTTATTTGGATTAGCTTCGATTCCCTTTGTTGAAACCAAGCATCCAAGAAATTTACCCTTCTTTACTCCGAAGACACATTTCTCTGGATTCAGCTTCAAACCAGCTTGTCTGAAGCTGGCGAAGGTCTCCTGCAGATCAACAATATGATTTTCCTGCTTCGTGCTTTTGACGATAATGTCATCAACATAGGTCAACACATTTCTGCCTATTTGAGACTGAAGAACCTTCGCAGTCATTCTGCTGAAACTTCCTCCAGCGTTTTTGAGCCCCTCAGGCATCCGAAGATAGCAATACGTGCCACTTGGAGTTATGAAGCTAGTTTTCGGCTCATCTTCCTTTTTCATCCAGATTTGATGATATCCTGAGTAACAGTCCAAGAGACTCATGAGCTCTGAAGAAGCTGCTGCATCGACTAGAGAGTCTATCCTTGGCAATGGGAATTCGTCCTTCGGACAAGCCTTGTTGAGATCTGTGAAATCGATACACATTCTCCACTTGCCATTGGCCTTCTTCACCATAACAGTGTTAGCTAGCCACTCTGGATACTTCACTTCTCTGATAACTCCTGCACTGAGGAGTCTTTTTACTTCATTGCGAGCCCCTTCGGCCTTGTCATCAGACATTTTCCGAAGCCTCTGCTTTCGGGGTCTGAAGGATGGGTCAACATTGAGCGAATGTTCAATAACATCCCGATTTACTCCACAGAGATCATTAGCCGACCATGCAAAAACATCTTTGTTGTTGAATAAAAACCTTATCAAGGTTTTCTCCTGGTCTTCAGATAATTGCGAGCCCAACAGCACCTTCTGCTCTGCTATGTCCTCACACAATAGCATGGGCTTCGGCTGATCTGCTGAAGCTGCCTTCTCCCTTCTGAATTTGTACTGTTCACAAGCTTCAGTTCCATCTATATTATGGATTGCCTTGGAGTCGGTCCAGCTTCCTTCGGCCCTTCTAGCAGCTTCCTGGCTTCCATGGATAGCAATAGGCCCTTGGTCCGAAGGTATCTTCATGCAAAGATAGGCAGGATGAAGGATTGCTTCGAAGGCATTAAGAGTACCACGACCAATAATTGCATTGTAAGGATATTCCATGTCAACAATGTCAAACACAACTTGCTCAGTTCTAGTGTTGTTGATGAATCCGAAGGTTACTGACATGGTGATCTTGCCCAGTGCTACAATCTGTCTTCCTCCGAAGCCACAAAGAGGATGTGTAGCATCATGAATCTTATCTTCTGGCTCTTGCATCTGTCTGAAGGCTTTAGCAAATATGATGTCAGCTGCACTGCCTGTATCGACCAAGACATTGTGAACCAGAAATCCTTTGATAACACAAGAGATAACCATGGCATCGTTGTGTGGGTAATCTTTGAGCTGAAGGTCCTCTTGAGAGAAGGTAATAGGAATGTGAGACCATCTTGATTTGATGAAGGGCCCTTGCACCCCAACATGCTGTACTCTTCTCTGCGCTTCCTTCTTCTGCTTCTTGTTAGCTGGCTCTGAGGACGAGCCACCTGTGATCGGGAGCACCAGCTTCGGGTCCGAAGCAACTCCAGCTTGATTGTTGAACGAAGCCATCAGCTCAGAAAAGTGGAAGTGAGTTCACCGGAGGTGGGCGCCAATGTTGGGGACTTGTTCTCAAATGCTAAGAGTTAAGAACAAGGCAACATAAAAAGTGTTAAGTGTTAAAGTCCTTCGTCCTTCGAAGCATTATGTCCCTTCGGGAAATAATGAGTTTCGAACGAAGGTCATAAGAAACATACCTTCGTAAACATAACAAGTAATGACGAAGGACTCATATAAAGCATGAAATATAATATAAGCATCATCATAGAATCATTTCTATTTTATTAACATGGAAAAATAGAAATGATTTCAAATTACAAATGTACCTTCGGTCCTGAGAGAAGGTAAAAAGTACAAGCGTGACGCAAAAGCAAATGCCCAGTCAGCGTGAACAGTACGGGGGTACTGTTCATCTATTTATAGACACAGGACACAGCCTGTGACGAATTACAATTATGCCCTTTACAAAAGTTTACAACATTATCTTAGACCTCTATGGATAAAAAGGTCATTCTATCTTTATGTCGGTTTGCAACGCCGAAGCTCTATAAAAAGGAACCTTCGGCCATTTCCTGGGGACGATTTCAGCCGAAGCTGCTTCTTCACGCAAGGCCTTCGGCGCAACGAAGCATGCAAACACTAAGCAAACCCTGTGACTTGTACCATTTCACCATATATGAGTTCAAATCATGGCTTCAAGTCACTTTACTGATGCATCAACATATTATTACTCTTCATAGCTGATTAGTTCATCGACTTAGTGCAAGTACTCTCTTCTTCACCTTAGCCATGGTACCTCGGTCCACAAGCCGTCGCTTGGCCTTCACCTTCACTTAGTTCCTCGAAGCCCTTTCCTTGCTATCTTCACCCTATCAATCCATTCTTGAGTCATGTCATATTGAGCATCCATTGAGAGAATCATTTCTTTGATATTGTGAACCTTGCTTGAATGTCATCTAGATATAAATGCTAAGATCAATCAAGCTCTAGTTTGATTCTCATAGAAGCATATATGGACTAATAGTAATATGGTCAAGCCAATTCATGATTCCTCATATCTCATTCACTTTGGCTTGACCAATCCTCTTAATCACTTCAACCTCTATTCTGATCATATTTATGCATAGTGATTTCTCAGGTCTTGTCCATATATTCAAACCAATATAGAGACCATATTATATCCATTTGCATTGTCTCACTGGTTATTTATCCTTGTGTTGAACCTTTGTTCACTGATCATTATACACTATTCAAGTATGTTCATCATACTAAATTTCCTGTTCAACACTTAGCAAACTTGTTAGACCTTTAAATGTGTTGTTATCCAAATCACCAAAACTCACAAAAGGGATGAATGCACTTTCAATACTAACAGGTATTAATCACATGCACCAATAGAGTTACACTTGGTTTTGATTGGCTCACTACTTGGTTAGTCGTCATTTAACTACATAAATTAATTAGCTCGAGCGATTCTAAGTGAAGTGGATTACTGTCGGGGACCATAATTAGGGGTACCCCCAAGACTCCTAATCTCAGCTGGTAACCCCCATCAGCACAAAGCTGCAAAGGCCTGATGGGCGTGATTAAGGTCAAGGCTCAGTCCACTCAAGGGACACGATCTCGCCTCACCCGAACCCAGCCTCGGGCAAAGGCAGCCGACCCCGGAGGATTCACGTCTCGCCCGAGGGCCCCCTCAAGCGACGGACACACCTTCGGCTCGCCCGAGGCCCAGTCTTCGCGGAGAAGCAACCTTGGCCAGATCGCCACGCCAACCGACTGTATCACAGGAGCATTTAATGCAAGGATCGACTGACACCTTATCCTGACGCACGCTCCTCAGTCGACAGAGCCGAAGTGACCGCAGTCACTTCGCCGCTCCACTGACCGACCTGACAGGAAAGCAGTGCCGCCTACCCCGCTCCGACTGTTGTGCCACTCGACAGAGTGAGGCTGACAGCAGCTAAGTCCAGCCTCGGGCGCCATGGGAAGCTCCGCCTCGCCCGACCAAGGGCTCGGACTCAGCCTCGACCCCGGAAGACGGACTCCGCCTCGCCCGACCCCAGGGCTCGGACTCAGCCTCGACCCTGGAAGACGGACTCCGCCTCGCCCGACCCCAGGGCTCGGACTCAGCCTCGACATCGGAAGACAAACTCCGCCTCGCCCGACCCCAAGGCCCAGACTCGACCTCGACCTCGGAGGAGCCTCCGCCTCGCCCGACCTCGGGCTCGGACCCGCCACGTCACAGGGAAGGCCATCATTACCCTACCCCTAGCTAGCTCAGGCTACGGGGAACAAGACCGGCGTCCCATCTGGCTCGCCCCGGTAAACAAGTAATGATGGCACCCCGCGTGCTCCATGACGACGGCGGCTCTCAGCCCCTTACGGAAGCAAGGAGACGTCAGCAAGGATCCGACAGCCCCGACAGCTGTACTTCCACAAGGCTCAAGCACTCCTCCGACGGCCACGACATCACATGAACAAGGCGCCAAAACCTCTCCGGCTGCCACGACGGCATGTACTTAGGGTTCTAGCTCCTCTCTGCTAGACACGTTAGCACACTGCTACACCCCCATTGTACACCTGGGCCCTCTCCTTACGCCTATAAAAGGAAGGTCCAGGGCTCTCGTACGAGAAGGTTGGCCGCGCGGGAGAACGGGCTGCCGGACAGTCTCTCTCTCTCTCACTCTCCCTCGCGGGCGCTTGTAACCCCCTACTGCAAGCGCACCCGACCTGGGCGCAGGGCAACACGAAGGCCACGGGTTTCCCCTTTGCCTGTTTCTTCCCCCCTTCATGCTCCGTCTCGCGCCGACCCATCTGGGCTGGGACACGTGGCGACAATTTACTCGTCGGTCCAGGGACCCCCCGGGGTCGAAACGCCGACAGTTGGCGCGCTAGGTAGGGGCCTGCTGCGTGTTGACGAACAGCTTCCCGTCAAGCTCCAGATGGGTAGTCTCCAGTAACCTCTTCAACCCGGGACGATGCTTCGTTTCGGGAGTCTGGAGTTCATGTCCCTCGACGGCAGCTATGACATGATACTCCTTCCTCCGCCACGCGACAATGACAATGGCGGCCGTCAGCCCGCCCGCCGGCGGCGGAATCGACGATGTCTTCCCCTCGTGGCGGAAGAGCAACATCCGGGTCTGTCCCGTCGCCTTCCCCGCCGACGAAGGAGGAGGCGGGGCAGGCATGGCCAAGCAGGAGGCGGCACCTCGTCGGCTGTCGAGCGAGTCGACGGCGCCGGCGCCCCAGTGGGGGACACGTCGGTCGTCGACCTCGCGTCTGAGACGAAGACGAGCGCTGTTTCCCCGCAACACGCCAACTCCAAGCAGACGGACGACGCCAGCACGCTCGCGAAGGACATGCTGGGCATTAGCCTCGTACCTGAGACAACGGTGCAGTCCGCCCCTGACGCGACTTCGTCACCACCCGTCGATCAAGAGGTATCGTCCGTTTCCCGTTCCATGCCTTTTAGATCTAGCTGCGACCCACCAAGCGACCCCGCTGTTGGGGCGAAGGCAAAGACGCCACCCTTCGCTCGAGGCCTTCGCTGCAGTCGCTGGTCTGACAGAGACAAAACGGGCGGGGACACCCTTCGCTCCATTCGGCACCAGACGAAGGCCTGCGGCGACGCCATCCCGCAGCACGGCCTCGTTCAGCTCTGAGGCCCACGTGTGATCTGGCCCATTGTAACGGGCCCTGCGTGGCCGCCTTTGTGTTACGGGCCTAATTTGTAAAGGCATGCTTGTAATTACAGCCTGTAACCCTGCTTTATGGGAATATTCTGGGGATAAACTAGGTGTCTGAGGGCACATGCGTCCTTAACACAAGGCGCTGGGCACTCAGATACCTATAAATACCCCCGCACAGTGCCCGTGAGAGGCTAGATTAACAGAGCTATTGCCTTCTAGCACGTAACCCTATTGTCACCACTGTTCACCCTTGTTGGCCTCCTTGCAGTTGAGAGCAAGTTCCAACATTTGGCGCCCACCGTTCGTGCTACGACCAAACCACCCGCGATGGCACCCAAGAGAGCTAACCCGAAGGCTGACGAGGCTGCGAAGGCAGCACTGCTGGCCGCAAGAAAGGGCAAGGCCCTCGTCCTCACCCAATCCACCCACCAAGAGCCCACTGAAGACAATGTTCCCCACACCTGCGAAGACGACACCTTCCGCACCTGCGGACCCGAAGGACAATCGCAGCCGCCCCCAGGCTTCGCCCCACTGGAAGGCGCGGACCTCACCGAGGACGGCGAGGTCCTCGGCGTCTCAACAGAAGAACAGCTACAGCTGCGCGCCCTGCGCCTCAAGAACCGCAATCTCCAGAGGCAGAAAGAGATACTGGAGGCCAAGCGCCAGCGTGTGTCCGCACTAGCCAAAGTGCGGCAAATGATACGCGACGAGGAACAGAAGGCCCAAGACCTCGAACACGAGATCACGCTGATGCAGCGCGAAGGCCACCTTGGCCTGCAGCAAGAGCCACCCAGCCAGCAGCGCGCACAACCAGAAGACACGCGCGAAGGCCACCTCGGCCTGCAGCATGGACCACCCCTGCAACACCGAGCACAGCCGGAGAACCCTCGTTTCCCCCAGCGTGACTACACCTTCCAGCACGGCGCGCCGTTCCAAGGGGTCAACTACCTCGACGAGCGAAGTCCCCTGGCGCCACACCTGCAAGTGACGCCTTGGCCAGCCAACTTCTGAGCAGGGGCATATCCCAAGTACAACGGCAGCACCGACCCGGCGCAATACATAATGAGTTATCAGGTCGCCGTTGCATCCGCCGGAGGGGACGACGCCACAATGGCGAAGTCTTTCATCATCGCCCTAGAGGGCCCAGCACTCACCTGGTTCACCAGATTGCCTCCGATGTCCATTGATTCGTGGAGAAGTCTCAGGGACAAGTTCCTTCTCAACTTCCAAGGGTACCGTCCAGACACCGACGCCTTGGCCGAGCTCTCACTTTGCAAACAGCTGGAAAAGGAGACTCTGCGGGAGTATTACCGCAAGTTCTTAACGCTCAAGTCACAGCTGCCCTCCGTCGATGATCAGATCGCTATCCACTACGCCATCAGTGGCCTTCGGGCCGGCGTCCTCTACAGTCACTGTATCAGAGATCCACCCAAGAACCTCAAGGAGTTATATCAGCTCTTTGAAAAATATGCCAAATCCGAAGAGCTCCACCAGCGCAAGGTTGAGTCACAGCGGAAGCCCAAAGATGCCCCGCAGTCCAGCCGCACGTGGACGAGGACTCCGCAGCCAGACTCCGGTCGAGATGGCCGCAGTCAGCAGCAAGTGCACAACATCGCCAACCAGCAGCCTGCTGCTGACCCCCCTCGTCGCCAGGAATATCCCCCCCAGGGCCGCGGAAACGGAACTCGTGGCACGGGCCGAGGGCGCGCGCAGCCGCCGCGCCGGTTCTACTGCCTTTTCCACGGCGAAGACCGCGCCCACCAAACCAAAGACTGCCCCGAAACGAAGGCCACCAGAGACAGAATGGCGCGGGCGCAGCCAGCCGACAATCCCAGAATTGTCGCGCATAATTACCAGCCACCCCCTCCACCATATATCCACGCTCCCGCTCCGCATCCACCGCACCACGCTTACCAACACCATCAGGAAGTACAAATCGTACCTCCTCCACCCCCACCACCACACCAGCAACATCAAAACATCCCCCATGCCCCAAAGCAGGAAGACTTCGCCGATCAACCATATCGCGGAGTCATTCACATGATAACAGGGGGGTCCAGCACTGACTTCGACACCAAGCGGCAGAAGCGGGACCACTACCACAGCGTCAACCATGTCGCCGTCACTGGCCCAGTCGTGCAGACGAAGTGGTCCCATATACCGCTAACCTTCGACGCACGAGACGTCGACCTGCGCAGCGCCCCCCACATCGACGCTATGGTCATCAATTGCAGCGTGGCAGGCTGGGACTTACACAAAGTCCTAGTCGACAACGGCAGTCAGGCGGACATCATCTTCCTCCACGCCTTCGACCGCATGGGTATAAGCCACAGCCTGCTCAAGCCTTCGGACAACCCGTTGTATGGCTTCGGCGGTAAAGGCACCTTTCCCGTTGGCAAAATAGAGTTGCCCCTCTCCTTCGGTGTAGCACCCAATGCCCGAAGTGAGCAAGTAACCTTCGATATTGTCGACATGGTATATCCATACAACGCCATCATGGGCCGGGGCTCCATCAACAAGTTCGAAGCTGCCATCCACGGACTGTACCTATGTATGAAGATACCAGGTCCGCTAGGTGCTATCACGATCTACGGCAACCAGCAGACGGCGCGCAACATAGAGCGGGACTTCGTGCCTGGTCAGAGGAACGTACACTGTCTCACGACCCAGCGCGAGGTCCCTGCGCCCGCCAGCCCAACCGATAAGCAGCACGACAAGGCACAGTTGCAGAGCCAAGACGGGACCAAGACTGTCCCCCTTGATCAGGCCACGCCCAAGCAGACAGTCACTATCAGCGAAGACCTTACATCACATGAAGAAGAGAAGCTTCTCTGCTGCCTGGCCAAGAACAAAGATGTCTTCGTCTGGTCCGCCCTAGACCTGGTCGGAGTCAGTCGATCCATAATTGAGCACAGCTTGGGAATTGACCCTTCGGTGCGACCAAAAAAGCAAAGGCTCCGCAAAATGTCCGACGAAAAGACAGAGGCCGCCAAGGCGGAGGTGCATCGCCTCCTAGAGGCCAAATTCATCGAGCCAGTGGCTTACCCCACGTGGCTCTCCAATGTCGTAATGGTGCAGAAAAAAAGCGGGAAATGGCGGATGTGCATAGACTTCACCAGTCTCAATAAGGTCTGCCCAAAGGACAATTTCCCGTTGCCGCGGATCGACAAAATAGTCGATAGCGCGGCCGGATGCGAGGTCATGTCACTCCTCGACTGCTTCTCCGGCTATCACCAGATATACATGAAGGAGGAAGACAAGGCTAGCACCAGCTTTATAACACCCTTCGGCACTTATTGTTTCATCAGGATGCCGGAGGGACTCAAGAATGCCGGGTCCACCTTCTCCAGACTCACCAAAACAGTACTCGAAGGGCAGGTTGGCAGAAACATATTTACATATGTGGACGACATAGTCGTCGCCAGCAAGAATAAGGAGGACCATCTCGCCGACCTCGCCGAGACATTCGCGAACATGCGAGATGCACGACTCCGCCTAAACCCGGAAAAGTGCGTCTTCGGTGTTCGCCAGGGCAAGATATTGGGCTACCTGGTGTCACACCGCGGCATCGAGGCCAACCCAACCAAGATCCAGGCCATCGTCGACATGTCGCCTCCGCAGTCCGCCAGGGACGTCCAGCGTCTGACAGGCAGATTGGCCGCTCTCAACAGATTCATCTCCAGGTCCGCCGAGCGAAGTCTCCCCTTCCTCAAAACACTCCGCGGTGCGAAAGACTTCGCCTGGGGACCGGAGCCAGCAGCGGCCTTCGCCTCACTAAAACAGTACCTGTCGGAGCTGGCCATCCTCACAAGCCCCGACTCCTCGCTCCCCCTATTGCTCTATGTCGCGGCTTCGCCGCACGCGGTCAGCGCGGCACTAGTGCAGGAGCAGACAGTTGAGGGCGCAGTCAGACAGTGCCCTGTTTACTATGTCTCCGAGGTCTTGACACCGTCTAAATGCAACATGACAGAGCTGGAGAAGATCGCCTACGCAGTTGTTATGTCCTCGCGCAAACTGCGCCATTACTTTGAAGCATTCAAGGTCCGAGTCACCTCAGACAGGAGGCTCGGCGAACTATTCAGAAACCCGGAGGCATCGGTGAGGATTGCCAAGTGGGCAGCCGAACTCTCCGGCTACCACATCAGCTTCGAGCCCAGGACAGCCATCAAGTCACAAGTCCTGGCAGACTTCGTCGTCGACTGGACTGGGCCAATAACACAGCCGGACCCGTCCATAGAGAAGGTTTGGACCATCCATTGCGACGGCGCATGGTGCCATGAGGGGGCAGGCGTCGCTGCAGTCGTCACCTCACCAGCCGGAGTCAAACACAGATATGCAGCGCGCCTCAGCTTCGCAATGGAATCCGACAGATGCACAAACAATATAGCAGAGTATGAAGCGGTTATCCTCGGCCTCCGCAAGCTAAGGGCCCTCGGAGTCACCACATGTATCATCAAGACAGACTCCAAGATAGTTGCCGGCCAGGTCGAGAAAGACTATGCAGCAAAAGACCCCGCGCTCATGCAATACCTCGCGACTATCCGAAGTCTCGAGAGACAGTTCAAGGGATTCACCTTGCAGCATGTGGATAGGGCCAAGAACGAGGATAGAGATGGCAACGAGTCGGGTTCGGGTCAGGTGGAGAAAAAACCCACCCGCGACCGCACCCGCGGAATAAGCCCAAACCCGCCCGCGACCACACCCGCGGGTGAAATCCCACACCCGCACCCGCACCCGTCGGGTTTCGGGTGGGTTTCGGGTCCCCGTCGGGTTTCACATAGTCACCGTTTTTATTCCACATGTTCACTAATCAGTAATCACTAGTGCGTGTGCGTGCTGTGACCAGCAGACCGGCTGACGCCAAGTGAAGGCCCACTGGCCCAGCAGCAAAAAACAGTTCACAGGTAATAATCTTAGACAAAACAGCAACATTGCAACAATAAATTCATGTCTCAAACTAAAATGGTACCAGCATCATTACATGATTACATCAGTCTCACAATAATAACAGCAGTAACATGAATACATGATACATATGAGAATAAGTTCATGCCTATGTGTCAAACACAAATAGTTCACAGGTCCACAACATTAATGCATTATACACCAAGCCAATAGCGGTAGGAATAACATAACACATAGAGACCAATTCAATATTGCACCAACAGCAACACTCAACCATTGTAGAATACAAGAATCTGCTTCATCCTAGCAAAAAGTAGTCAATCAAATGTTAGTATTTAGTAAACCAAAACTAAGAAATTAGATATTAAGGAACTCAATGTTACCATTTCTTCATCCTCCAAACAAATCACTTGGTAAAGCTTCAACTTCAATCAACTATGGTAGAATCTGCTTCATCCTAACAAGAAAAATAGACAATTAAATGATAGTATTCATTAAATCAAAAGTAAGAAAATAAATGTTAAGAAACTCAATGTTACCATTTCTTCTTCTTCATCCTCCAAACATGTCATTAGAGCATTCACAAAACAGGATTGACCGCCTAACATGTTAGCACGAGACCAAGCTTGCATACACATCAATCCTTCAACTGTTTTTGGTGCTAGTCTACTTCGATGTGGGCTTATTACTCTTCCCCTAGTGCTGAATACAGACTCAGATGCAACAGTTGTGACTGGAATTGCCATGATATCTCGAGCAATCTTTCTCAAAGTGGGGTACTTGATCCCTGCATATTGCCACCAATTAATTATGTCTAGCTCTTGAGTTCTTGGCAGTGTTGGCTCCTCCAAATATAAATCCAACTCAGTGCGCACAAAAGATGAACAATCAGGTTCTTCCGACAAGAATTTATCAAAGATTCCAAACATCAAGTCATCTCCTTCGTTGGGGGCCCTACAGCCCCTACTAGCTGCACCTACAGCATCTGTTGTTGCCATGCCCTCCATAGATTCTTGATATTCTAACACCAACTCATACAACAAATTTTTGACTCTACACACTTCATCGTCTGTAGTTGGACTTTCTTCCCCATAAATGGTGCTATAAAAAGCTTTCATGAACTTCAATTTGTACCTAGGATCTAAAACAGTGGCTACTTCCATAAGCCCATGTACATCTGTCCAATACTTCTTAAACTTATCTTTCATCAAGACAGACATCTCTTCTACCTTTGGAATGGCACTAGTTCTCCATTTATCAATGGCCAAATAAATTCCACAAATTTTGGGGAAAAAAGATTAGCTGTTACATAACTAGTGCCTGACAATAGCTCAGTTGCATCAAAAAATATTTTCAGCCTACCACAAAGCTCCCTAGCAAACTCCCAATCATCTGTTGTTGGCTTAAAATGAGCACAAAGCTTCTCTTTACTTGCAAGTCGATCAAAAACTGATTGGTATTCTAATGCAATGCTAAGCATAACGTAGGTTGAATTCCATCTTGTCTTACAATCTAGAGTTATCCTTCTACCATATTTAATATTCATTTGATTTGCTGTCCGTTCAAAACGTTCATGCCTTTTTGGCGTGGCACACCAAAACCCAACACTATCACGTATCCTTTCAACACCCTTTTCCATAACAGTCATGCCATCTTTCACGATGAGATTAATGATATGTGCCGCACAACGCATATGTAACAAAGTACCATTTAGCATGAGTGAGGGAAGGGGTAGCTTATCTTGCATATAACTCATCAAATTGTCATTGGTGGTGCAGTTATCAAGAGTGACCGTTGACACCTTCTTTTCAATTTGCAAATCTTGTAGTACCTCATAAAGGACATCACTTATCATTTCCCCGGTATGTGGAGCAGGCACATATATGAACCTACAAGCAACAACATTCCAACACATTTTTAGCACTACAAAACTGCAGCACCATATAACTTATACATTCAAAGAAACAAGACATTGCAATAGATTATTACCTCAAAAGAAAAGACTTTAGCTTCCATTCATCATCAATGAAATGTACTGTCACAGACATATATCCTTTCTTTTGATGGTTTGCTGTCCACATGTCAGTAGTTACGGCAATTCTTGATTGTAACCGTTGAAATACATTCACTACTGCAAGCCTTTGGACCTCGTACATATCCAATATATCCTTTTTAATGGTATTTCTGGACACTACTTTGAATAGGGGTTGTAGTGCTCCACAAAACCTCTTAAAACCAACATGATCAACCATAGATAGAGGATACTCATGGACACATATCATTAGTGCAAGTTCTTTCCTAGCAACTTCCTGATCAAACACATACTTCTCAACAACTACTGCCCCATTCTCATCTTTTCCTAGTTTTAAGGAGGTTTGTTTTAATCCTTTCCTAACCTGTCTTGATTGACAACATCTAAGATGACCACGCAAGTGATTAGTACCGGCTCTACTATCTCCAACTAGTAGCTTTTTACACCAAGTGCATTCAGCTTTCATTTTACCCCCAACTGTTACTTGTTCAAATTCAAGCCACACATCAGATTTCAGCTTCCTTTTGCATCCAACTTGTACATTATCATCATCATCATTTACGACCACATGTTCTGTGCCTTCTGATGGTGGAGCTTGAACACTTGAAGATGGCATTTCATTTGCAGCAGCACTCGTCGGTGTAGCTGCACTTGAGGAACCTCCTGCAACCACAGCACTGCTCTTTGTGGGAACTTGACAACTGCTCCTGCTCGGCCTCGAAGCACCTTGGTCAGACATCAGACTCTGCAATTTACAAATTAGAGCTGCTCAAGTCAAGCTGTGCAAGGGCCAAGGGACATGCTCACGGCTCACCTCACCTGCAAGGATAGGAACCTCGTACGTGGTGGGAGCAGGCTGCGTCGCTGCAGTCGGACTCCGGTGGTCCTGGGGAGTGCCGGAGTGGGGATGCCGCGGCCGGTCCTGGAGAGTGGAGACTTGGACTCCTGGCTTGGCCTCGGACGCTCGGTGGCTCCTAGGGATGCGTCCTCCTCCGGTGGTCCTGGGGATCCGGCAGGAGCAGGATGCGGCGGCCCTGGGGATGCGTCCTCCGGTGGTGGTGACGGCGGAGGGGGTGGCCGGGTGGGGCGGGCAGCGGCGGGCGGATCTGGTGGTGGCGTCTGGCCTCTGGGCGGATCCGGTGGTCTATCGTGGCCGCGGCCGCCTGGACGCCTGGTGCTAGCCTGCTAGGGTTGGCCGGTTGGCCCTGGCCGGTTGGGGACTTGGGGTTGAGGGATTTGGGTTTTTCTCAGGGCCCACTGGAATACAAACTGGATGCGCACGGGACTTGGGCGGGTGGCCGGCTGCAACTCTGCGCTTCGGGCGTAGCTCCGGGTTCCGGGTGACCCGCGGGCGAAAATCAAAACCCGCACCCGCACCCGTAATGCTTCGGGTCGGGTTTGGGTCTAACCCGTGGGTGGATTTTTACACCCGAACCCGAACCCGACGGGTGCAAAACCCGACGGGGCCCGAACCCGCGGGTGAAATTGCCATCCCTAAACGAGGAGGCCGATGCATTGGCCAAGGCTGCCGTCAGGGGCGAGCCCTTGCCCTCCGACGTGTTCTTTCACACCATCGGCACGCCAGCCGTCCGGAGCCCCGAAGGGCTCCAAATAACTAATGATAGCGAGGGCCACCGCATAGTCAACCTAATCATGACCGAAGACTGGCGGGCACCAATAACCCTGTTCCTACAGGGGTACTATCATCCAACCGACGTCAGCGAGGCCAAGCGCCTCAGACATCGAAGCCGGGACTTCGCACTGATCGAGGGCCAACTCTACAAGAAAGGGGTCAGTCAGCCAATGCTTAAGTGCGTCACCGAAACCGAAGGCATGCAGATCCTATGTGAAGTCCACAGTGGCACATGCGGCTCGCACGCAGGGCCAAGGGCCCTAGCTGCCAAGGTGATCCGCCAAGGGTTTTACTGGCCCGCAATGATCTGCGCCGCAAATCGGGTCACAAGGTCCTGCGAAGCCTGCCAGAAGTTTTCTCCTTGGTCAGGCAACCCCTCGCAGTATACAAAGCTGATTGCCCATACATGGCCTCTCCAGCGCTGGGGCCTAGACATTGTCGGGCCCCTGCCCACCGCTCAGGGGAACCTTAAGTTCGCCTTCGTAGCCGTCGAATACTTCACCAAATGGATCGAAGCGAGGGCTGTTTCTACAATAACATCAAAGACTGCCCAGAAATTCTTCTGGCAAAACATTGTCTACCGCTTCGGAGTACCGTCTGAGCTAACAGTTGACAACGGCAAGCAGTTTGACAGCCAAGATTTCAAGGATTTTTGTTTTTCCATCGGCACCAAGCTTGCCTTCGCTTCAGTCTATCATCCGCAGTCCAACGGGGTCGTGGAGCGCGCCAATGGGAAAATCTTCACAGCTGTCAAGAAGATGCTCCTCGATGAAAAAAAAGGCAGATGGATCGATTTATTACCTGAGGCAGTCTGGGCGCTAAACACAACTGAGTGCAGGGCGACTGGGTTCACTCCTTTCCGCCTCCTATACGGATCGGAGGCCATGACCCCGCAAGAAATAAAGCATGGGTCCCCGCGTACAGTTCCGTCAGCCGTCCCCGACGTGGACGAGCCAACTTCAAAAGATCTCATTGACGGAGACTGGGTCTTCGCCCTACAGGCCCTAAACAAATACCAAGCCCAGACCAAAGCATGGCGCGACCATGCAGTCATCCCGAGGGAGTTCAGCAAAGGGGACCTCGTACTCATCCGAACAGCTCGGACGGAGTCCAGGGGAAAGCTGGAGCCCAAGTGGGAGGGCCCCTTCATAGTCAAGACAAAAGCATCCCCCAGCGCCTACAGGCTCACAGCGCCAAACGGCGAGGACCTGGAGCACTCCTGGAACATCGGCAACCTCCGCAAATTTTTTGTCTGACTCATCGGGGCTGATCTTGCCCTTGTAATTCGCCAAAAAACAATCCTGTACCGGCCCGCACTCTTTTCCTCCCGGGGGGGTGAGGTTTTTAACGAGGCGGAGCCACGTAATATATGTGTGAAAAATCCCCCGCAAAAACATGCGTCGAAAACAGACCGCGACGACGGCCTTCGACATTCGACCAATTCGAGGTCACCGCGAGGCTAAGCGCTAGCCACCCTCGCGTGCGACAAATCCGCGCAGAAGTCGCCTAAGGGTGCAGCCGGACTAAGCACAACAAGTGCGAAAAAAATCCGATGTCTATCGCGAAGTCTATCCGCGCAGAAGTCGCCTAAGGGTGCAGCCGGACTAAGCACAACAAGTGCAAAAAAATCCGATGTCTATCACGAAGACTATCCGCGCAGAAGTCGCCTAAGGGTGCAGCCGGACCAGTACAACAAGTGCGAAAAAATCCGATGTCTATCGCGAAGACTATCCGCGCAGAAGTCGCCTAAGGGTGCAGCCGGACCAGCACAACAAGTGCGAAAAAATCCGATGTCTATCGCGAAGACTATCCGCGCAGAAGTCGCCTAAGGGTGCAGCCGGACCAGCACAACAAGTGCGAAAAAATCCGATGTCTATCGCGAAGACTATCCGCGCAGAAGTCGCCTAAGGGTGCAGCCGGACCAGCACAACAAGTGCGAAAAAATCCGATGTCTATCGCGAAGACTATCCGCGCAGAAGTCGCCTAAGGGTGCAGTCGGACCAGCACAACAAGTGCGAAAAAACCCGAAGTCTATCGCAAAGACTCCGCGCAGAAGCCGCCTAAGGGCGCAGCCGAACTAGTACAACAAAAGCAGAAACGACAGCATCAAACCATCCGCACTAAGACCGACTATAATCACACCAGCACAGCATAACCAACCATACCAGACAAAAGTACACAACGCCCTCGCAGGCACAGGCACGCGAGGACACACAACTTCATCTTACAAGCCTTTACACATATACAAGCGAGGGCGCCACACTCTACATCGGCTCAACCTTAGGAATAATTCCCATCTCCCTATAATTAAATAACATTATCTTAAGCTCCTCACCCGCAAAAAGACTTCGCAGTTCCCCTTCCCCTGTACCCGCGGCGGCCGGCAAAGACAACAGCTCCTGCCGACCTGCCCTACTCACGCGAAGCCGAGCCCCTTCCTCCGTACTAACCCTACGCTTTGCAACCGCCCTTCGTCGTCGGCGCCCGGTGCTAGGACCTGGCACGTCTGACGCGTCCGCGGCGTGTGGCGAAGCCTCCGCCGCAGCCACGTCCAAGGCCGCAAAATAATCCAAGTCCTCCTCCGACGACTCCTCAGTCCACTCAACCGAGCTCCCAGAGTCAGTAAAATCAAAAAACACAGATACAGACCCACCATATTCATTCCCACCTTCCGCGGTCGAAGCCGCCAAAAACTCAGTAGTAGCGGTTGCGTGCGCAGGCCCAAAATCTTGAACCTGCGCAGCAACCAAAATTTAGCACAACATCCAAAAATTCCCCAACCCTAAACACCCACTACGCCACCTGCGAAGGCCCTGACGCTGCGGGAGCCTCCGCCGTTGGCTCCGCCGCTGCTTCCGCCGTTGTTTCCGCCGCCACCACCGCGGGATCTTCAACACTCGGCACAGCAGCTGCGGGGGCATCAGGGGCGCCTTCGGCCACCTTTGGGGGTAGGTCTTCGCCGGCCGCAGCGGATGTGGGGGCAGCCGTCGCGATCGCTGCGGTCTCCGGGGTTGGCTCCAGGGCGACCCCAGTCACAGCCTCCGCAAGGGTCGGCTCCGGGTCTGGCAGCGCGCTGTTTAGAGCCCCGAAGTCGTCCACCCGCTCGCCACGCGCCGCCTAAGACAAAACACACAAAATTCAGCAAACACAAGCACACCCCACATACAGCAAACGCCAAGCAAACAACAACATTACCTGAGCCCTCGCAATCTCGGCCCGCTCCCTGACCACCTCACGACCATGCGGACCCCACATCCGGTCGTAGAGGGCTCCGGTGGATTCCTTCACAACGGGGTCTTCGACCTTATAGACATCTCGCTCAAAGTCTTCATCTGCCTGGTCGAAGACCTCGAAGTGTCGGCACCCTTCGCGGGAGAGTGCATTCACGGCCCCCTCGCAGGTGACCAGGGAGGCGTACGACATAAACCCCCCCCACGACAGCGGGGAGTTCCTGCAGCTCCTCCTGCACCCATTCCAGACAGCGAAGCCCGGGCTCTCGGTCCGGCACCTCGAAGTCACCGGTCCGCGCACCCAGCTCACGATATGTATCCATAAGCTGTGTGCGCGTCCGTTCGGCCTCCGCACGCATCGCGGCCTCGGCCCCCTTCGCACGGCTCTCCAGGGCGGTGAGCCGCTCCTGCAGATGTCCGGCGAGCTCCTTGGCAATATTGCCTTCCGCCCGCGCCAACTTGGCCTCCGCCTGCGCAGCCTGCTCTTTGGCGATGGCTTCGTTGGCCTCCCTCCTCTCCCCCACCAGCTGGCGCCGGAGGTCAGCCTTCTCCTTCTCCAGGGCGGCCACCTTGTCCGCCAGTTTACGGCACTTGCTGTCGGAGGCCGATTTTTCACGGACAGCGTTAGCATGTTGCGTCCGAAGTCTCTCGACTTCGGCAGACAAAGCTGCCGTAAGGGCCCCCGACGCAGTACGGCTGGTGAAGTCAGCCACCTGCAGAGCACACGTAAGGCCGTTGCCTTTAAAAAAAGGGGGGGAGAGAGTATAGCTCAGCGGACCTGACTCAGCGCCTCCGTCGCCTGACTCAGCGCCTCCGTCACTCCCTTCAGACGGCGGGTCACGGCGCCCGCCTCGTCCCTGACCACCGCGAGGGCCGACACCTCGCCTCCGGCGCCAAGAGCCTCGCCCCTCGCCTTCGACACTATGGCAGCCGTCGCGATCGCCGCGCCAGGCGCAACTATAGCAAGCTGGCCCTCGTCCGACCCTGCAACGCATCAACGAATTTAAAAATATATATATATATATTAATAATAATAATAGGCCAACGGCTTACCACCAAGATAGTCGTCCACAGTAATATCGGTGCCGAAGTCGGCAACACGTTTGCCCGACAACGGCAGCGCTCGGGCCGCCTTCGAAGCCTCCGCCACTCCGCTTGCCGGCGGCACCACCTTCGTTGACTTGGAGCCTCCGGCGCCCGTCGTTGCCTCCGGCGCCTTGCTAGGTGCAGAGGCGCCCACCTTCGCCGCCAGCGGCGGCTTGCCTCCGCCGGGGGCCGCAGCCTTCGCAGCCCCCCGCTGCCGCTTCGGCCTAGCTTCATGCAGCCTGACAGCCGCTTGGCGTTTTTGCGCCGCCCCTTGGCGATCCTTGTCCATCACTGCCTACACAACAGCACCGATATTCCACCCATAAGGAAAAACTCTCCACTGACGAACCATACGAGATGTAAAACAGTCCTCGTCAGCCGCGCAGGGGATAGGAACATTCCTAGGCCAGCAACCCCCGGTAACCCTCAGCATCCGAGCCGAAGACTCCCGGAGCTCGGGCGAAGACATCCTTTCCCCCTGGGCCGCACACGTCCTCATTAACTCTCTAGCAAAACTATCAGATACCCCAAGTCCTCCCATCGCAGTACCTAATTTTCTCTTTTTTGAGGAAGGGGCGGCCGCCGGCGCAGGGTCGTCCCCAGTCTCCACCGCCGGCTTCTTCCCACGGCGGTCCGCTTCGTCTTGACCAGGATAGCCGTCGTACGGCAATTGATTTAATTCGAAGACCCTGTTCAAACGGTCATTTGACCCGCGGATATCAAAGCTGCGCTGGCCTTCCGTCCTCGGCACGTAACGCCCCACGAGCCGCACCGCCCCGTCCTCCGCATCGCGCACAAAGGCGGCCGGGTCGCGGTTTCGCAGATTCAGTGCGAAGGCAGGACTTCGCACCACCCTTCCTCCATGAAAAGGCATCTGGCGAGGGCACACTTCGCCCAACGCCCAGCCATGCGCCAAGGGCCACACCCCGTACGCCACGAACTCTTCAACTAAATCACGCCCACTGCTCTGACCGGCGGCGCACCGAAGGGCCCCTTCATCTGCATCCTCCTCTGCCACTTCAAAGGGCGGATACGCAGAGTAATAATGAGAGCACATCTCAGACACGGGGAGTCCCTCATGGTCTTCGACAGTACCCTCAGCAACGTAAAACCAAAATTCATTCCAATTGCCCCACTTGTTGCGGGCGCACGGAACCAACTCCACTACTTGCATTGTGGTCTTGCCGGTCTTCGGCGTGAATGTGCATGACCCGAACTGGGCAACTTCGTCCCCAATCATCCTCTTCTGCCAGTGCAAACAATAATACTTCGCAAAAACTTCAACCGACGGTTGTCCGCCGTATGAAGTCGTCGCCCAGACATACTTCGACAGTGCCACCACGGCATTCGGTGTCAGCTGATGTATTTGAACGTTGAATCTACGCAGGACTTCGCCAACAAACCGGTGCGCAGGCAAGCGGAGACCGGCGGCGAAGAACGCCTCGAAAACGACCAACTCACCCTCCGGCTCGGGGCTTCCTCCGTCCCCGGAGCACGAGCAACTCCACCGCCAAAGTAGCCCAACCGCTGCATATCTTCAACGCGGGCTGACGTCATCCGCGACACACCAAAATCAACCGAGTCGCCGGCGCGCAACTCCTCCACCATCAAGCTACTCAACGTCTCCGCAGACGAGGCGGCGGCCGGCGGCGTAGTGGCAGCGGAAGAAGAAGAGGACGACATTGCTACGTACCGTCGGCGGCGGCGGGCGGTCTGCTTCACTCGAGCCAGAACTCCGGCGAGCAAGAGGAGCAGCGGAAGAAGAGGAGCAGCAAGACGGCGGGCGGCTAGGGTTTTCACAGAGCGCGGAAGGCAAAGTTCAAACAGCGCCGACCCCCGCCCCCTTTTATAGGCAGGGCGCGGCTCTTCGGGAAACCCGCAATCCGACAGGGCGCGACGCTTCGGGAAACCCGCAATCCAACAGTACGCCGTCCATCAACGGTCACATCAAAAACCCCCGCGGAACCACTTCGAGCGAGGGCAGCGTCTCCGCCATCTAGCGACGTCTTCGGCACCATGTGACTTTGTCGAACTGGTCCCTCGGAGGGCAAATGTTGGGGCGAAGGCAAAGACGCCACCCTTCGCTCGAGGCCTTCGCTGCAGTCGCTGGTCTGACAGAGACAAAACGGGCGGGGACACCCTTCGCTCCATTCGGCACCAGACGAAGGCCTGCGGCGACGCCATCCCGCAGCACGGCCTCGTTCAGCTCTGAGGCCCACGTGTGATCTGGCCCATTGTAACGGGCCCTGCGTGGCCGCCTTTGTGTTACGGGCCTAATTTGTAAAGGCATGCTTGTAATTACAGCATGTAACCCTGCTTTATGGGAATATTCTGGGGATAAACTAGGTGTCTGAGGGCACATGCGTCCTTAACACAAGGTGCTAGGCACTCAGATACCTATAAATACCCCCGCACAGTGCCCGTGAGAGGCTAGATTAACAGAGCTATTGCCTTCTAGCATGTAACCCTATTGTCACCACTGTTCACCCTTGTTGGCCTCCTTGCAGTTGAGAGCAAGTTCCAACACCCGCTTCGGTGGACGCTTTCGTAAAGGCGTGTCCAAACCCTCCGGGGTACCATATGCGGTCACCCTAGGACCGGCTGACGGCCGTCTCGACCTACGGGCCTCTGGGTTCCGAGGAAGATGACGAGCCCGACTCTGGTTGGGATTTCTCCGGGCTCGATAACCCCAGTGCCATGCGGGACTTCATGACCGCATGTGACTACTGCCTCTCCGATTGCTCCGATAGCAGCCACAGCCTCAGCAACGAGGACTGTGGCCCAAGTCGCGAATGCTTTCACGTCGATCTGGGGGGTCTCGACGAAGGCAACCATCTTGGTATGCCGGAGGACGGTGATCCCCCTAGGCCTGCGCCTCGCGTTGACATCCTTCGGGAGCTAGCTATGGTCCCAGTCCCTACGGGGGGTCAGGACGCACAGCTCGAGCAAATCCGCAAGGTACAAGCTAGGCTCGATGAGAAAGCAGGACAACTTGTGCAGCTTCGGCAAAATATCGGGCAGGAGTGGGCAGGCCGAGCACCGGCCGGAGAAGCGCGTCACCTGGCCCATGACGTCCAGCACCGCATCGCCGATGATGCCAGGACAAGGCTGCCTCCGGCTTCCAGTGGGGTCGGCCAGAACCTGGCTACAGTAGCAATACTACTCCGAGCGATGCCGGAACCATCCACCACCGAGGGGCGGCGTATCCAGGGAGAGCTCAAGAATTTCCTAGAAGATGTCGCGGTCCGACGGGCCGAAAGCTCTGCCTCCCGAAGGCAGGGGTACCCCCCGGAGCATCGCGCCATGACTTCCCGATTCATGCGGGAAGCCTCGGTCCACACCGGGCGAACGCGGAACACAGCGCCTGCGGCCCTGGGTCGCCTCGGCAACGAGCACCACCACCGCGACCGTCGAGTCCACCTCGACGAGAGGGTGCGCCAAGGCTACCACCCTAGGCGTGGGGGACGCTACGACAACGGGGAGGATCGGAGCCCCTCGCCCGAACCACCCGGTCCGCGGGCTTTCAGCCGGGCCATACGGCGAGCGCCGTTCCCGACCCGGTTCCGAACCCCGACTACCATCACCAAGTACTCGGGGGAGTCAAAGCCGAAGCTGTGGCTCGCAGACTACCGGCTGGCCTGCCAGTTCGGTGGGACGGACGATGACAACCTCATCATCCGCAACCTTCCCATGTTCCTCTCCGACGCTGCCCGAGCCTGGCTGGAGCATCTGCCTCCTGCGCAGATCTCCAACTGGGACGACCTGGTCAAAGCCTTCGTCGGCAACTTCCAGGGCACATACGTGCGCCCTGGGAACTCCTGGGATCTTCGAAGCTGCCGCCAGCAGCCGGGAGAATCCCTCCGGGACTACATCCGGCGATTTTCGAAGCAGCGCACCGAGCTGCCCAACATCAACGACTCGGATGTCATCGGCGCGTTCCTCGTCGGCACCACTTGTCGTGACTTGGTGAGCAAGCTGGGTCGCAAGACTCCCACCAGGGCGAGCGAGCTGATGGACATCGCCACCAAGTTCGCCTCTGGGCAGGAGGCAGTCGAGGCCATCTTCCGGAAGGACAAGCAGCCTCAGGCGCGCCAGTCGGAAGACGTCCTCGAGGCGTCTGCTCAGCGTGGTGCGAGGAAGAAGGGCAAGAAAAAGTCGCAAGCGAAACGCGATGCCGTCGACGCGGACCTTATCGCCGCCGCCGAGCATAGGAACCCTCGAAAGCCTCCCGGAGGCGCCAACCTGTTCGACAAGATGCTCAAGGAGCCGTGCCCCTATCATCAGGGTCCCGTCAAGCACACGCTTGAGGAGTGTGTCATGCTTCGGCGCTACTTCCACAGGGCCGGGCCACCGGCGGAAGGTGGTCGAGCCCACGACGACGACAAGAAGGAGGATCACAAGGCAGAGGAGTTCCCCGAGGTCCACGACTGCTTCATGATCTACGGTGGGCATGTGGCAAATGCCTCGGCTCGGCACCGCAAGCAAGAGCGCCGGGAGGTCTGCTCGGTAAAGGTGGCGGCGCTAGTCTACCTAGACTGGTCCGACAAGCCCATCACCTTCGACCAGGGCGACCACCCCGACTGCGTGCCGAGCCCAGGGAAGTACCCGCTCGTTGTCGATCCCGTCATCGGCAACATCAGGCTTACCAAGGTCCTCATGGACGGAGGCAGCAGCCTCAACATCATCTACGCCGAAACCCTCGGGCTCCTGCAGATCGATCTGTCCTCGATCCGGGCCGGCGCGACGCCTTTTCACGGGATCATCCCCGGGAAACGCGTCCAACCCCTTGGGCAACTCGATCTTCCCGTCTGCTTCGGGACTCCCTCCAACTTCCGAAAGGAAACCCTCACGTTCGAGGTGGTCAGGTTCCGAGGAACCTACAACGCAGTGCTGGGGAGGCCATGCTACGCCAAGTTCATGGTTGTCCCCAACTACACCTACCTCAAGCTCAAGATGTCGGGCCCCAACGGGGTCATCACCGTCGGCTCCACGTACCGACACGCGTACGAATGCGACGTGGAGTGCGTGGAGTACGCCGAGGCCCTCGCCGAATCCGAGGCCCTCATCGCCGACCTGGAGAGCCTCTCCAAGGAGGCGCCAGATGTGAAGCGCCACGCCAGCAACTTTGAGCCAGCTGAGACGGTCAAATCTGTCCCTCTCGACCCCGGCAACGACGCCTCCAAGCAGATACGGATCGGCTCCGAGCTCGACCCCAAATAGGAAGCAGTGCTCATCGACTTTCTCCGCGTGAACGCCGAAGTTTTTGCGTGGAGTCCCTCGGACATGCCTGACATACCGAGGGATGTCGCCGAGCACTCGCTGGATATCCGAGCTGGAGCCCGACCCGTGAAGCAGCCTCTGCGCCGATTCGACGAAGAAAAGCATAGAGCCATAGGCGAGGAGATCCACAAGCTGATGGCTGCAGGGTTAATCAAAGAGGTATTCCATCCCGAATGGCTTGCCAACCCTGTGCTTGTGAGAAAGAAAGGAGGGAAATGGCGGATGTGTGTAGACTACACTGGTCTAAACAAAGCATGTCCGATGGTTCCCTACCGTTTGCCTCGCATCGATCAAATCGTGGATTCCACTGCTGGGTGCGAAACCCTGTCTTTTCTCGATGCCTACTCAGGGTATCACCAAATCAGGATGAAAGAGTCCGACCAGCTCGCGACTTCTTTCATCACGCCCTTTGGCATGTACTGCTACGTTACTATGCCATTCTATTTGAGGGATGCGGGTGCGACATACCAAAGGTGCATGAACCACGTGTTCGGAGAGCACATTGGTCGAACGGTCGAGGCTTACGTCGATGACATCGTAGTCAAGACGAGGAAAGCCCCCGACCTCCTCTCCGACCTTGAAACGACATTTCGGTGTCTCAAGGCGAAAGGCGTAAAACTCAATCCCGAGAAGTGTGTCTTCGGAGTCCCCCGAGGCATGCTCCTGGGGTTCATCGTCTCCGAGCGGGGCATCGAGGCCAACCCGGAGAAAATCGCGGCCATCACCAACATGGGCCCCATCAAGGATTTGAAAGGAGTACAGAGGGTCATGGGATGTCTTGCGGCCCTGAGCCGTTTCATCTCGCGCCTCGGCGAAAGAGGCCTACCTCTGTACCGCCTCTTGAGGAAGACCGAGCGCTTCACTTGGACCCCCGAGGCCGAGGAAGCCCTCGGGAACCTAAAAGCGCTCCTTACCAGCGCGCCCATCTTGGTGCCCCCCGCTGCCGGAGAAACCCTCTTGATCTACGTCGCCGCTACCACTCAGGTGGTCAGCGCCGCGATCGTGGTTGAGAGACGAGAAGAGGGGCATGCATTGCCCGTCCAGAGGTCGGTCTACTTCATTAGTGAAGTACTGTCCGAGACCAAAATCCGCTACCCGCAAATCCAGAAGCTACTGTACACGATAATTCTGTCGCGGCGAAAGTTGCGACACTACTTCGAGTCTCATCCGGTGACTATGGTGTCATCCTTCCCCCTAGGGGATATCATCCAGTGCCGAGAGGCCTCGGGTAGGATTGCAAAGTGGGCGGTGGAGATCATGGGTGAGACAATCTCGTTCGCCCCTCGGAAGGCCATCAAGTCCCAAGTCTTGGCGGACTTTGTGGCTAAATGGGTCGACACCCAGCTTCCAGCGGCTCCGATCCAGCCGGAACTCTGGACCATGTTTTTCGACGGGTCGCTGATGAAAACAGGAGCGGGCGCGGGCCTGCTCTTCATCTCACCCCTCGGGAAGCACCTCCGCTACGTGCTGCGCCTCCATTTCCCGGCGTCCAACAATGTGGTCGAGTACGAGGCTCTGGTTAACGGGTTGTGCATCGCCATCGAGCTAGGGGTCCGACGCCTCGACGCTCGTGGCGACTCGCAGCTTGTCATCGACCAAGTCATGAAGAACTCCCATTGCCGCGACCCGAAGATGGAAGCCTACTGCGATGAGGTTCGGCGCTTGGAGGACAAGTTCTATGGGCTCGAGCTCAACCACATCGCCCGACGATACAACGAGACTGTGGACGAGCTGGCTAAGATAGCCTCGGGGTGGACAGCGGTTCCCCCGGATGTCTTCTCCCGAGACCTACATCAACCCTCAGTCAAGACCGACGACACGCTCGAGCCCGAGAAGGCCTTGGCCCTGCCCGAGGCGCCCTCGGCTCAGCCCGAGGCGCCCTCTGTCGGTGTTTTGGGTCCGACCGCACACCTGGGGTTGCCCTCAAGGTGTTTTTAGGAGTAGGACGGTGTCGCCGACTATAGCTAAATGGTTCGTGCCGGATGCACGAGGAACAATGGACAATGTTTACAGGTTCAGGCCGCTTTGAGATGCGTAACACCCTATGTCCTGGTGAGAATGCTTTATGTGGTGGATTACAAGGGAGCTCTCTAACGCTAGAACATAGAGAGTTGGGGTGGATGGCTGAGTAGTGAGATCGATCGTTCTAAAGGGGTGCCCCCTAGGCCTTATATATTCGACCGTGAGGCAATACATGCGGATATGATAACAATGTGCACCTAAGAGATAGTGAACTGATTGAGTCTATCTTCCTATAGTTCTGCCGACTCATCCTCGCTTGGCTCCGTCGTACGGGGCTCCAGCGCGGGAAAGTCGGGTCTCTGCTGTGGTTACTTGCCCGACATTGTTGGGCCGTCTGGGCTCGCGCCGATCCGGCCTTGTGTCGATCTACTTCACTGGTCATGTAACACCCCGGGATCCACAAACACCCCAGGATTGCTACTAAACTACACCTCTAACATTCATATATAAAATTTTGACAGCATCTCCTTTGAAAATTGCATAAACGAGGAAGCAACAAAGTATAAATAGATATCATGATATGAAAACATAATCGACATTAATAATCTGCTAGCAATGGGAAGACAACCATAACAGCATGAACTAAATTAACCAGTGCGCACAACTAGTTAGAAACAAACATCCTTTGACAAGAAGCTTCTAATTAAATCATAACTGTGCCTAAGCAGCATTATTATGAGAGTGAAGGTGGATGTGCTGCTACTTCCCACTTCCCTGGATGAGCAACAAGCACCTGCATTGAGTAATGCAAGAGTGAGAAGAAACATCTCAGCAAGCGAATTGTTTTGACGAGATATTAAACCACAAATTGAATTAATCAACATCTTAAAAGAATCACAATTAAGATCAAAAATACTTGTAGATATAGAACTCAGTAGTCCCAATATAACCAATACCATCTCATTTCCTCGAACAACCACAATAGGTTCTATAACACTTCCCTGCGTCAACAAAACCTGCAAATATCACTTCAATGTATGCATAGGAATGCAAAGTGTAGGTACTCTGTCTTCATACATCTAAGGGTATAAAACCACATCATCTGCAAATATCACTTCAATGAATGCATATGAATGCAATGCATATGTCCTCTGCCTTCATACCGCTAAGGGTATGAAGCCGCATCGTACCCCTCCTCGGGCAACGTACGATGCTAAGTTGTACCGGTACGATCGGACCATAGGTCACGACCCAACTTCAGATGCAAGTGAATCATGCAATGTATATGGCATGATGCATTTATCAATATACTTCACTTCCTTCACATATAATACAACCTCAAATAATACTTCATTTACCTTCAGATACAATACCAACCTCAAATAATACTTCATTTACCTTCAGATACAATACCAACCTCAAATAATACTTCATTTACCTTCAGGTGTGTGAATTAATCTCATGAGTCATTCTCGAATCATAATCATCATCAATATATGATTGAGCATCAATATAATTCAAGCAAGTAAAGCATCACCATATAATCCAATTATGAAAGAATCCAATACTTCTGAATATTAGAGTGTAGGCAATAGAAATAACATGTCAGAACGGAAGCAACCACCGCTACATTCACTTGCCTTCATCGAAGAAGAAGAAATGTACTAGGCATGATCTGGAGTGTAGCCACCTGCTAGCGGGCATAAAACTTAGTACAAATATTTCACAAACATTTGCCAACAATCAACAAATCGCTCCTACACTTGAAACCAAGACCCGGTGGAAAGCCTCCCACCCTGAACCACATTCCATACAGCAGCAACGCTGTTTATTAATTTTGTATCTTTAAAATTATAACAGTAGTGATATCAAACAAATAATCTAGGAGTATCTACACAAAATACCCTACAACTTCGATATTCAATGGATAATTAAATTCTGCCATCTATAAGTTCTAAAACATCTGACAAGATAACTGACTGAATCTGTTTCAGACAGCAGCGTAGTTAACTTAAAAATTTGATATCTCACAAACCACTCAACCAAAAATCATGAAATTCTACTGGCAGTAAGAACTTTTATTCCTCTACAGAAGTCTCCATAGTTGGAAGAGCCAATTCGGCCATTTACCTGATGAAACCTACCAGTGAACAAACCCGCTCTTTTTTGTCAGGCAAACAGGAACAGCCACAGTAAAACAAACATAACTGGAGTTTCATAATTCATATGAATGCACTTTTTAACAATCTGGAAAGCTTATGAAATTATCTACAACTTTTCTTACAAACCCAAGGTTGAATTCTGTTGATAAAATTGCCTAAATCTTAAGAGAACAGATTCTGCACAGAATTATGAGACTGAAAAACTGCTATAATAAAACTGCAATAACTTTCTGATCTGATGTTCGATTGAGGTGTTCTTCGCGGCCACGGAAAGATCAACAAATTATCTACGACTCATATATAGACTTCTCATTTTTTTGAGGCCACTAAGACTACGAAAAACTGGCATAAACAGAAACTGTCGAATCTGCCATTCCGCAGAAAACCAAATTCGAGATCAAAACCTAACCCCACATCTAATCCAACCTCTAATCCTTTAATCCCCATGATCCACAACCTCCAAAAGCACATAATTACAGGGAGGAACAAGGTATTCATCCATACCTAGGGTATTCCCCAAGAAAATCTTTAAGAAGAGATGGGGAAGAACATCTCCTTGATCCTCTCTTCCTCTTCAATTCAACGTGATCCTCCTCTTCTCGATCCTTGCTGCGTGGGGGGGATCTAGAGGGAGGAGGGAGCCATGGAGAGGGTAGGGGGTGGCTGCCAATGGGGAGGAGAGCAAGGGAGGGAGGGGGCGGCTGCAATCCATTGGGGAGAAGGAGAGGGGGCGGCTAGGGTTGGGGAGGAGAGGGGGGGGGCTCCCATCCACCGGATCGAGATCAATGGTCCAAACTCGCTCTTCCCTTTGAGCTCCCGACCCCAGCGAAAAAATGCCAAAAGATCTACTGTTTTCTGAGGAATGCCTCCTGAAGCTCCAAACCCCAATGCCACAGAACATGAAAGAAAAGAGAAAAAGAAGTTTAACTTCTTTTCAGAAAATTGGGGTATCACACTCTACCCCCCTTCAAAAGAATTCGTCCTCGAATTCGACCACTCCAACAAAACATCCAGGGTACCCCATATAGCAGCACCATGCAAAACATGGGTCCATTATTGGTCTTAATTAACACAAGAACTTCTACATCGACTAATTGTCTAAGGAACTACACCACCTGACATCAAGCATGAACCAACATGTAATGAAGCTCAAACCAAGTCATAGATGCAATCAACACTACGATTTCACAACATCGAATTTGGATGCAGCCATACATCAGCATCAATGTCTTAAAACAACACTCTTTTATGAAGGGGTAATACACACTAAGCACAACCTTTACCAACTTCAACAGTTCATTTTAATTCAATGGTGAAACATCCACACCAGATGAATGTGTAAGAAGATCAAACACCTCACCTCACAGCACCACGAAACAAGTAGTTCTATTGAAACAAAACTCCTAATCTTCCTAGACCTTATTCTTGCCATAATGAAAAGATAATCATGTAATCTAACATACTTTACACCCCACCAAAAGGGAGAAAATCTACAGAACTAATGGAGCAATAAAGCCGACAAGAAGCCAATAACATCTTGCACGGCACAGTTCATCGAAGAAATGCCAAAAACTCTACATAGAGCACTGACAGCCCAACAACAACACAATACTTGCTTAACCCATGTCACTATACTTCATTCAACATCTCAACTAAGAAAAATATCCAACTAGTAAGGTTAACCTACACATAATATAAGTCTTCATCTACTGTAGTTCAGAAACTTACATTTCATTCTATCATATGATGCACTCAAAGTATCAGACCTAAAGGGTCAATACTAACCCTGTAATCCTTCACACATTTGGCAAACATCTCAAGCTGATGTAAAAACCACATCATTTAGGAATAGGTAACTAACCACACACAACCAACTCTAGGCTAGGCAATGACTTCATTCAAACCAATAGATAAGTGGTCCAACAATGGCTCCACAAACATGCATCGGGGAGAGAACCATCAGATCCTCAACATATTAATACATAATCAATGGATCAAGAAAATCAAAGATTTTATTCTACAATTAGCATGACTAACATGAAACCACTTTAAACCACATCTAGGCTTTGTGGCCACTAAAACACACGAGAGAAGAGAGAGATGTAAGCCATTTTGGCTATGTAAAGACTTCCCCCAAAATCCATATAAAAGTACCAATATTCATTTCTTTCAGAACTGGTTTCTCGACATAAACAATCATTCTTCGCAAAGATAGTTGGAGCTATCCACCAACCGCCCAATAACTTAAATTCAAATTAATGGTTACCTTGTAACCCAAAACACGCAATTCACACTCCTCTTAGAAACATCCTCAATCAAGCATATATAACAATATTATTTTAATAAAACTCAACCATGAAAAACATGTTGAAAACAACATAGGCATACATGTATATCACCAGCATAATAGCAACTTCAATCTCACAAAAGACCAGCGATATCAATCGCATTAATAAAACAATATCAAAATTTAGAAATAAATTATATCAGGCATTAAGTCATAAACAACTTACCAGATCACCGTAAAGGAATAGGGAGGGTGAAATTATTTCATCTGCACTTCAAAGACATTAACATATATCAAAGATATTTGAACCCATACCCTTTCTATATGTGCAAGTGTGTCAAATTTATCTTCAAATTGACAAGAATCTAAAGCCTATGCTTTGATACCAACTGTAACACCCCGGGATCCACAAACACCCCAGGATTGCTACTAAACTACACCTCTAACATTCATATATAAAATTTTGACAGCATCTCTTTTGAAAATTGCATAAACGAGGAAGCAACAAAGTATAAATAGATATCATGATATGAAAACATAATCGACATTAATAATCTGCTAGCAATGGGAAGACAACCATAACAGCATGAACTAAATTAACCAGTGCGCACAACTAGTTAGAAACAAACATCCTTTGACAAGAAGCTTCTAATTAAATCATAACTGTGCCTAAGCAGCATTATTATGAGAGTGAAGGTGGATGTGCTGCTACTTCCCACTTCCCTGGATGAGCAACAAGCACCTGCATTGAGTAATGCAAGAGTGAGAAGAAACATCTCAGCAAGCGAATTGTTTTGACGAGATATTAAACCACAAATTGAATTAATCAACATCTTAAAAGAATCACAATTAAGATCAAAAATACTTGTAGATATAGAACTCAGTAGTCCCAATATAACCAATACCATCTCATTTCCTCGAACAACCACAATAGGTTCTATAACACTTCCCTGCGTCAACAAAACCTGCAAATATCACTTCAATGTATGCATAGGAATGCAAAGTGTAGGTACTCTGTCTTCATACATCTGAGGGTATAAAACCACATCATCTGCAAATATCACTTCAATGAATGCATATGAATGCAATGCATATGTCCTCTGCCTTCATACCGCTAAGGGTATGAAGCCGCATCGTACCCCTCCTCGGGCAACGTACGATGCTAAGTTGTACCGGTACGATCGGACCATAGGTCACGACCCAACTTCAGATGCAAGTGAATCATGCAATGTATATGGCATGATGCATTTATCAATATACTTCACTTCCTTCACATATAATACAACCTCAAATAATACTTCATTTACCTTCAGATACAATACCAACCTCAAATAATACTTCATTTACCTTCAGATACAATACCAACCTCAAATAATACTTCATTTACCTTCAGGTGTGTGAATTAATCTCATGAGTCATTCTCGAATCATAATCATCATCAATATATGATTGAGCATCAATATAATTCAAGCAAGTAAAGCATCACCATATAATCCAATTATGAAAGAATCCAATACTTCTGAATATTAGAGTGTAGGCAATAGAAATAACATGTCAGAACGGAAGCAACCACCGCTACATTCACTTGCCTTCATCGAAGAAGAAGAAATGTACTAGGCATGATCTGGAGTGTAGCCACCTGCTAGCGGGCATAAAACTTAGTACAAATATTTCACAAACATTTGCCAACAATCAACAAATCGCTCCTACACTTGAAACCAAGACCCGGTGGAAAGCCTCCCACCCTGAACCACATTCCATACAGCAGCAACGCTGTTTATTAATTTTGTATCTTTAAAATTATAACAGTAGTGATATCAAACAAATAATCTAGGAGTATCTACACAAAATACCCTACAACTTCGATATTCAATGGATAATTAAATTCTGCCATCTATAAGTTCTAAAACATCTGACAAGATAACTGACTGAATCTGTTTCAGACAGCAGCGTAGTTAACTTAAAAATTCGATATCTCACAAACCACTCAACCAAAAATCATGAAATTCTACTGGCAGTAAGAACTTTTATTCCTCTACAGAAGTCTCCATAGTTGGAAGAGCCAATTCGGCCATTTACCTGATGAAACCTACCAGTGAACAAACCCGCTCTTTTTTGTCAGGCAAACAGGAACAGCCACAGTAAAACAAACATAACTGGAGTTTCATAATTCATATGAATGCACTTTTTAACAATCTGGAAAGCTTATGAAATTATCTACAACTTTTCTTACAAACCCAAGGTTGAATTCTGTTGATAAAATTGCCTAAATCTTAAGAGAACAGATTCTGCACAGAATTATGAGACTGAAAAACTGCTATAATAAAACTGCAATAACTTTCTGATCTGATGTTCGATTGAGGTGTTCTTCGCGGCCACGGAAAGATCAACAAATTATCTACGACTCATATATAGACTTCTCATTTTTTTGAGGCCACTAAGACTACGAAAAACTGGCATAAACAGAAACTGTCGAATCTGCCATTCCGCAGAAAACCAAATTCGAGATCAAAACCTAACCCCACATCTAATCCAACCTCTAATCCTTTAATCCCCATGATCCACAACCTCCAAAAGCACATAATTACAGGGAGGAACAAGGTATTCATCCATACCTAGGGTATTCCCCAAGAAAATCTTTAAGAAGAGATGGGGAAGAACATCTCCTTGATCCTCTCTTCCTCTTCAATTCAACGTGATCCTCCTCTTCTCGATCCTTGCTGCGTGGGGGGGATCTAGAGGGAGGAGGGAGCCATGGAGAGGGTAGGGGGTGGCTGCCAATGGGGAGGAGAGCAAGGGAGGGAGGGGGCGGCTGCAATCCATTGGGGAGAAGGAGAGGGGGCGGCTAGGGTTGGGGAGGAGAGGGGGGGGGCTCCCATCCACCGGATCGAGATCAATGGTCCAAACTCGCTCTTCCCTTTGAGCTCCCGACCCCAGCGAAAAAATGCCAAAAGATCTACTGTTTTCTGAGGAATGCCTCCTGAAGCTCCAAACCCCAATGCCACAGAACATGAAAGAAAAGAGAAAAAGAAGTTTAACTTCTTTTCAGAAAATTGGGGTATCACAGGTCATTCTTCCCCAGGCCCATGAAGGGATGACCTTACGAATTATTGGGCCCTCGGGCCTTTCATGAGGTCTTTTATCCTTCCAGTGGACCCGGGGGATATCTGTCCCCCACAAGCCCCCGATCTTTTGGGTTGATTTCGAAATAATCGGCCCAAAGATCCCAGGTCCAGCTTGCGGTCTTTGTTTATGACAGGAAATGCTTTCCAGGTAATCTGGTAAAAACGATTTCTTACTGTCTCCTTCTGCTTTTATCACTCGAAAACTGGTGTTCTGTCTCGAACTTCGTGCTTTGGAGGTCAGCATTTCGTATTGTAGGACTTTGAACTTCATTGGGTGCACCGGAGGTGTAGCCCCCGAGCTTCGAGTGGATTTTTGAAAATAATCCACTCGAAGGTCTTCACTTCGAGTATTATCAGAAATCATTTTTATTTTCCGCTTGCACTTTGTTGGAGGTCAGCCTTGCTTTTGATCTTGCCATATGCTTTTAGAAGTTAGCATTATCTTGACTTGAAATGACGATTCATTGGGTGCACCGGAGGTGCACCCAATGGGTGTAGCCCCCGAGCTTCGAGTGGATTTTTGAAAATAATCCACTCGAAGGTCTTTATTTCATGCCCTTTTGCTGAGAATCATCCTCTTTTTTTGAATGCCTTAGAGGTCAGCATTATGTCATTGATATTATGCTTTAGAGGTTAGTATGTATTTTGTCTTTGAGGCCGAGTTCAAGATCTGCCCATATCTTGCTAGGTGGTGCAATTTATTTGATCTGCGACTGATTGGACGTTCGATGGACGTCCCCTGGCTAGTCTTCATGTCGCTTCTGTCAATCAAGCTTGTACTTCACCGACAATATTTGGCTTTCCTTTGATCCTTGCTGATATCTCACTTTTGTCTAGAGGTATTCATTGCATGCGCTGCACGGATGTGACAGTTTTGAAAAATATACTGATAATTCCTGTATGCCCCCCCCCAATGGGTGTGGTCAAGGGACGGCTTGGTACGCTTAGTGTTTGGCGAACTGCTTCTGAGTAGTAATTTGACGTGACCGCGGGTGTAATCATATCGCCCGCGCGGTTGACTGGAGTCCCAATGGGTGTTGTGTTGCGTGAAGCGGTGTCAACCGCCTGACGTGTCTTCAGACGGTTTAAATTGCATATTGAATTTTTGTGACTGTTCAGTGACCGTGGTAGGAGATGGACGGTTGCCTTCTTCTTCTTCTATAAATAGTGTTCTTGCTTCCCCGGCATTTTCGTATCTCTTACTGCTCTCTGCTGCTTGCTTTCTTCTTCTCTCTTCATTTCCATCATGGGCAAGAGTAACAAACGCAAGCGCGAGCCGACTCCTCCATCAGAGGACTTCGGCGACTCAGAATATTCGGAGGAGTTCTCCTCCGAGTTCGAGGGGTCTCCGTCTCCCGTCTCTCCCCCGGCGTCGTCTGATGATTCAGACGACTCCCAGGGGATTGCCGCGGAGGTCTGGACTTATATCCGGGCCGTCAAGTGCTCCGGGCTCGAGGGCTCGGATGAGTCGGAGTACTCCTCAGACGAGGAGGACTCTTCGGACTCGTCCGAGGAGGGCGGCGGCGGTGATGGCGGAGACGACGATGACGGAGGCGACGGTGACGACGGCGACGACAACGGCGGTGGCGGTGACGGCGGCAGCAAGGGCGGCAACAGCGGCAGCAAGGGCGGCAACGGCGGCGGCAGCAGGGGCAGCAACGGCGGCGGCAGCAACAAGGCCAGTGGCTAGATGCCACTGGTCTTTATATGTTAGTATAGATTAGAAGTAGTATAATGAAATAATATAGTAGTAGTTAGTAGTGTAGAGTAGTATAGTGTAGTGCAGTAGTAGTAGTAGGGGCAGCATCAACTCATAACGAGTTGATTTGTAAGTTCTGTAGCTTCCCTTAATGAAGAATAATTTCGTCTCCTCCTATGTTGATTATTTTGCCTCATGGTCAGTTGATGATTGTCGCGACATTTATTGTCTGTAATGCTCTCTGTTTGTTATGCTTGTGTCGTAACTTGGAGTTTTCGAATCATTCCTCTGTTTGCCTTATCTGTGAAGTCAATTCCTCTGGAATAGTAGCTAAGTAACTCGGGCATCATATCGTCGCTTTTAGGGGTGATGGCCGAGTTATTATTGTCAACATTTATGATTCTGAAGTAGCGTCCAAATGATGACGAAGCCACATCAGCGTTTTAGAATTAACGTTTGAGTGACTGATGACCACGTCGGTGTTTTTAGAGGTAACAGCCGAGTGACTGATGACGACGTCGGCGTTTTAGAGATAACTGCCGAGTGACTGAAGACGACTTCGGCGTTTTAGAGATAACTGCCGAGTGACTGAAGACGACGTCGGCGTTTTAGAGATAACTGTCGAGTGACTGATGGTAACGTCGGCGTTTTAGAAATAACAGCCGAGTTAGAACGGGTTGCGTCGGCCACTTTGAAGATAATAGCCGAGTGATGATGTGGCACACCGGCGTTTTAGAAATAACTGTCAGGTGATGACATGGCACGCCGGTGTTTTAGAAGTAACCGCCGGGTGATGACATGGTGTAACACCCTGAATTTGGGGGTATAAAATTTCTTTTCCGATATCCACCAAATCCAGGTGTTACCCTCTCCTTTCCTTGCTTTTCTTCTCTTTTTTCCTAATCAATGGAGAGTTATTTTGTATTATATATAAGTGTTAAGCATTAGCGAGATAACACCCAACATAAGTTTTGAAATGTTGCATCACATGCTGGAGCATTATTTTTGGTTGTTGTTGTTGTGTTAAAAGAGTTTTACTATTTAACGTATTCTCTTTTTTTGCGAAGCCCAATTTAATTAATAATAGAAATTTACCTAAAAATTATTTATTGAATATTTTGTTTGTAAATATTATTTCGCTTGAAAGTATTATAATTTTGGAATATTTTAAAAAAACATATATTTATTCATATATTTCGAATAGCTTACGTGAAGAAAAAAAAGAAAATAAAAAAAAGAATTTCGAAATAGATAAATAAAAGAAAAATGAAATCCCAAAAAAAAAAACTAACCCCACTCTCGACCACGAGTGGTCCACTATCCCAACGGCCCGACTCCCTGATAGTCGCCTAGAGGGGGGGTGAATAGGGCGAAACTGAAATTTACAAATATAAACGAGTCCACGAGAGAGGGCGCAAAACAAATCGCAAGCAAATAAAGAGTGTGACACGCGGATTTGTTTTACCGAGGTTCGGTTCTTGCAAACCTACTCCCCGTTGAGGAGGCCACAAAGGCCGGGTCTCTTTCAACCCTTCCCTCTCTCAAACGGTCCCTCGGACCGAGTGAGCTTCTCTTCTCAAATCAAAGCCGGGAACAAAACTTCCCCGCAAGGGCCACCACACAATTGGTGCCTCTTGCCTTGATTACAATGGAGTTTTGATCACAAGAACAAGTGAGAAAGAAAAGAAGCAATCCAAGCGCAAGAGCTCAAAAAGAACACGGCAAATCTTTCTCTCTAATCACTAAAGCCTTTTGTGGAATTGGAGAGGATTTGATCTCTTTTGGTGTGTCTAGAATTGAATGCTAGAGCTCTTGTAGTGGTTGAGAAGTGGAAAACTTGGATGCAATGAATGGTGGGGTGGTTGGGGTATTTATAGCCCCAACCACCAAAAGTGGCCGTTGGGAGGCTGTCTGTTCGATGGCGCACCGGACAGTCCGGTGCACACCGGACAGTCCGGTGCCCCCTGCCACGTCATCACTGTCGTTGGATTCTGACCGTTGAAGCTTCTGACTTGTGGGCCCGCCTGGGTATCCAGTGCACACCGGACATGTACTGTTTACTGTCTGGTGTGCCAGTATGGGCGCGCCTGACTTCTGCGCGCGCTGCGCGCGCATTTAATGCGCCGCAGGTAGCCGTTGGCGCGGAGATAGCCGTTGCTCCGGAGTTGCACCGGACAGTCCGGTGCACACCGGACAGTCCGGTGAATTTTAGCGGACTAGCCGTTGGAGTTTCCCGAAGCTGGCGAGTTCCTGAGGCTGCTCTTCCTTGGCGCACCGGACACTGTCCGGTGTACACCGGACAGTCCGGTGAATTATAGCGCGAGTGCCTCTGGACATTCCCGAAGGTGGCGAGTTCAAATTGGAGTCCTCTGGTGCACCGGACACTGTCCGGTGCACACCGGACAGTCCGGTGCTCCCAGACCAGAGGGCCTTCGGTTGCCACTTTCCTCCTTTGTTGAATCCAAAACTTGGTCTTTTTATTGGCTGAGTGTGAACCTTTTACACCTGTGTAATCTATACACTTGGGCAAACTTAGTTAGTTCAAATGTTTGTGTTGGGCAATTCAACCACCAAAATTAATTAGGGACTAGGTGTAAGCCTAATTCCCTTTCAATCTCCCCCTTTTTGGTGATTGATGCCAACACAAACCAAAGCAAATATAGAAGTGCATAATTGAACTAGTTTGCATAATGTAAGTGTAAAGGTTGCTTAGAATTTGAGCCGATAAATACTTTACAAGATATGCATGGATTGTTTCTTTCTTATATAACATTTTGGACCACGCTTGCACCACATGTTTTGTTTTTGCAAACTATTTTGTAAATCCTTTTCAAAGTTCTTTTGCAAATAATCAAAGGTAAATGAATAAGATTTTGCAAAGCATTTTCAAGATTTGAAATTTTCTCCCCCTGTTTCAAATGCTTTTCTTTTGACTTAAACAAAACTCCCCTAAATGAAATCCTCCTCTTAGTGTTCAAGAGGGTTTTGTGATAATTTTTGAAATACTACTTTCTCCCCCTTTTGAACACAATAGGAAAACCAATTGATAATATTCAATACTAAGGTTTTGAAATTGGTGGTGGTGCGGTCCTTTTGCTTTGGGCTCTTTCTTTCTCCCCCTTTGGCATGAATCGCCAAAAACGGAATCATTAGAGCCCTAGAAGTGCTATCTTCCCCTTTGGTCATGAAATAAATGAGTTAAGATTATACCAAAGACGAAGTCCGGACCTTTTGCCTTGGGCTCCTACTCTCTCCCCCAAAGACAAAGTCCTTTTCTTTGATGCTCATGCTCTTCTCCCCTTGTTTAGAGAGTTGCTTGGAGTGACGGCGAAGTATGAGTTACGTAGTGGAAGCCTTTGTCTTCGCCGAAGACTCCAATTCCCTTTCAATATACCTATGACTTGGTTTGAAATAGACTTGAAAACACATTAGTCATAGCGTATGAAAGAGATATGATCAAAGGTATATAAATGAGCTATGTGTGCAATTTAGCAAAAGAAATTGCGTGAATCAAGAATATTGAGCTCATGCCTAAGTTTGGTAAAAGTTTGTTCGTCAAGAGGCTTGGTAAAGATATCGGCTAATTGATCTTTAGTGTTAATATAAGAAATCTCGATATCTCCCTTTTGTTGGTGATCCCTAAGAAAGTGATACCGAATGGCTATGTGCTTAGTGCGGCTATGCTCGACGGGATTGTCGGCCATTTTGATTGCACTCTCATTATCACATAGCAAAGGGACTTTGGTTAATTTGTAACCGTAGTCCCGCAGGGTTTGCCTCATCCAAAGCAATTGCGCGCAACAGTGACCTGCGGCAATGTACTCGGCTTCGGCGGTAGAGAGAGCGACCGAATTTTGCTTCTTAGAAGCCCAAGACACCAAGGATCTTCCCAAGAACTGGCAAGTCCCCGATGTGCTCTTCCTATTGATTTTGCACCCCGCCCAATCGGCATCCGAATAACCAATCAAATCAAATGTGGATCCACGAGGGTACCAAAGCCCAAACTTAGGAGTATAAGCCAAATATCTCAAGATTCGTTTTACGGCCGTAAGGTGGGATTCCTTAGGGTCGGATTGGAATCTTGCACACATGCAAACGGAAAGCATAATGTCCGGTCGAGATGCACATAAATAGAGTAAAGAACCTATCATCGACCGGTATACCTTTTGATCCACGGACTTACCTCTCGTGTCGAGGTCGAGATGCCCATTAGTTCCCATGGGTGTCTTGATAGGCTTAGCATCCTTCATCCCAAACTTGTTTAGAATGTCTTGAGTGTACTTAGTTTGGCTTAGGAAGGTGCCCTCTTGGAGTTGCTTGACTTGGAATCCTAGAAAATACTTCAACTCCCCCATCATAGACATCTCGAATTTCTGTGTCATAATCCTACTAAACTCTTCACATGTAGACTCGTTAGTAGACCCAAATATAATATCATCAACATAAATTTGGCATACGAACAAGTCATTTTCAAGAGTTTTAGTAAAGAGTGTAGGATCGGCCTTTCCGACTTTGAATCCATTAGCAATAAGGAAATCTCTAAGGCATTCATACCATGCTCTTGGGGCTTGCTTGAGCCCATAAAGCGCCTTAGAGAGCTTATAGACATGGTTAGGATACTCACTGTCTTCAAAGCCGGGAGGTTGCTCAACATAGACCTCTTCCTTGATTGGTCCATTGAGGAAGGCACTTTTTACGTCCATTTGATAAAGCTTAAAGCCATGGTAAGTAGCATAGGCCAATAATATGCGAATTGACTCAAGCCTAGCTACGGGTGCATAGGTTTCACTGAAATCCAAACCTTCGACTTGGGAGTATCCTTTGGCCACAAGTCGAGCTTTGTTCCTTGTCACCACACCATGCTCATCTTGCTTGTTGCGGAAGACCCATTTGGTTCCTACAACATTTTGATTAGGACGTGGAACTAAATGCCATACCTCATTCCTAGTGAAGTTGTTGAGCTCCTCTTGCATCGCCACCACCCAATCCGAATCTTGTAGTGCTTCCTCAACCCTGTGTGGCTCAATAGAGGAAACAAACGAGTAATGTTCACAAAAATGTGCAACACGAGATCTAGTGGTTACCCCCTTATGAATGTCGCCGAGGATGGTGTCTACGGGGTGATCTCGTTGAATTGCTTGGTGGACTCTTGGGTGTGGCGGCCTTTGCTCTTCATCCTCCTTGTCTTGATCATTTGCATCTCCCCCTTGATTTATGCCATCATCTTGAGGTGACTCATTTGATTGATCTTCTTCTTCTTCATCAACTTGAGTCTCATCCTCATTTTGAGTCGGTGGAGATGCTTGCATGGAGGAGGATGGTTGATCTTGTGCATTTGGAGGCTCTTCGGATTCCTTAGGACACACATCCCCAATGGACATGTTCCTTAGCGTGATGTACGGAGCCTATTCAATACCTATCTCATCAAGATCAACTTGCTCTACTTGAGAGCCGTTAGTTTCATCAAACACAACGTCACATGAGACTTCAACTAGTCCAGTGGACTTGTTAAAGACTCTATATGCCCTTGTGTTTGAGTCATAACCAAGTAAAAAGCCTTCTACAGTCTTAGGAGCAAATTTAGATTTTCTACCTCTTTTAACAAGAATAAAGCATTTGCTACCAAAGACTCTAAAATATGAAATATTGGGCTTTTTACCAGTGAGGAGTTCATATGATGTCTTCTTGAGGATTCGGTGTAGATACAACCGGTTGATGGCGTAACAGGCAGTGTTGACCGCCTCGGCCCAAAACCGATCCGAAGTCTTGTACTCATCAAGCATGGTTCTTGCCATGTCCAATAGAGTTCGATTCTTCCTCTCCACTACACCATTTTGTTGAGGCGTGTAGGGAGAAGAGAACTCATGCTTGATGCCCTCCTCCTCAAGGAAGCCTTCAATTTGAGAATTCTTGAACTCCGTCCCATTGTCGCTTCTTATTTTCTTGATCCTTAAGCCGAACTCATTTTGAGCCCGTCTCAAGAATCCCTTTAAGGTCTCTTGGGTTTGAGATTTTTCCTGTAAAAAGAATACCCAAGTGAAGCGAGAATAATCATCCACAATAACAAGACAGTACTTACTCCCGCCGATGCTTATGTAAGCGATCGGGCCGAATAGATCCATGTGCAGGAGCTCCAGTGGCCTGTTGGTCGTCATTATGTTCTTATGCGGATGATGAGAGCCAACTTGCTTCCCTGCTTGGCATGCGCTACAAATCATGTCTTTCTCAAAATGAACATTTGTTAATCCTAAAATGTGTTCACCCTTTAGAAGCTTGTGAAGATTCTTCATCCCAACATGGGCTAGTCGGCGGTGCCAGAGCCAACCCATGTTAGTCTTAGCAATTAAGCAAGTGTCGAGTTCAGCTCTATCAAAATCTACCAAGTATAGCTGACCCTCTAACACTCCTTTAAATGCTATTGAATCATCACTTCTTCTAAAGACAGTGACACCAATATCAGTGAATAGACAGTTCTAGCCCATTTGACATAATTGAGATACAGAAAGCAAGTTGTAATCTAAAGAATCAACAAGAAAAACATTGGAAATGGAATGGTCAGGAGATATAGCAATTTTACCCAAACCTTTGACCAAACCTTGATTTCCATCCCCGAATGTGATAGCTCTTTGGGGATCTTGGTTTTTCTCATATGAGGAGAACATCTTTTTCTCCCCAGTCATGTGGTTTGTGCACCCGCTGTCGAGTATCCAACTTGAGCCACCGGATGCATAAACCTACAAAACAAGTTTAGTTCTTGACTTTAGGTACCCAAATGGTTTTGGGTCCTTTGACATTAGACACAAGAACTTTGGGTACCCAAACACAAGTCTTTGACCCCTTGTGCTTGCCCCCAACATATTTGGCAACTACTTTGCCGGATTTGTTAGTTAAAACATATGATGCATCAAGAGTTTTAAATGAAATGTCATGATCATTTGATGCACTAGGAGTTTTCTTTCTAGGCAACTTAGCACGGGTTGGTTGCCTAGAGCTAGATGTCTCACCCTTATACATAAAAGCATGATTTGGGCCAGAGTGAGACTTCCTAGAATGAATTTTCCTAATTTTGTCCTCGGGATAACCGGCAGGGTATAAAATGTAACCCTCGTTATCCTGAGGCATGGGAGCCTTGCCCTTAACAAAGTTGGACAATTTTTTAGGAGGGGCACTAATTTTGACATTGTCTCCCCTTTGGAAGCCAATGCCATCCTTAATGCCCGGGCGTCTCCCATTATAGAGCATACTTCTAGCAAATTTAAATTTTTCATTTTCTAAGTTATGCTCGGCAATTTTAGCATCTAATTTAGCTATATGATCATTTTGTTGTTTAATTAAAGTCATGTGATCATGTATAGCATTAATGTCAACATCTCTACATCTAGTACAAATAGATACATGCTCAACAATAGATGTAGACGGTTTGCAAGAATTAAGTTCAACAATCTTAGCATGCAATATTTCATTTTTATTTCTAAGGTCGGAAATAGTAGCATTGCAAACATCAAAATCTTTAGCCTTAGCAAGCAAATTTTCATTCTCAATTCTAAGGCTAGCAAGAGAAATGTTCAATTCTTCAAACTTAGCAAGCAAATCATCATTATTATTTCTAGGATTGGGAATTGAAACATTGCAAACATGAGAATCAACCTTAGCTAATAAATTAGCATTTTCATTTCTAAGGTTGTCTATTGTTTCATGGCAAGTGCTTAGCTCACTAGATAATTTTTGACATTTCTCAATTTCTAGAGCATAAGCATTTTTAACCTTAACATGCTTCTTATTTTCTTTAATGAGGAAGTCCTCTTGAGTATCCAAAAGGTCATCCTTTTCATGAATAGCACTAATCAATTCATTAAGTTTCTCCTTTTGTTGCATGTTGAGGTTGGCAAAAAGAGTTCGTAAATTATCCTCCTCATCACTAGCATTATCATCACTAGAAGATTCATATTTAGTGGAGGAGTTAGATTTAACCTTCTTCCGTTTGCCGTCCTTTGCCATGAGGCACTTGTGGCCGACGTTGGGGAAGAGAAGTCCCTTGGTGACGGCGATGTTGGCGGCGTCCTCGTCGTCGGAGGAGTCGCTTGAGCTTTCGTCGGAATCCCATTCCCGACAAACATGGGCATCGCCGCCCTTCTTCTTGTAGTACCTCTTCTTCTCCTTTCTTCTCCCCTTCTTGTCGTTGCCTCGGTCACTGTCACTTGATATAGGACATTTAGCAATAAAATGACCGGGCTTACCACATTTGTAGCACACCTTCTTGGAGCGGGACTTGTAATCTTTCCCTCTCCTTTGTTTGAGGATTTGGCGGAAGCTCTTGATGACGAGCGCCATTTCCTCATTGTCAAGCTTGGAGGCGTCGATTGGTTGCCTACTTGGTGTGGACTCCTCCTTCTTTTCTTCCGTCGCCTTGAATGCGACGGGTTGAGCTTCGGATGTGGTGGGTTCGTCAAGCTCGTTGATCTTCCTCGAGCCTTCGATCATGCACTCAAAACTTACAAAATGCCCGATTACTTCCTCGGGGGTCATTTTAGTATATCTAGGATTACCACGAATTAATTGAACTTGAGTAGGGTTAAGGAAAATAAGAGATCTTAGAATAACCTTAACCACCTCGTGGTCGTCCCATTTTATGCTCCCGAGGTTGCGCACTTGGTTCACCAAGGTCTTGAGCCGGTTGTACATGTGTTGTGGCTCCTCCCCTTTGCGAAGCCGGAACCGACCGAGCTCCCCCTCGATCGTTTCCCGCTTGGTGATCTTGGTGAGCTCGTCTCCCTCGTGCGCGGTTTTGAGCACATCCCAAACCTCCTTGGCACTCTTTAACCCGTGTACTTTGTTATACTCCTCTCTACTTAATGAGGCGAGGAGTATTGTTGTTGCTTGAGAGTTGAAGTGCTCGATTTGGGCCACCTCATCCTCATCATAGTCTTTATCCCCTACGGATGGTACCTGTGCACCAAACTCAACAACATCCCATATACTTTTGTGGAGTGAGGTTAGATGAAATCGCATTAAATCACTCCACCTAGCATAATCTTCACCATCAAAAGTTGGTGGTTTGCCTAATGGGACGGAAAGTAGAGGTGCATGTTTAGAAATGCGAGAATAGTGTAAGGGGATCTTACTAAACTTCTTACGCTCTTGGCGTTTAGAAGTTACGGAGGGCGCATCGGAGCCGGAGGTCGATGTTGATGAAGTGTCGGTCTCGTAGTAGACCACTTTCCTCATCCTCTTTTGCTTGTCCCCACTCCGATGCGGCTTGTGGGAAGAAGATTTTTCCTTCTTCTCTTTGTGGTGAGAAGAAGATTTCTTCTCCTTCCCTTTGTTGGAGGAGCTCTTCTTCTTCTCCCTCCTCTTGGTGCGGGACTCTTCCGATGAAGTGCTCCCGTGGCTTGTAGTGGGCTTTTCGCCGGTCTCCATCTCCTTCTTGGCGTGATCTCCCGACATCACTTCGAGCGGTTAGGCTCTAATGAAGCACCGGGCTCCCGACATCACCTCTGGAATAGTAGCTGAGTAACTCGGGCATCATATCGTCGCTTTTAGGGGTGATGGCCGAGTTATTATTGTCAACATTTATGATTCTGAAGTAGCGTCCAAATGATGACGAAGCCACATCAGCGTTTTAGAATTAACGTTTGAGTGACTGATGACCACGTCGGTGTTTTTAGAGGTAACAGCCGAGTGACTGATGACGACGTCGGCGTTTTAGAGATAACTGCCGAGTGACTGAAGACGACATCGGCGTTTTAGAGATAACTGCCGAGTGACTGAAGACGACGTCGGCGTTTTAGAGATAACTGTCGAGTGACTGATGGTAACGTCGGCGTTTTAGAAATAACAGCCGAGTTAGAACGGGTTGCGTCGGCCACTTTGAAGATAATAGCCGAGTGATGATGTGGCACACCGGCGTTTTAGAAATAACTGTCAGGTGATGACATGGCACGCCGGTGTTTTAGAAGTAACCGCCGGGTGATGACATGGTGTAACACCCTGAATTTGGGGGTATAAAATTTCTTTTCCGATATCCACCAAATCCAGGTGTTACCCTCTCCTTTCCTTGCTTTTCTTCTCTTTTTTCCTAATCAATGGAGAGTTATTTTGTATTATATATAAGTGTTAAGCATTAGCGAGATAACACCCAACATAAGTTTTGAAATGTTGCATCACATGCTGGAGCATTATTTTTGGTTGTTGTTGTTGTGTTAAAAGAGTTTTACTATTTAACGTATTCTCTTTTTTTGCGAAGCCCAATTTAATTAATAATAGAAATTTACCTAAAAATTATTTATTGAATATTTTGTTTGTAAATATTATTTCGCTTGAAAGTATTATAATTTTGGAATATTTTAAAAAAACATATATTTATTCATATATTTCGAATAGCTTACGTGAAGAAAAAAAAGAAAATAAAAAAAAGAATTTCGAAATAGATAAATAAAAGAAAAATGAAATCCCAAAAAAAAAAACTAACCCCACTCTCGACCACGAGTGGTCCACTATCCCAACGGCCCGACTCCCTGATAGTCGCCTAGAGGGGGGGTGAATAGGGCGAAACTGAAATTTACAAATATAAACACAACTACAAGCCGGGTTAGCGTTAGAAATATAAACGAGTCCACGAGAGAGGGCGCAAAACAAATCGCAAGCAAATAAAGAGTGTGACACGCGGATTTGTTTTACCGAGGTTCGGTTCTTGCAAACCTACTCCCCGTTGAGGAGGCCACAAAGGCCGGGTCTCTTTCAACCCTTCCCTCTCTCAAACGGTCCCTCGGACCGAGTGAGCTTCTCTTCTCAAATCAAAGCCGGGAACAAAACTTCCCCGCAAGGGCCACCACACAATTGGTGCCTCTTGCCTTGATTACAATGGAGTTTTGATCACAAGAACATGTGAGAAAGAAAAGAAGCAATCCAAGCGCAAGAGCTCAAAAAGAACACGGCAAATCTTTCTCTCTAATCACTAAAGCCTTTTGTGGAATTGGAGAGGATTTGATCTCTTTTGGTGTGTCTAGAATTGAATGCTAGAGCTCTTGTAGTGGTTGAGAAGTGGAAAACTTGGATGCAATGAATGGTGGGGTGGTTGGGGTATTTATAGCCCCAACCACCAAAAGTGGCCGTTGGGAGGCTGTCTGTTCGATGGCGCATCGGACAGTCCGGTGCACACCGGACAGTCCGGTGCCCCCTGCCACGTCATCACTGCCGTTGGATTCTGACCGTTGAAGCTTCTGACTTGTGGGCCCGCCTGGGTATCCAGTGCACACCGGACATGTACTGTTTACTGTCCGGTGTGCCAGTATGGGCGCGCCTGACTTCTGCGCGCGCTGCGCGCGCATTTAATGCGCCGCAGGTAGCCGTTGGCGCGGAGATAGCCGTTGCTCCGGAGTTGCACCGGACAGTCTGGTGCACACCGGACAGTCCGGTGAATTTTAGCGGACTAGCCGTTGGAGTTTCCCGAAGCTGGCGAGTTCCTGAGGCTGCTCTTCCTTGGCGCACCGGACAGTCCGGTGAATTATAGCGCGAGTGCCTCTGGACATTCCCGAAGGTGGCGAGTTCAAATTGGAGTCCTCTGGTGCACCGGACACTGTCCGGTGCACACCGGACAGTCCGGTGCTCCCAGACCAGAGGGCCTTCGGTTGCCACTTTCCTCCTTTGTTGAATCCAAAACTTGGTCTTTTTATTGGCTGAGTGTGAACCTTTTACACCTGTGTAATCTATACACTTGGGCAAACTTAGTTAGTTCAAATGTTTGTGTTGGGCAATTCAACCACCAAAATTAATTAGGGACTAGGTGTAAGCCTAATTCCCTTTCACTCCCCATCCCCCGTCCACGGGCCTGCACGTCAGGGACACTATTCATCTTTCAAACCATCTCCTACCCACGTCACATGGATCTCGGCAACCGCCTGTCCTCGACGCCCTTTCAAACGCCAGCGCACCCGCTTGACCCTCCTCCAAACTAGCCCCGCTCTTCTCTCCCACAGCCCACGCAGCACATCGCCTTCGTCGCCCCGCTCATGTCGACGACCGCACTGCACCAGAACCCGCCCCTCTCGGTCTTCAGCGAGATACCCATCCTGGTGAGCCTCTTCTCTTCCCTTTTCTTCTCAGTTTATCATTCGCGTCATCTCCTTCCGTTCCATCGTCGAGCCACAGCGCCGCCGGCGAGCAACCCAGCTCATGCCCGCTCCGCGCCGTCGTGCTTGCTGAGCGTCTAGCCCGTTCGAGCTCGCCCGGTCGAGTTTCCCTTTGGTCGCGTCTTGTGCCCCTGCGTATGTCACGGCGAAGTCGCGACTGCGCAGCCCTGCTGTACGCGCTCATCGCGTGCCGGCGAGCCATCCTGCACCTCCGGCGCTCGGGTGAGGCCGCGCCACCCTGGCCTGCTCCTTGCCACAACTCACCACGCCCTAAGCCACCGGTGTCGCTGCTCCTGGCCCCCCGGCGTGTGCACCCCTTCCCCCGGCGCGGCTAGCTCCCCATCCGAGCCCCCCTGCCATGGCTGCTAGCCGCTACGAAGAAGAAAGCCCCGATGTGCAACCGTCCGTGTGTGCATGCAGGGAGGAGAAAGCTGGAGAGAGGAAGGAGAACCGCCGTGTAGACCCCACCCGCATGGCTGCATGCAAATTTCCCCCCTGCGCGCGTCTGCTTGCCTCCGCTGCATGTGTTGTACTGTAGTACTGTACGCCCATGCCCCTTGCCTCTGCTGCATGCAGTCAAAATCTGAAAACTGCCCCCACACCAAATTCTACGGATCCTCTATGCATGCGCTCAGTGTGGCCCGATGTGTGGCTATGTCTCTGGCCAATCATAACGTGCCACGTCAAAATTAACTCACAAATTATTAAATACATGTTATCAGATGTGATTTAAATCCATTTCATGTCGCTTAAGTCGCTTTAACTCCGTAACCACATCCCTACATGTTAGTAACATTATTTTGTCGCGATACGCGTTTTAGTTAATTAGTTGATTATTTATTATCCGAGTTATTAAAGTAGTAATTTACTTAAACTAATTTATAGTTTTCGTCGCGCTTTATGGATATCTGTTAATATGATTATATCTATACAAATGTTTTTGGATTAATACTTATTTAGTATAAACACGATATCTGTTAGCAATTCTCATGTGTCGTGCGCGTTGTCGCACTACTTGCGTGTTGTTCGCTCATGTGGCGCTCGTCGCTGTCGTGCTGTTTCGTGCGTCGTCTGCGCGTGTTCGCGTGTCGTTCGCACGTGCTATTCGCACACGTTGCTGCTCGTCGTCCGCGTGCTGTTCACGCATTGTCGTGTGCCGCACGCTGTCCGCGCGCGATATTAAATCGTTCACTTATAATGACTCGTCAATTAATTAACTATTTGTTTAATCATCCACTAGTAAAATAGTAAGTTAGTCAAAGCTAAATATTAGTTTTAATTTATATTTGATATGATAATGTCAATTCATGTAATTATAGTTATGTCGAACTAATATTCTAATTAAGACTTGTTTACTATAAACACGTCACCGATTTAGCTTTCTCGCCTATCGCGCGTGTTGTTCAGCATATGGCGGCGTGCTGGTTCACGCTTCGTTCACGCTCGTTGCGTGTGTTGTTCGTGTATCGTCGGCGTGCTATGTCACGCGTGTCCGCGCGTCGTTTGCACGCTGTCGTGATGTTTCACGCGTTACGTGTTTCGTCTCGCTCCGCTGATTCGTTCTGCTTAGAGTCGCTGTTGTTATTTAAATTACTTATTTAACTAAGAATCGTTAGTGTGGTCAGCTAATTAAAATTGTGCAACAGCTCTAGTTTTATTTTAATAAATATTGATTAATATAATTAGATCAAACTAAATGTTATGATTAATACTCGCTTAGTATGGACGCGATAACTTCTCGACCGTAGCCTCGACCGTCGCGTTTCTTTTTCCTCGCGTGACTGTAGTAACGCGCTCTATTTCGTATTGCATGTTTTGATTATGTTTTCCTTTGTATGGTGTAATGTTCTTATGCATATGTATATGTTTGTTTGCTGGTGCTTGTTCGTCTTCGCTTCGCGTCGCGAATAGACTGCGATCCATCTTCGAGCTTCGAGGAATTGACGGTCAAGCTTTGGCGACCAAGTGATCGAACTCTTCGAGTTCTACGAGGCTGAAGACCCTGAGCATCTATTTGGTGAAGGCAAGTGTCCTCTAACCTATTATGTCCCATTCACTTTTAATGCACTGTCCCGCATTACTTAATTGAAACCTAAGGATTGACTAGCTTTCCATTTACCTTATCCTTGTTTACCTTTTGGGTTATCATGGTTAGCATTATGCTATTGCTTTACTTGAATCAATGAACATGATGTGAATACTTATGATACTATGATGTTATCCCGATGATGTTCCTGTGATACTTTAGGGGGCTCAGGCTGTTTCCTGAGTGCCTCTCCGTAAGGACCTGTTTGGGGAGTGACAACCCGGGATAACAGTGCAACCATGAGGGTGAAATGGGGCGCCCTTAGCTAATTAATTAGAGGAACTAGAGGTGTAGTTGCTTCGCCGTCGTGCCGTCAATGGGGTCCAGGCACAGTGCTTGCTCTGCCGAGACTGGGTGCCGAGGTTCTTTCGTTTTGCTTTTGTTAGTCACCCTCCTGCGGGGAGAGGTACTGTGTTTATCAAACTGGAGAAACCTAACGGGCGGCTATGACCTCTAGGGAATCTTTGTAAAGGCTACGTAGTGATACCATGCCAGACCACCTAGGAAGTGATCAATGGGGAGTCATGATCCCCGGGCAAAACGGGAATCACGGCTCATGGGTAAAGTGTGCGACCTCTGTAGAGGGTTAGAAACTGATATATCAGCCGTGCTCACGGTTATGAGCGGCCTTGGGATCCTCTTTGATTAGAGATACTTGATCAGAGATGGTTGGTTTACAGGTGGTGACAAGGATGATGGTTATGACTATGGTAATGGTAAGTAGTGTTCTTTCCGTTTGGAAGGGGTACTTTGGGTTAATAACTTGGGTTAATGTTAAAACCTAGCTCTCAATGAGTAATAATAACCTGACCAACTAAAAGCAATTGCTTGACCTTAACCCCAAATAAAGCTAGTCCACTACAGCCAAATGGGACATTTGCTGAATACGTTGATGTGTACTCACCCTTGCTATCACAAAACACCAGGTTGCCTTTGGTGCAATCTATGCTCAGGTAAAGAAGAAGGCGTCGAGGCGAATCTCCAGGAGTTCCAGGACTTCGACGAGTTCGAGGATTAGGCTAGCGACCTCCCCCAGTCAGCTGCCTGTGGTGGGTTTATTTACGTTGGCTACGTTTCTGTTCTGTGTACTTTGATTATATTATGTAAATGGCTCTAGTCTTTATATTATTACTTACTCTTTATTGTGATTCGAAGCATTGTGCTATGATGGGTCATTTATGTAATCGTCGTGTACGTGAATTTCTGATCTTGGCACGTACATGGTTCGCATTCGGTTTACCTTCCAAAACCGGGTGTGACACATGGCACGCCATCGTTTTAGAAATAACCGTCGGGTGATGACTGGGCGCTTTTTGGAAACGGTATCCGACCCGGGAAAAAACCCATATGTACTGCGCCTTCGGCCGCCTCTGCTTTCCGTGCCCTAGTTCTTGCTTTCCTCCCTCCAGACCTTCTCTGCCCTTTTGCAATTCGGCTTCCGCTCTGTTCGCCGGTGGAGTTGAGATGGCGCCCAAGCGGAAGGCCTCGAGTTCGTCCGCTGCTGTGATTCCCCCTATCGACCCCAACAGCCAGTTGCCTTTCGCAGGTAACCATATGTCTGTTGTTTCTGAGCCTGACCTTCTCCATCTCGTGTCCATCGGGGTACTTCCTCCGAAGGAGCTCTGTTCTTGGCGGATTTGCCACGGGGTCACTGTTCCAACAGAGGATACCCATGAATCTGTGATTTATGTTCCTTTTCTTCTCCGCGGTCTCGCTCTTCCTATTTCTCCCTTTTTCCGCGGTCTCCTTGATTTCTATCGCCTTAATTTGACCCATCTGAATCCCAATTCCATTCTGCAAATTTCCATTTACGTTTATTTATGTGAGGCTTTTCTTGGCGTCCTGCCACATTTTGGACTGTGGAAGTACTTGTATCACTGTCGCCCTGGGATGGCCGAGGGGCAGCATCAGTTGGTGGGGGGTGCGAGTTTGGAGATGCGTCGTGGGAGGAAGACTGACTACCTTGAAATCCCACTCAAGGATAGTATCAAAGGATGGCGCTTGGAGTGGTTTATTGTTGAGAACCACGGAAAATTTCTCCCCCCACGGTCAGGGAGACAGCTGGATGTTCGTACTCCGAGTTGGACCGAGTCCCCCACGGACCAGGAGGTGGCTGAGGCAGGGGCTTTGCTAGCTGAAGTTGGGCTGATGAAGGAGAGGGGTCTGACTGTAGAGGCTGTGGTTGCTGATTTTGTCTTCAAGAACATTCAGCCTTTGAAGGACAGGGCCTACCCGGCCTATCTGTACCGAGGTCTAGCTGACTCAACCCAGGTCACCAACAGAAGAATTCCCGCTGTAGACTTGGTGAACCGGCTTGAAATGATACTTAGAGGCAAGGTATCAAATGTTGGCGCCCCTGTCGCATACTCGGTCTAGAACCTGCCTCCTTCCAAGGCCCTTGCTCATTTTGTGTCGAATCCTCCTGCTGCTGATGGCGGTTTGGGCCTTAGAGTGCGACCCTCTGCCGAAGAAGTTAGTGCTTTGGTTGCTTCGCTTGGAGAAATTCCTGATGATGAACGGCAGGTCCACTTTGAGGTGCCTTTGGATCCTAGTGATGCAGAGATAAGTGCTATGCTTGATATGCTGGCTGAGGACTCTTCTGATGCTGCTCCTGCTGGGACATTGGTGGTGGCGCCTCTCCCGGAAGCTGGTACAACCTTGGATATTCAGAGGCCTGTCAGTGTTCGCCCGAAACGCCCTTGCTGAGCCAATCAACTTGATTCTCCTGCTGATGAGCAGAAAAAGAAAAAGAGACGTCTTCGGCGAGTATCTAGCTTGGATCGGGATGTTGGTCCTTCGGTTCCTGCTGCTGAGGAAGTGCCTGTGCCTGAATTTACCGACGCTGACCCCAACGGATGTGATTCATCTGTCGCTGATCCCAATAGGTGTGATCCATCTGTCGCTGATCCCAATGGGTGTGATCCATCTATCGCTGATCCCAATGGGTGTGTTGTCTGTGTTGCTGATGAAAACGAGGGGGAGGAAGAAGATGAGGTCCCTTTGACTCGGAAGAACAGTCGGCAATATGTAGCCGGTGGGGAAAGTAGTGGAGTTCCTTCTCCTGCTCTGTCTGCCCTCATTGGTCTACAAGAATTGTCTCTGGCGAACTTTGATCAGACTCTTGAAGATATGGTTCCAGAGGATCTGTTATCAAAGCCAGCGGATGGTGACGCGATGGATGTTTGTGCTGATGTGTTCGACGCCGGGTTGGGGTCATCTCGGGCAGCGTCCCGCGCCTCATCGACCTTGGAGCTCGGTCTTGAGGGTCAGGAAACTGACTTGGATCGTCTTGCTCCCATGGAAGTAACTGAGGGACCTTCAGCCTTAGAGGCGGCTGCCGCAGAGAACTTGGCCCTCAAGGATGGTGTTGACACTTACCCAACCCCCAAGGGTGTTGCCGAGGATGATTCGGCTCGGGTGGGAAGCGTAAGCCGCGGCCCAGCCCCCGAGGGTATTGCCGGAGACGATCCAGCTCAAGTGGGTAGCGCAAACTATGACCCAGCCCTCGAGGGTGTTCGAGCGGGGTCTCCCTCTTGTACTTCCATGGATGTTCACGCAGGATCTCCTCCACACTCTGGTTGCATGGTGGTAGCCCAAGCTTTTGGTCAGGGAGTCGCTTTAGAGGCTAGCGTTCCTTACGACCAAGTATTGGGCTCTGCTGATGACACTGAATTGGTTCCTGCTGGTTCATTGCAAGTTGCTCCGGATGGTGACCCTACGCCAAGCCATCAATTGATTTCTCACGATTTGGGAGTCCCCTCATTCTTCTCCAACCTCCAGGTACTAGATCTATTCTAGTCTGACTTTTACACCGGACTAACTGCTGTCATTACACTCTTCTGCTCTCAATATCAGGCATTGGTGGACGGGATGGCTTCATCTGAAGTTGCAAGGTGCTTCTGTTCCAGAAAGAGCTTCGTCTCTGGCACGTTGGAGTCTGGTGCTGCTTCAACAGCGTGTCTCTGACTTAGAGGCGACGAATGCTGGTTAGTGCTTTTCTGCTTCCCTTCGTCTACCTTATTAAACTGCTTCTCAATTTGACCCTTTTGCTTGATTGTTTCTCGCTAGATATGGCTCGGTAGTTTTCTGTTCTTGAAGAGAAACATTCTCAAAGTCAGGCTGAACTGGTCCGGCGGTGCTCTGATTTTGAGGAAAAGTATTCCCAAAGCCAGACTGAGCTAGCCCAGGTCTCTGCTGCTCTAAACGATGCTAACATGTTGAGCTCTACTCTTCGCGCTCAGCTTGATTTTGAAAAGGTGACTTATGAATCTGTGCCTTGTGTTGCCGTGTTCTTATTGCTTGCTTGATGTTTGAAGAAGCTGATTCTTGTTTGCAGGAAGAAAAATGTGCCCTTGTTGCTTCTCGTGACAATCTTGACAGGCTATATCGTGACTCTAGCAACTCGTTTACCATCCTGGAGAGGAGTCATCGCTTCACCATGGAGGAGTTAGACAATCATCGCTGTAAGCTGCAGGAATCCACGTATGACGTGATCCGTCTCAGGCAGTTGATATCGGCTAAAGATGCTGCTATCAAGGAACTGCGTGCTTCCAAGAAGTCCATCGCCCGGGAGCTGGAGACCGCTCAGTTGGCTGTCAAAGTTGCTGAAGAAACTTCCGTTACTCTGAGGGCCCAGCGCGACAGAGCCATGGATAAAGCCATTCGCGCGGGGCGGATCTTGATGAGGAGACCCGACGTGATTGTTCCCGACGATATAAGGGCTGATGTGAACGCTGCTCCTGATTCCTCAAGTCGCCCTTCTTCGTCGGTTGCTCCTGAGAAGAATGTTGCAAAATAGAGAAACATTGCGTGCTTTGAGCGCGTGGTTATCGTGCTCGGATATTTTGTTAGAGGACACCAGCTTGACATTTGAATGCTACTGTTACTCTCCTATCGTTTTAGAATTCAGCAGTATCTAAATTTGCAGGAGTAAAATGTTGTATGATGATTTTGAAACTTCTTCATGGGACATAGAGGTCGCCCTTATATGAGTAATCGTAAGCATGTGGAATCGTCTTAAGTCGTTGCTGACTTAAACCGATTGCTTTTGTTAATAGGGCATAGTAGTAATCCCGAGTTAAGTAAGCGTGAGCATGTTGCACCGTCTTAAGTCGTTGCCGACTTAAGCCGATTGCTCTGTTAGCAGGGCATAGTGGTCACCCCGAGTTAAGTAGGCGCGAGCATGTTGCACCGTCTTAAGTCGTTGCCGACTTAAGCCGATTGCTCCGTTAGCAGGGCATAGTGGTCACCCCGAGTTAAGTAAGCGCGAGCATGTTGCACCGTCTTAAGTCGTTGCTGACTTAAGTCGATTGCTCCGTTAGCAGGGCATAGTGGTCACCCCGAGTTAAGTAAGCGCGAGCATGTTGCACCGTCTTAAGTCGTTGCCGACTTAAGTCGATTGCTCCGTTAGCAGGGCATAGTGGTCACCCCGAGTTAAGTAAGCGCGAGCATGTTGCACCGTCTTAAGTCGTTGCCGACTTAAGTCGATTGCTCCGTTAGCAGGGCATAGTGGTCACCCTGAGTTAGGTAAGAATGTAGGTCGATCATGAACAAACTGAGTATTCTTGAAGCCTTTTTTATTGATGACATATTTCCCATTTTACAAAGTACATTGTCGTCCCGATAGCTTTTGAAATACAGCTAGGGATAAAACTTCCTGAGGTGTTCTATATTCCAGGAGTTCCCAATTTCCGTGTTGTCCATCTGAGTGAGACGATATGATCCCGGCCGAGTGACTTCTGCTACTATGAATGGTCCTTCCCATAGGGGTGACAACTTGTGCCGTTCCTCCCCCGTTAGAATTCGGCGGAGGACGAGATCTCCCGCTGCAAAGGATCGATGTCGCAAGGCCTTATCGTGGTAGCGCCTTAGAGTTTGCTAGTACCGTGTTGATTGAATTACCGTGTTCAGTCGTTCTTCTTCGAGTACATCAACATCCTCTAGCCTAGTAGCCTCGGCTTCTGCTATGCTTTCAAAGATCAACCTTGGCGCCCCAAACTTGAGGTCAGCAGGTAGTACTGCCTCTGACCCGTAGACCATGAAGAAAGGAGTATTTCCGTGCAAAGCTCGACTAGGGTGAGTTCTTAGGCTCCAAACGACGTAGGGCAACTCCCTTATCCACTTTCCTGCAAACTTTTCGTTTTTATCGAAGACTTTCTTCCTGAGTGCCTCCAATATCATCCCGTTAGCTCGTTCAACCTGCCCGTTGGCTCTTGGGTGTGCCACCGAAGCATACTTGATCTGAATGCTCTTTTGCTCGTAGAAATCGAAGAACTTTGAACTTGTGAAGTTGGATCCTAGGTCAGTTATGATACTATTCGATATCCCGAATCTGAATATTATGTCTTGTATGAATTCCACGGCCTTAGCTGAGGTTAAAGAAGCAATGGGTTTGAACTCTATCCATTTAGTGAATTTGTCGATTGCTACCAGTACATGAGTGTATCCTCCTTGAGCTTTCTTGAAAGGTCCAATCATATCCAGTCCCCAGCATGCGAACGGCCAAGTTACTGGTATGGTCTGCAGTTGCTGTGCTGGTAGATGTTGTTGCTTTGACAAGTACTGGCAAGCTTCGCACCTCTGAACTAACTCGGCTGCATCACTTTTCGTTGTTGGCCAATAGAATCCCGACCTGAAGACTTTCCCGACTAGTGTCTTGGATGTTGCGTGTATTCCACATTGCCCAGCATGGACCTCATCTAGAAGTTGCTTTCCGGTAGATGAGAGAATGCATTTCATGAGGACGCCCGATGCTCCCCTTCTGTATAGTGTGTTGGGGACTTGTTCTCAAATGCTATGAATTAAGAACAAGGCAACATAAAGTGTTAAATGTTGATGCCCTTCGTCCAACAAAGGGCATTATTCCTTTAGGGATTAATGGACCTTGGACGAAGGTTTGTGACAATATGATTACGAAGGTTAAATCTTCGTAATTGCAGTTTAATAGATTGTATAAAATATCATAAAGTATAGAGTATCGAAGGTAAACGAATCATATTGCATTTATTCAGCATATTTAATTGAATACAGTTATACCTCTGCCTTGGCAAAGATTGGTTTCCGAATAATGCGATTGCAGATACCGGAATCCGTGAACAGTAGAGGAATACTGTTCACTATTTATAGGCACAGGGCGCAGCCTGTGAGAGATTACAAGTATGCCCCTTATGAAAGTTTACAACATTGACTCAGACCTTTATGGACTAAAAGGTCATTCTATCTTTAAGTCGGTTTGTAATACCGAAGCTTCATGAAGAGGAACCTTCGACCATCTTACACAAAGAGCTTCAGCCGAAGGTTGCTTCTTCCTAAAAGACCTTCGGCGACGAAGCACAGGCCCAACAGTAGCCCCTTTCGCGGTGCTAGATCGTTTTTCGTAACGAGCTTGATCCGTGAAAAAAGTCTCTTAAGCTTCGGAGCGCCGAAGGTCTAAAAAACACCTTCCCTGAGCTCGTTGTCGAGAAACGATTCAATTTCTCAGCGTGTAGCGGCCCCGCCTTTCAGAGTTACTGTTCGGTCTCTGCGGTCCACCGCGCAGCGAGTGCGAGCGGGTGTCCGCCTGGTGTAAAAATCCTGGCGCTTCGCCTTCTTACCTGCAGCACTATATAAAGAGACGAGTAGGTGTGAAGTTACCACAGCATTCATTGCTATTTGCACTGTTTTGCTGCCAAAATTTTTAACCGTCGCCGAAGCTTGTCTGTCGGAATCGAACGAAGCTCCAGTTTGATACCTGCTTCGGAGGAAGAAAGTATTAACGTTCCACAAGTTCATAATTAAATGGCCAGAGTGCGTTCTACTGCCAGGGTTGAGCGTGAGGGGGACGAGACTGAAGCTTCGGAGACTGTTCCCATCTCCGAAGCTATGCAACGATCCGGGCTGGTGATTTCGGAAAAAATCCCTCATGATGATGCAGAACAAGCAGAACAAACAATCGCTGAAGCAGAAGAAGAAGATATGGAGGAAACTGATTCTGAAGATGATTATCGCATTGCCATGCCAAGCAAACCCAGCCACTTGGACTTCGGGAAATCTACTGTTTCGAAAGCTGATCTGTCCAAGATGGTAAAATCGGGCTTTTTTACTGAAAATCAGAAGAAGCTATTGCGCTTCGGGGGAGAAGAGACTACCCCAAAGCCGGAGAAGGATGAAATTGTTATTTTCAAAAGCTTTCTAAAAGCTGGATTAAGGTTCCCCCTACATGGGATTATTGCAGAGGTACTGAAGAGGTTCGGTATTTATTTTCACCAGCTGACCCCCAACGCTATTGTTAGACTTATTGTTTATATCTGGGCACTCCGAAGCCAAGCAGTGGAACCATTTGCGGACAGCTTTTGCCGGGTTCACGAGTTGCATTATCAAACGAAGGCTAGAAGGGATGGACTGCACGATAATTTTGGTTGTTACAACTTCGCCTATCGGAAAACTACTAAGTTTCCTGTAATTAGCTACCGAAGCAAATGGGCAGCAGGCTGGAAATCTGAGTGGTTCTATGTCAAAGTTGATGACGATAAGGAAAAGCTTGTACAAAGTCCACTTGAATTAATCTTCGGAGAAACCCGACCTCGCTGCAACATGACACCCGAAGGTCCAACACAACAAGCAATGAGTGAATTCAGAATTATTGCAGAGCATATCAGCACAAGGGACTTGGTTCAAGAGTTCTTAGCTTTCAAAGTTTTTCCCAGTTTAAAAGAATGGGAAATGCCGAAGCTACAAGGGGAGAAGAAAGAAGGTGAACTTGTACGTTTACCTTACTACTTCAAGTTTAAGAAATACTTTAAGGCACCTTGCCAAGAGTGGTTGGAAACGATTGAAGCGATGTGCAATGAAATACTTGGCAATTATTCTAAAAAAGAAGATCAGTTGATGACCGCAGCCTTCGGCACCCGTCCGAAGCGAAGGCTAAATCGAGTGTTGGACGCCTTGGGCTTCGATTATCCTGATTATGAAAATCTGAACAAAGGTGTTGGGGGCCAAAAAAGAAAAAGGATAACTGAGGCCATGAATGAAGAAAAAGAACCAGTAAAGAAGAAAATTCCGAAGAAGAGGAAAACTTCTTCTCCGAAGCAACAAATATCCGAAGCAGAAGAAACCCCCGCATCACCTTCTGCAGCTGTCATTGAGGAAATTCTGAAGGTAATGACTGAATCCTTACCTGCGAAGCTTAGTCCACTGGGCCCTCAACTGACAAAGTTTTTTCAGAAGGACAAGGAGCCCGAAAAATCGAAGAAAACAATCAAGGCAAAGAAACAAAGAATTATTACCGTGACTGAGGTAATTGACAAGACGCCGCCAAGAGCTTCAGCCCAGAAAACACCAGCGGCCGCAGAGGAGACAGATATTGAAATTGCACCTTCGGAGGCCGCAGCTGCCGAAGCTGCCTCAGCTGAAGGTTTGAACCTGGAGAGCACAATTGAACACATTGACCAAATACTGCTAGACATGGCTGCGGAAGAAGCTACCACCGCCGCCGAAGAGGCCGTGACCGCAGCGTCGGGAAAAGGAAAAGAAATTGCTGATGAAGCTTCAGAGAACGAGACCTTCATGTTTCAG